>NC_041711.1:29952324-30287324 GCF_900700375.1 Denticeps clupeoides | reverse complement strand
ATGGAGAAGACCAAAGAGCCTGAGGTGCGCGCCTCTGGGTGTGTCATGTACGTGTGTGTGTGTGTGTGTGTGTGTGTGTGTGGTTACAGGCATGCTTCATGTGAGTCTGTGGTACACACACAAGAAATTATGTTCTTAAACAGGTTCTGAAACGGATGGTGTGTGGCCATGAATATGTTTAACCATTTCATTTTTTGGTGCTTGTCTGCACAAGTGCTTCAGTGTGTGTGACTCCATGATGAAATCTAGTGCTGATAATGCGAGGCTACAAGAAAACGCCAGCATCTGGCTGTGGTTGAAACGCTGTTTTTATTCGACTTTGTAAATGACTTAATTACACATTGTATGGAAAATAATCCATCTTTGGTTTTGACAGCCTCTTCATTTCAAAACCCCAAATTGTTCCCATAGAGACATGAGTGAATCACTCTCTCTTTTACACACATCCACACAAAAAGCTGGTCGTTTTATCTGTGGTGACTGGCATGTGTCTTTGACCCAAATGTGGTATATTTAGGCATCCATTTTTATCGTGTAGCATTTTTTTCCCCGTTTTCAGTCGGCCCCATAGAGTCTCTAGACTCCTGAACAGGAACTCTGGTCTGGCTCAGGAAATCATTGGCCAATCACAGAGCCTTTCAAGAACTGATGGATTTTTGGCCGATGATTTCTAAACACAACAGTGGAAATTCACCTGACGTTTAAATGCAGATAAGCAGACATTGTTAGAGTTTTACTCAGCTGCATTCACTAGTGTTTGACACTGATCCAAGTGAAAAGACCACAGTTATTTCTTCCAAAAGAATCGGGATAGGTAAGCTTTTAGTGTAATTGGAAAAAGTGGTGCCATCTTATATTTGGTCTTGACAGGAAACTCAATAACTGTAGATGGCACCAAATACGAGTGCTTTAATAACTCTTGAAAAATTCTTATAATACAGGGGAGTCTTATATTCCTGCAATTACGGTAATCTTCTCAGAACAATTAATTCCCTGATTTACTACTTAATGGTTAAAAAGAAATAAACAAAACTTACTGGGGCAGTGGTTGGTCTAAACAGACGCTTAATCGGAAGGTTGCTAACCATTACATAAAATGTATGTAATACCAGGACCATTATCAATTTTTTTATGACATGCACACTGCAGAGGCAGAAGCGCTGCTGCATTTCTTCATGCAGATGTTTATTATCTCTTCCAGCAGGAGTCAGACACTTTGGCACAACAGGTGGAGTCGCGCTTCAGCCCGTACCAGGGGCTAAATTCCTTCAGGGAGAAGTACTTCAGCGGCATTACCAAAAGGGGCAGCAAAGAGCAGTCTAAAGAAGCAGCCAATGGAGTTGAGTAAAGGAAGAAGCAGAGAAAAGTTTTTTTTTTTTTTAAATCCCTTTTTATGCATATTTGTTTTATTTTGGAATAAAAATGTTCTTAAACTTGGTTTGGTTTGTTTTTACCAATGCTCAAAAATACTCATAGGCACGTTTCAGAAAAGTCACAGCAAATTTTCAGTTCTGTTAAATACTGAATTGCTATAAAACAGAAGTCAAAGTGATGAATGGTATAATTGTAGGAATCATTGAGTCACTTTTATTGAAAATATTTCTCACATTTCTCATGTTGCGACTTGAGTTGACTTGAGTCTTTGCCATTGCTTGTTTTAATCTGCACCAGATTATTTTTGGAATAATTTGTTGTTCCATTTAATTTGATATTCAATCCTGGATACTTTGTATTATGGAATATGTGATTTTTAGATCATAATTTAATAGGAATGGTGTTGAGTATCTGCCTGGGAAGAGATGGACTTGTGGTTTAGTTTGGCAACCTGACAACCTTGATGAATTCTTGGATTCATGGGAACATTGGTAAACTCTAGTCTTTTGGCAATTTTTTTTAAATAGAGAATGGAGGTTAAAGTGTTATATTTTGTTCTTGTGTGTTAAAAGGACTGTATAAAGTATAAAACTAATACACAGTAAAAGGCGTTGTCCATATGCACAGACATTTAGGAGAGGTGCAGTGAATGCTGTTTTATGGCTTTATTTGGTGCAGATGTTTCACCCAGACAAAAGGCAAAAATGTTTAGGCAAAAGAGGCACAAACACCCAGGGTGAGCCCGAGAGAACCGAGCCTCCCTACCTTTTTCACCGAAGCCATCCTTGCAGTTAGTCAGCAGATTTAGTGTTTTCCAACCACAGTTTACATGGGTCCCAATCATTTTTCATTCTCGGAGACCACGCTGGCATTTGTGTACGGCCCTTTTTACATGTTTATCGGTGGGGTTACGGCTTCACCCAAATTCTGCCGGAGAATAAAGGAAACCTGATCACACGGTGGGCATGCGCCTCGCTTGTGATGATGGAGGTTACGCTCGGCCCAAATGGGGAGACCCCCCCCCCCCCCCCCACCTTTCCTCTCTCCTCATCCTCTCCCCTGTAAACAAACAATTCCTTCCGAGGAACAGATGACTTCTGCCGGCTTGTTGTTTTTGCTAGTCTCTCTGTGGAACGGTGCCACCGCGCAGCGATAAAACGTTTACTCACAGACTTCCAGAGTGGCTGCAGTCCGTAATTAGAAGGGGTTTCCTTTCGGCCGCTTCGCTTCATCTCAGACGCTGTCCAGGCACGGTCAAATGCAACTTTTTCTTTCCTTTTTTCCCCCTGTTATTCTTTCCTGCAGGAGGTGAACGTGCACAGTTTAGACTGTGAGAGAGTTGGATAAACATCTAAGGTATGCCATCATCAGTCTCTGGACCACAGTGTTTTTGTTGTGTTTTTTTTTTATATATGACTGGGCAGGGGTGTCCTCCCGCAGTATCAGGTACTCTGGAGGAGTGTGGAGATGAGGCCAGCCTTGTGGAACATTGGGTCTTCGCTGCTTTGTCCGTGTGAACGTTTATTTTGATCCTGCCAGCCAGAGCATGTATTATGAGCGGTTGTTAGCGACTTTAAGCAACATTAAGCAATATTGGCTGGGAAGACGTGGCTTCCTGGTTAACGCACCACTGAGGTTTAGGGGGTTCTGTTCGTGCCTCACATCTGTGTGAGTGGAAAAATCTGCACTGAGGATCCTATTCACACATACACACACACACGTACGCAGGATGGGTCTGACCGGTATATAACTTTCTCTGTGCATCAGTGTGTGTGTGTGTGTGTGTGTGTGTGTGAGTGCGAGAGAGAGCATGTCGGTAGCAGGTGTGTTGCACCTGCCTGGAGTCAGCGGACTGCCCACCTGCCGCAGCTGTGACCCCAGATCACCTCGGCTCCTTTTGGTGCTCAAAGCCCAGAGTTGTAAGGTGAGAGTACCTGTTCCAGTTTGAGTGTGCTGGGAAAAGGGTCATTATGAAGCCACAAATCACACTACAGATCCTCCCCGTGAAACCGTAGACCCTCACTAGCCCGATTTACAACCTGACCCTGCACCGTCAGTCATAATTATCATTAATAAATAAAGGAAAACGATGCTGTACACTTTCTAAAGCTGTCTAATCCTATTTGGCTTTTCAGAATTTTCTTATATTTCTGACTCTATTTTTTTTATGTTTCACTGTCAATCACAAAGCAAGGTTAGAATTAACTGTGGTATTACATTTTATTTAATATAACATGTAATATTATTAAACTGAACAAATTTAGTTACCTTCTTGTAACAGTTTGTTTACATACGGCTTACAAGCAACATTGATGAAACCTGTTCTTTAATAAACTACCAATCACATTTGAATCAAAATTGTAGTTGTCTACAAAAAAATTTATACTTTTTTAAAAGTATATTAATGCTAAACAACTTACCAAAGAAGTTTATACACACTATTAAATAAGTTTATACACACTATTACATTCACAGCAGTATTTCCTTGTTTGGTGAGCTACATATTATCAGCTGCATCATAGTCTCCGGCCTTCATCTTGACACAGCGTTTCACCAGGAACTGACTGGACACCATGAGACGACCGTCTCGAGACATTTTACATTTTTGAGAAAGCACAGGCCCGTACAGGTCAGTGACATGGAAGTGGACAGTGTCAGTGACCGTTCTGTCCCACAACTCCAACTTCCCCATCGCCGCCGCTTATCAAAGCCTTCTTGGCCCCTCTGCTGTCGTGACATGTGGGTGCTGACGGGTGGGGGTTGACTCACGTTGTCCTCGTGCAGCAGAGGGGCAATATCTGCCCTCCTTAAAAGCCATTATCAAAGGGCGAGGGCACATTACTTACTGAGAAGCTGAAACCGGGAGCAAGCGGGGTTTATTGTTTCAATTCCAAGAGGAACCTAACCAGTACACTGTGGGTGATCCACACAATTAGCCCTCTCAGAATTTCCTTGTTAATGAGATGAACCTCCGGACGAGTTCATCCCACCCTTTTTTAATGACTCTGATATGCCAAGTGGGCAAACGCGGTGACCATGACATTATTCAAAACATATTTCCTCTTCCTCTGCTCTGAAAGAACATAAACAGTCCTATTGCCTATGAGTGAAATGAAAGAGCTCATATTTTCATATTTGGGATTGTGACAGCAACCCCCACCCTCCCGGCATGGAAAATGTGCTCCACCGACGCTTAATCCCACATCCCGTTAGTACAGAGGCACTGCACCATGCCAGATAACGGCCACTCTTTAGTGCCTGCATGCGGACGCCCCATTATTCCACCCTCAGGAAAGATGAAATAATCTTCCTTTCCTGATCCCGAAGTATCTTCTGTGGGGGTCACTGGGTTTGAATTTCAGCGATGTGCATGACTGCGCATGGGGAGGGTCTAATTGGGATGCGGGGGCGTGCATGCGTACGGGGCTGGAGTTGCCGACACGGGCTCTCACGGCTGTCTTGCTGACTGGTATGCGCTACCCATGGGGGTCTGCGTTAGCAGGAGCCAGGAAACGCACATGCCGCTGAAATGTTGTTTTCCCTTCCCCTGGACCCTCAAAGGCCGTCACCCCTATCGAGGCTGGCAGATCTGTGCAGGTAAACGTGGCCTGCGAAGGCATCGCCCGGCTGACGTGAGGTCACACCTGTCTGGGGCGCACGGGTGAGGGGGGCGAAAACAAGTCTGCGCGTCTGCCTGCCCGTCCCACTGAGCTGCTTCCAGCCACAACCTGGAGAGGCGCGTTTCCCCGCTATCCGGTTGGAGCTGCGATGGATGTCTGAATTTGGATGGCCAACGGGATTCTACATTTCAAATGTTTCCTCTCAGCCCAGAGATACACAAGTACACAAAAGGGTTGAGAAATCATTGCTCTGTTGCAATGGTGGAAACATTTAAAACCATAAAGTGCAGATTAGACAAATGAATCATACAATACACAGTGAGTGGCTTGAGGCTGTTTAGGTTCATACTTTGCTCACAAGCGTCTGACCTTAAAGGGAAACAAAAGTGACATTTGCTGTGGTGGGAACTTATCTTCTCACATCGCTTCAAACATGCCCAACATCAACAGCTTCCTCAATGCGTCCCACAGCAGGAAATGAATTTTGTTTTGGATGAAACCACCTTGCCACAATTCTGCGTAACTCTGCCCACCCCTGGTTCATGGTAAGTCCATGACCACCCGCTGATATCTGATGTAATTGAGCGCATGGGCTAAGTCACTGGATGGCCAAAGTGTTAAGTATATCATTGACAAAGGCCAGTTCTGCGTGATCTAAACTAAATACCAGGACACCTTCTTACATTGCTATATGGTCCAGTTCAGAAGGTCACATTGTATGTGAATACAGCAAAATACAAGAGTCATTGTGGTCACAAACGCGTCAACATGCAAAAGCACATGGAACTGGAATTATATTACCATTATTTTGGCTTCACTGGTATATTGCTTTCTATATGATTAGCATTTTCATTTATGCCTCTGGACATCCAGGGTATGGCCATTGAGGCAGTGGAGAGCTACAAGTACCTTGGTGTTCACCTGAACAATAAACTGGACTGGACTCATAACATAATGCACTTTATAAAAAAGGGCAGAGCAGGCTTTACCTGCTGCGGAGGCTCAGGTCTTTTGGAGTACAGGGGCCACTCCTAAAGACTTTTTATGACTCTGTAGTGGCATCAGCCATCTTTCACGGTGTGGTCTGCTGGGGTAGCAGCATCTCCGCTGGGGACAGGAAGAGGCTGAACAGGCTGATCCGGAAGGCCAGCTCTGTTCTAGGATGCCCTCTGGACCCAGTGGAGGTGGTGAGTGACAGGAGAATGGTGGCTAAGCTGTCATCCCTGTTGGACAACATTGCCCACCCCATGCAGGAAACTCTGACAGCACTGAGCAGCTCCTTCAGTGGCAGGCTACTGCACCCACGATATGGGAAGAAGAGGTTCAGAAGGTCTTTTCTTCCAACCGCTGTCAGACTCTATAACAAAGACCTCGCAGCTGACCATACATACACAGACTTGGGCACATTCTGTTAAATTGTTAAATGTTTAAATTGTAAATTTGTACATATATACAGATACATATTTATCTTTTTTTTTTTGGTGATGCTATTACCTCTGTTTTTGCTGCTATTACCTTCTGCTTCTGTCCACTTTCTGCCGTGACAAGTGCAATTTCCCACTTGTGGGACTAACAAAGGTTTATCTTATCTTATCTTATCTTATCTTAGAACTACAGAATGTTTATTCTCTTTCTCTGTTTCCACCTGGTGTGATTGTTATCTGGGGACTCTCAAAAGCAGGGCCGTGTCATTGTGATGGGCTCTATTCTGAACGGATGCATACTTTGTGTCCAGGATGATTTAATCAACCTTCATAACCCCCTGCCTTAAAGTATTGCTGCTGATCTTTTTTGTTGGCCTCGTCATTGAATGAATAAGTGTGATTTTACCCCATACGGATTGTTTTGGGTGTTTCAATGCAGCACGCTTTCTTGTGCACTTTCAAACAGTACAGGCAAGGATGGGGGTAGGAGGTACTTAAAAAACGCTAATGAAAAAGAGCTCTAATAAAAGCCAGACATTCATGTAGCAGAACCAAACTGAGTTACTGTTTCATACCTTGCCAGTGCCTCGCTGCCGGAGAGGAAATGTTTTATTTTGGGCACGAGTTAAAAAATTAATGAAGCGAGGTGGTGCACTCTTCTGAACCTGATCTTAATGGAACAAAATGTTAATTTGCTTCATTTGAAAATAAACAATATTAGATTTCAGTTTACAAGCATCGGTGCATTTGGTTGGCAGTAGAGGGTGAGAAGGGAAAGCATGTTGTGTTCATGGTAGACACAAGTTAGTTCAGGAAGTCGGTAGGGTGAGCTGAGCTGCCAGAAAGGAACAAAGGGGACAGAATGATCTGTGGTTTGAAAGGTTTGATGCAATTAGAAAAAACACTTATGAGCAAATGTGCAATGGCAAAAAATTCGCTTTTTCAGCTAAACTTGTCTGTCTCCCAGAGGTTGTTTTTGACCTGTAGGCACACAAGATTTCACACTTTCAGATTCAGCTTTTCAGTTTGCACAACATAAAACTGCAGCATGTGCGTCATAAAGTTGTAATGTGCACACGTTGCTTTGAAAAAGGAGTGAAAATATTACATGCAAGGAAGGTTTTTGCTGACCTGAAAGATCTGTGTGTATGCTGACCTTATGTCTTGAACCTTTATGAGACCATCTAACAATGCACAGGCAAGCCATCAAGTAATAAAAATACACATTCTGTGAATACTGACACTAATTGATTACAATTCAACATGGATGGAATTTATGGAGCATTAATTATTTCCAGTTGCAAGTTCAGCCTCACCTCTTTTCTCACCTCACTAACTTTTCTCCTTTTTCAAATGTGCATGGACAGAAGTAACGCCTGTTATGGTCTCCAGCATCGGCCTGAACTTCACAGCGTTGGCAGCAATGACCAGGACTATTGGCCAGAGAATAAAGAAAATCATAAATTATAGTTTTGGGCACAGCATTTTGTCAAAAGAAATGTCAAAAGAATCAAAGAGTTTTGGAGCAAAGGTTTTTTTTAATATGTTAACGATTATGTGCTTTTTCCCCCCTGTCTTTTCTTTAAAAACTTTTCAAATTAAAGACCTGGCGAGCTGTGTTGTTGGAAGCAAAACACTAAACAGGTACTGTAATTTTCTTTATTTCTTCAGAGCTGAAGAATTTAACAAACTTAATTAATGGCTCTTGTTTAATATCACCACATACATTTCAGTGGTAGTAAATCTGTTATTGGAGGAAAACCGAAACTGGATTTTGTTTATGAACATTTCAGAACATGTCTAGATATGACTGTGTAAAGGACAGAAGAAATTACCTAGCAAGGTGCAGATTCCGAGGTCTGCATCTGTAAAAAAGTCACAATAACAACAATAACTACAGAAGACTGCATAGAGTAAATTCCATCAAACAGTCTGCAAAGACTGCTCTGATTTGTACCACCACATGTCATATTTGTAGATTTAAGCAAGTTGTATTGTTTATTTGTAGATATACACAATGTAGATATAAGTCTGTTTTCATAGTTTCCATTTCATGATATTATACAAATAATATTTATAAATATTAGGCCTGTGTGCTGATTTGTTTGTAAATATTTCATATTTGAATAAATTAACACAATTACATTTTTGTTTACTTCCTGTTCGGGTCTGACCTCTGACACAGATACCAAATTCATCCTTGCCAGAGACAATCCTTACATAAAGATGAAGATGGACTAAAGTAGTCATGCAAGGAGCCTTGTTTGTTTTATGCGCTCGGAGGGTAGAGCACTGGGTGAGTAGCTGGAAAAAATGATAACATGATCGCTCTTTTTTTCACTCAATTTTTAACTCCATGGCTTCTGGAATACACACCTCTGTTCAGTCTGACAGACCTGTTTCATGTTCCTCCAAGAATGGAATGGTCTCCAAATTTATGATTTTTTGGCAGAATTCGTCCATCTTTTGCACATGAACATACAGTATGAGATAATTCCTCTGTACCGAATATTTATTATGTGCCCAAAGGTGAGTCAATGCTAGAATTTGTATCCCATTATGCTTCAGTTTATTTAATTGCAAAAAATGATCCAACAGTTAATAAATCATCAATTATTGCTATTTACGATTAAAGGAAGTCATCATTTCCATCCATCTGTATGCATCCAGTCATTCCTAATCATACTGCAGAGCATTCACATCAATCGGTTCAGTAGGTGCACCATTTGGAAGTAGGCTATTGTGCTGCTGTTACAGTTAAACCTCGGACCCCTTTGAGAATTGTGGGCCTCACTGGTGGATATTGAGTCTGTGGTCTGCAGGTATGTGGAGGTTAGAAGTGACAGGCTTTTTAAGGTTCCCCTTTGATGTCCTCATCCCTGTGGGAGTTGAAAGGGTAACGTGAGAACTCAGGGAGCACAATGCCGCTCTCACCTGCACCCTTTGAAGATCCAAGAGGGCCAAGTAGACCCAGCACATCTCCATCAGTAGAACTGCAGAAAAGAAGACACAGGCGACCACAAACAGTGACACAGAGCTGACACAGAGTCAAACTACTCCAGGGGTCTTTTTGTGAGTAAGTGCTTTGTGGTGCTCTTGTTACACCATCTCTTGTTCAGCATGGAATGGTTGTCATCTAGCGCTGTGGTCCAACCAGCCTCAATCACTCAACCTCCGTATGCCATTGAACCCTGCAGTTCACCTCCTCTTCAGACCACTCTTCACCTTAGTCTCTCTATTCCCAGGGTAAGAGCTAACTACTTGCCTTGTCAGAGGTCCATGCTAATGCAGATTCCACCATCTCAGTAATAAATGATAATGATTTTGTTAGCCACATCCTTTGAATGATGCAAGACTGGATGCTTCATAGACCAAAACATGGGAAGATGAGGGGCATGCCAGTGACAGCTTGTGACATAAATATGGAATAATCCTTTTATCAATAGTTGGAGGCCACAACATTTGTGTGGACAACCTTTCTCTAAGGATGTGGCAAAAGTCAAACTCAAAGGTTTAAGTTACTTTGAGAAGATTAATTGACATTATTCTTAGTGATTTGGGAAGTTCTAGTATCAACCTAATTTTACATTATGCTCATTACACAGTAAATGGACTTTTTGTGAAGGTGTACAGGGTGCAGGCTTGTTCAGTCAGATATCCGAGACTGGCCACAGGAGGGAGTTGGAGGGTCAGCATCATCCTGTCACCTCTCCAGCAACCACATTAGCTCTTCCACTCTGCTAAGAGACAGCCTTCATTTTACCGCCGATGCTCCCGGGAAGTGAATGATATAATCAGTGTGGAGGCTTCCAGAAGATCACTTCCTCAGCTCTGCCCATAACTGAAGCAGAAAGTATCAGAGCAACCAATGCATGTCATTTCAAGCCATTCCTCGCAATGCAGAGAGTTGAATAAGATACCTCCTGAGGTCAGGGCAAGGTCACCGTACAGCAGGAAATAGGAGTTGGTCTGCATGAGGTAATACCCACACACACATTTTGGTTGGCAGAAGCAGCCCATTGTCAGTGGCAGGGGGTGCTGATGGGTTTCTATCAGAGTCGCAGAAGATCTTGTTTGAAATCCAACAGGCCTTGCACCTGCTGGAGATCCAGAAGGATCAAATATTAATCAATGTTCAATTTTGTAATACTGAAGAGTCAGTATTACAAAAATACTTTACTTTACTTTAATGTATTTAGCAGACGCTTTTATCCAAAGCGACTTACAAGAGGAAGACACCAGCAATTCTCGTTCAATTTCTATAGAATATTGAGTTTACAAACTAAGAGCCCTGATAAGGCTCAAACTTGTCAGTGAAGAGCATGCTCAGAGATTGTTAGGTGCTAGACGAAGAAAAATTATAATGTATTTATACATTTTTGTATTGTTTGTGCAATGTGTACGCATGTGTGTCTGTAAGTGTTAGATTTGTCTGTAATATTTTTTGAACAAGAGGGTTTTCACCTGCTTCATAAAAGTGGTGATAGTCTCGGCTAGTCGTGTGGAGGAGGGCAGGTTGTTCCACCAGCCAGGGACAACAACGGAGAACAGAGATGATTGGAATTGTAGACCCCGTGAAGAAGGAATTTTTAGTCTCCTTTCGTTTGCTGATCTGAGAGAGCGTGCAGGAGTGTAGCTAGGTAGTATACATGTAGGAGGGCGCAGTTCCATTTACATCAATACAATACTACCTAGCTACACTCCTGCACGCTCTCTCAGATCAGCAAATACGAAAATACTGAAGAGTCAGTATTAGAATTTTCTTGGAGACAGAGAGATGATGCATTTTAATTGACTAAAATATCAATTTACTAAACTGGTGTCTGCTGGTGTCTCATCTGACCTTATGATGACAGTCACCTGGTCCCCGCCCATGTCCGCACCCACACCCTGTGCCAGCAGCATTCACCTCTGAGTGACTCTGAGCCCTGGCAAGGCGACAGCACCAGACTGTCTCTGCCTGGCCAGCCTGAACCAACACTGGCCTAATCCTCTGGATCACCTTCGACCCACAGGGATACAGACGCGGATCAGTGGGGAACTGAGCTCCAGGAATCTCCGTGTTTGGTCTCATCGCCGAACAATGAGATGCCAAACAGCAGAGAGTGTGTGTAATAACAGTGTCAGCATCATCTGCCCTATCCACCAAATATCTGGGATGGTACTGTGTTTGGACTGGGACATGGCCTGCGTTTGGCCCCAGGGCTGGGCTGATACTGTACAACCAATCACTGTTTATGTACTCAGGGGTGCTTGTGTCAGATGGGTGTGAGAGATGTTCTGAGAGAGGTGGCTTATGGGGAAATTGTAAGCATAGCTGGCATTTCTGTCTGTGACCGTTGTTCCCTGTGTGATATTCCTGGTATTCCATGGGACTGTTCAATTCCCCATCTAATATACACAAAGTCTGGGAGCAGAGATAATCACAGCACCCTCAACCCCCCATCAGCATCCCATGCAGAGTCAAACAAGGGTGTTCCGTTCAACACAAAGGGGGCATTCTGGAACATTCTCTAAACCTGGAATCTCTGGGTCCAACGCAGATGAATTCTGTTTTTTTCATACTTGATACGTATCCTTGGCACTGGATTCCAGATTTTCCAGCTGTGCATATCTTTCTTGTATCTCAGACATCATATTGTTTCATTGTTTCTGAATTGATTCCATTCCAAAATTTTGTGGTTTAAAATACATGGTACTCACAATAATCTGACCAAGGCTAATGGAACAGGAAGCACGATATTATCAGAAAGCATGAAGAAATTCATTATTGCTCAAGTGTTTCCTCTTGTGGCAGCTTTGGTGTCATGAAGACCTCTAGGAGCAGATGATATCCAAAGTCTGGAGAAAGTTCTTGCACTTTAGTTTGCCATGCCCCCCTCCTACGGCCTCTTGCCCTGCAGTTAATTGGGTTCAGACAGGCACGACTAGCGGGAGTAAGAGATTGAGGCTGCATTGTTATCAAAGGGCTCCAGTGGAGCATCCGCCTGATAAAAAACAACAGGCCAACTCCTCCAGAGAGGAGAACTTGCGCAAGACCACAGCACAGAACAGCCTTCCAGTGCCTTTCCCTCACAAATGAATAACTAAGCACAACTGGAATAACCCTTAACACACAAATATTGTGTTGTATGGTTTTTCAATACTAGGGAAGTGGTGGCCTAGTGGTTAAGGAAGTGAACTAGTAACTGAAAGTGAAGTGATTGTCATTGTGAAACACTGCAGCACAGCACACGGTACACACAACAAAATGTGTCCTCTGCTTTTAACCATTTACAGGCGCCCGGGGAGCAATGTGTGGGGACGGTGCTTTGCTCAGTGGCACCTTGGTGGATTGGGACTCGAACCAGCAACCTTCGGATTACAGAGTCACTTCCTTATCCGCTAGACCACTGAACGGCTGTGGGTTCAAATCCCAAACCATCAATGTGTCCCCTTGGTACCTTCCCCACACACTGCTCCCCAAGCCCCTTACACGGCTGCCCACTGCTCACAAGGTCATGGATTAAATGGAGAGGACACAATTCGCTGTGTGCATCACAGTGTCAAAAACAATCACTTTAAATTTCCCAACACTCTCACAGACAATATTTAGCCATTTTTATCAAACACATGACTGTAGTTTATGAGGAACTTGCATTTCCATTAAAATCAGTCACTGAGGCAAGACAAAAATGTGTGTCTTGTTGTTTATGTGTGTGCATTAGTTTTCCCTGATGTGTTAAATTGATATTTGGTCAGTGCTCTCAGTACACTCAGAAAAGCTGCTGTAACTCTCTTATATTTGCTGTTTTCACAGGTCGCCCTTCTCCCAACCTCTGACCTCGTCCTTCTGTCAAACAGATACTGTTTGCTGCAGGGTCTGCTTGTTATTGTGTTTTGGTGTAAGGCTCTTTGGCATCTTGTCATCATCCACCCAGTCTTTCACATTCAGATGTATCATTTTCTCCGAACTGAAAATCCTTTTTATCTGATGCTGTGTCCGGCGCGTAAACAGAATGCCTATTGGCAAGGGTCTGTTTTTCATAAGGTTTGACACATGGCGTCTTGTGATGAAATTCTGCAGAAGCGATACACTTCTAGTTTTCTAATGGAAGTGCGGATTGCTCAGATAAGATCCCACTGCTTTAGAAAGGTTCCCATCCAGGAATGTGATCAGATAACACACTGGCTGAAGACCAGAGACACCCATGAAAGATGCAGGTGAGAAGATCCCAGTGTGAAGATCCCAAATAGCAACCTCTGTAACTTTTACATTTAATGTGTGAGAGTAATCTGTGAGGAAGTAGTCTGGATGATTCACTCAATTAAACTTCATTTGTCAGTAGGGCTGCGACTAAAAACTATTTTCACAATCTACTATTCATCAACTAGTTTTGTTATGAAATGGCTCATATTTAGCTACCAGCTTTTACATTTAGCATATGGTTATTTAAATTATTAATATGTAATACATTTTTTGTAATGTAATACATTTGTAAATATGTAATAAATGTAATATTTTTTTGCCAAGGACATTAGCAGGCACTTTGTTTCAATACTATACCAAGAAACGTCAGCATTTCAACATGATCCTGGATCAGGCTTTCTCTCTTCTCTCCTGCATATTAACAACAGCTCCCTCTTGGCTGCAAATTGAATGAAATATCCCAGAAACTAGAGTAAGCAAACAAGAGTATGCACGTGAGACATTAGCGTGTTCATCACAGACTCTAGAGAAGCACAAACACAACGAGATGAGAAGGAGAGAGAGAGAGGGAGGGAGTGAGAGAGAGTGGGAATGTATGTGTGGATCACTGCATGTGTTGCCTGTTCATGTAGCTCGTTACACCAAAACACATACAGGTATGGGAAGTAACTACATAAATATCTCAGCGTTGTTCTGCTGCCCAACAGGTCCTTATAACAGGGCTCTAGGTTTGGCCCTACATAGCCACACCTGTCTAAGGCTGGAGCCCTGCTGTCAAGCTGATTGGTGCCTGCTGTGTCCCCAGCGGCACCCAGCCAGGACAGTAACATCCCAACCCTGGTTTACATACATAGATTTCCATTGCGTTAAAAAGCAGTTATTTGTCTGTCATTATTGGCACCCCTTTTAAAAATGAAGGAATAATATGGGTTATAAAAATGCTCCACTGCTCTATTGACTAAAACCAATCCCTCATAAACCTAATGGGCCACAATTATTGTCATTTTTTATTAATAAGCAACAGTGGAATGAGAAACATTGTAACAAAGCATATTTCCTATTTAAAATGGACATTGTTAAATCAGCTGGAGACTATAGGAACTGTCCAGCTGAAACCTATGATTTTCTGACAAACTGGAATACAATTGTGAAGAGACACAGAACTAAACCAAAATCATGGCAAAGAAGAGAGAAGACTCGATCAGTGGTTATAAAAAAATAGCTTCTTGCCCAAAAATACCTATTTCTACTGAGAGAGCAATAATAAAGATGATATAAATGATGGATTTCATAATATCTCAGGATGTTTTAAATCAAATCCTGGTTCCCTCTGGCAGCAAAATTAAACTGGGTCCTCACTGGATCATCCACCCAGAATAATTGTCATGCCACAGCAGGGTGAAAAGGAACAAGTGCATACGCTTGACATTTTGGGAAAACGTGATTTTTAATAAATAATGCCAGGAACCCATATACATAATGAACCAAAAAGCACACATAAAACAACATTAACGTAGAACATGGGGGTGTGGGAGAAACTAACATATTCAGATTAGAACCCAGTGCACCAGTGAATGGGCAGCAGTCCCAATAAAAATCCAAAAGAAAAAGGGAGGTTGTACAAAGTATTAAATGCAATATAACAATTGTGCCATTTTTTTTTTTACAAATATGTATTTCATAATGAGGGATTTGTTTTGCTTTGAAAGAAATTTTTCAAAGTCAGTCACAGCAAACAATGTTGTTTATTCCCCCTCATCCAAAAAAGTTTCAGGGGACCTCCATCACCACACCCCCTTTTCCACTGCTCTGGTTCCTGTGCCGGTTCCCAATTTTGGAATGAGTGCTGCGCTTTTCCACTGAAACTTTGCTTGTGATCCTGTGACGCGAACACTTTGTCCTGATGGTGTTGCCCAACATTCTCCTTAACCTCAGCAGTCGAAGGTGCAAGGGTTAAATGAATAAGCTAAAGTAACCATTCTTATAACATTTAACACTGGTGTATAGAAATGGCTACAAGAGATGGGGGAATCTTTTGATTATTTGATCTGGTGGTTACATGTCATGGGAGGGAAACTGTTATTAGAAGCAGCACACCGGCATTTTTTTTTTTCAGAAGTGAGCAAGCCTACATTATCTCTCGCAATTGAGCTTTTGCTGATTGCGAGAGCTTTGTTTGTGGTGGAAAACGCTGACCATTTTAGATACCGGCCATAGTGTAAAGCCAAAAATGTTGTAGGGAAAACATTTCATGGAAGCAAATATTGCTGTTAAGGTTTAGAAGCTTGAATTCTTTCCCCTCAATTCTAACCACACTGGTACACAATCATAAACACAACCAATCAGGACCCTTTTTACTCCATGTTTTCATCTCACTAACTGCTGATTCAAGTAAAAAGAAATAATTGACAGGCAAATCATGTGTTTTTCCAAACGTGTGTTGTGAAACTTTCTTTTCCTCTCTGGTGAAATGCTCGAATTTGATAAGAGGGTCAGTTCAAGAAAACAGGAAAAAGAAGACCATGTGGAGAACATGATTCCTTCCTCCTATAGTACTCCAAGATCTCTAATTTGCTTTGTGGTGCCCTGTGAGGTATCATGGATAGTAAATGGCACTGTTGTGAATATCCACCCTTACAAGGTCAATATGTGCCGCTCCAGTGGAGAATGCCCCTTTGATGAAATTTGCGTACCCATGTGAATGTGGAGTGTCTCTCCAGCGGTGAAAATGTGGTGCAATACCGGAAAAGATAAAAAAGAAATGTCTCAGAGGAGTACTTGTACACTTAATCTTGCTCAATTAAATAAGATCAGTCCTACCTTAAGATGATGTCCAGTTCCCTATTCAAACATCATATACTTCCGCACTTCTACCTTGGGAGCAACATAACGTCTGTTGCTGAAGCTTTTGGCCATATCAAAAATGAATTCCGCCTATAATTAGATTACAATCGGTAAGAAGGGATAAATGTTACACTTACCTGAGTCTTGTGCTTCAGATGGATTAAATGCAGTCTGGGACAGTGTTTGGACAACGGTAATTCACCACATGAACTCTACAGCATCTACTGCATTTTCAGTAACCATCCATCACTCTTGGTTGATTTATGAAAATGGTGTTTTCCATGGGGGAACAAAATAAGATAAATCTCTGGGGCTCCTAAATGGTTTTGAATTGTGTGTGAAGCTGTAACTGTCAGGCATTGAAGCATGTGTCTGGTCCACCCAGTTGTCTGCAGAGCAAATACGAGAACAAAGACGGTTACTTAAAGCATAGGGTGTTACTTCCTTTGCCTAAATTAAACCAGAAGTAAATGCATAAAATGTGAGTATGTATTAAAGCAATATGAAGCTTCCTTCTTTCTTTTTCTTTCTTTTTGACATCTTACATAAATGAAAAAGAAGTGGAAATGTATAGTAAAAGAATTTCTTCTTTTTATATGAACCAAATAAATTTTTTCGGGGAATGAAATCCTGGGAAATGAAGGACTTCAGAGTGTGAAGATGAGGGCGATAAAGCTTTCTTGCCTGGAGTGATTGTAGCAGCACTTCCTAGTTAATGATGTATGAAGGCGCTTTGATCGCGTTAGTGAGCAGCGACCTGGGATTATGCTGAAAAAAGTGGGAAAATGTGTTCATGCCTGCAGAAGACACGCTAATTATGAAAAGTTTTTTTTTGCACTACTATTATTAAAAACATTCCGGAATTGCACATAAAAGCAACATTTTCATATAGCATTTAATGAGCACATAAACTGAGATTAAGGGGTATTGAACCGCACTGAGCAATAAATGTATGTCCGTATAATATATTTAAATAAAATCAACAGTGTTTCAGTTGCATTTCAGTCAGATAAATGGATTCCTGTGCTTCATATTATTTTATAAATTTTATACCCATACTTATTGTTTCATATTATTATTAGTTTGACAGCTTGTCAAAAATATTAAACCCAGTCAGTCATTGTTTTGAGATTATGCTTCTGTTTTAGATAAAACTATAGATTTTTTTTCCCACAACCTTAGTGTTGAGGTATGTGATACCATGTGCAGCACTTAAATTGCCTTCATTAAAGGCCAGGTCTAGTTTTCTACTCGCCTGTAAAAGATTTCACCCACATGAAAAGAAATGAAGAGAAAAAAGCCTCTAATTCTTGCACAGTAAAGGCATCTTGCTGCACTTGTGGCAAAGAGTTTACTAAAAATACACATGATGTCGTTTTCAAACAGTCTTTCTTTGAATTATTGCTATTCCAAGAAATTGTTCTTATATGACACTGTAGAAAAACAGTTTCGCTAATGGAAGTCCTCCATCTCATCAGAAACTTGCAGCAGGTTCTCTAACTGTACTACATTTGTCTTTATTTGTGTTTCAGTTACTTTATTATAAATTCTAATAAAAGCATGTACATTTTTTTTTATTATTTTAAAAGTCTAGCAAATGTCCAAAGCTTAGAGAAATTAACAGAAACTATCGAACTTTAAAACTGACTCTGTATTAACGTTCAACTCAAGATTATTTATGTTCTTTACTTTGAAAATGTTTTGCAGGTGACTGACATACTGCAGGTTCTAAAGCTGAATGTGCTAAATGAATACATGTGAGAACCTGGAGTATGTCAGTATGTAAAACATTTAATTAGATTGAGAGGAGATGAGAACATGTGGAAAAGAAACAAGTCATATTTATTACACTGAAAACATCTGCATATGTAAGCCCATTGCTGGCCTTTACTTCATGTTTAACTGGCATATATAAAATGTTTAAAATATTATTTAAAAGGCAGGAAATTGTTAGTTAGGAATTTAAACCAGCTGGAAGTTTATACGTAGAGAGAGAGTATAAAAAATATTCTAAAGTAAAACAAATGCATGCCATTATATATTAATATTATAGATCAACTCAAGTGCCGCAATCTAAATGAAACTGCAGAGAAAAAGAAGAAAAAAGGATGTTTGCAACTGGATGATTAAAAATTGACAGCACTCAGTTATGAGCCTGCTTTTCTACAGAGGGCAGAAAGCGTCTTTTCAAAGCAAACTTTATATTTGTGGCTTGATAATGATCCACACTTCTAGAACAGATTGCAGAATTGGTGAAAGAAAGGTTCTGGCCAAACCTCAGTCCCAGTGAAACCTGTGGACAAATCTATAAACTTAAATATCTGGAATTTTCAGAAATTTCTTTACATTGCATATCCCTTTATCTTTAAAGCTATCTTCACCCCTAAAATTTACAATAGTGGTCTTTAATCTTTCTCTCAAATGTATTAATATTAACTTGAAATGTCTTTAAGAAAAAACTTGAACTACTTGTGTTGAACGTTTTTCATTCATTTTAAACAAATCAAAATACTTTCAACAACACAAAATAGACAGCGTGATAAAAATGCAAGTACAAGTAAAGCATTAAATTAAAATGTAAACATAGTGATATATATATATATACATACATATATATATATATATACATATATATATATATACACACACACATATATATATATATACACACACACACACACACACACACACACACACACACACACACACACACACACACACACACACACACATATATATATATATATATATATATATATATATATATATTTGCTCCTTTTAAGCGATGGGCAGCGGCGCGCTGTGTGTGACGTCACAAAAAAGCGCCGGTAGAGGCTGCGCGGCAAATTGAAAAAAGAAAACCCAGACAGCGCTGCATGATAGGACGCGTTTTGCTGTTCGGTTTGAGTAAAATCGCTGTTGTCGTGTATAGCCCGTGAACCATGTCGAAGAAAGCACCCAGAGCCGTGCTGAGGTCCTTGATGAAAAAGCGCTCGGACACGCGCATCGAGCCCAACGCGGACCTGATGGTGAGTTCTGTCCGTTCGGTTGTCGCTCTGCAACGTTACTGCGGCTTTGAATGAAAATAAATGTTCGCGTTTTCTAATTTTCTTTGGGCTTTCTTCGTCTTGTTAAATCGTGTTCAGAGATCACGAGTTTGTAACGAAGCGCGGATGCACAGGACCTCTGTACAGTGGGCAGTTAGTAGTGTCTTTTGCTGGATTTTTCTCTTACTCGTTAAACAAAAACCTAGATAACTCCACCTTCACAAAGTGATGTATGTCTGTGAAATGACACACGCAATGCAAAATGATAATACTGCGCTTTTGACGGTATGCGGTGTTTCAAAATAAAAGTTCCAAATGGTTCAATATACGCTCATGTAGCGCCTTTCATTTTGGGGTCAAAGTGCATGTGTAAATCCGTGTGAGTCTTGCACTTTGACACTCGTGAAAACCGTAAATAATAGGGTATGGGTTGGGACCTTTATTTTGAAACGTTGCATACTGTCAGAAGCGGAATTGGATGTATTGTTTAGCTTATTCACAATTTTTACGGCTGCAGCAACTGAAAAACCAACGTGTGTGTGTGTGTGCAAGTTCACAGACATACACTACTTTGTAAACATGTTGATTTTTAGTTTTTTTTGTGTAATGAGAAAATCCAGCGAAGCTCTATGAATGTCTGTCGCACACTTAACTTTCTGCACAGGGCTACACAACATTCCCCGCTTCTTGTAATGCTTTGTGGATCAGTCGCGATGGTTTGGGGTGAGCTGGACCGCAGAGTGAAGGCAAGTGCTTAACACATCTGGAACTCCTTCAAGACTGTTGGAGGACCATTTCAGGTGACGCTCATTGAAGCTCATCGAGAGAATGCCAAGAGTGTGCAAAGCAGGAATCAGAGCAAAGAAACGAGAATATAAAAGATTTCAGTTATTTCACCTTTTTTTGTACATAACTCCACATGTGTTCAGCTGTGAGAATCTACCAACGTAAATAGTCATGAAAATAAACACATTGAATGACGTGTGTCCAAACTTTAGGATTTTCTGTACTGTATACAGAAAGTTTCTGTATACAGTATCTTGAAGTTTCCTCTAAATCACTATGTAAATGTGAAACTCAGCACTTTATTGCTTAAAGTTACACCAACTTAAATTAACCAATGCTTAACGTTGTGAATCCATTTATTTTTTAACCAGTGTGTATTTGTTTGGGTTGGCCTAGCATTTAAGGAAGAACCACCAAGGGCAAGTGGTCGCCACCTTTTCTCTAATATAACAACTAATTCTTAAATTGAAGTGTCCTTGTTTAGAATTACTACCAGAGTGGTAGTAGCCTAGTGGGTAACACACTCGGCTCTGAACCAGAAGACTCAGGTTAAAATACCACTTATTACCATTTTGTCCCTGAGCAAGACACTTAACCCTAAGTTGCTCCATGGGGAACTGTCCCTGTAACTACTGATAAGTCGCTCTGGATAAGGGTGTCTGATAAATGCTGCCAATGTAGAATGACCAGCCATGCCTTTTTAATTTGGAAATTGTCCGGTCTGGGTTTTAGAGGTTTTCTTAACGTTTTTCATGTCGTGACGTCATACACGCCTATTCCCTTCCGGTTTTTATTTTTGTCTCTGAACCCGAGTTGTCTGTGAAGCACGGATACGTTTATGCTTGACTGGCTTATAAATTACGCAATCATTTAAGATCTTGTAATTGTACAGGAACAGCCCGACCATCAAAAGCGGTGCTCGGTAACACAACTGCAGGGCATTAAGGAAGCGGTCTCACCAACCACAACAACAAATCTGTTGCTTAGAGACCGCTTGGTGCGTGTGAGAATTAATGGCCTGTGGGTAACCCTGTAGCAATAAGGAAAAAATGGCACCGTTTGCCGTGCCGTGTGAAGTGGCCGTCCCAGATGTCGCAGGAAGGTGCGGTGTCGCTGCCGTTACGTTTGACTCGATCCAGATGCCAACCACTTCACAGTGTCTCAGCAGCATACAGTAGTTTAGCTGTCACGCCAAAAATAAGATGCATCATAACCTCAAAGCTTTCCATTTACAGTAGGAAAGGGCACATAAACGCAAACCTTTGAGGTTTATGGTTCAGTGAGATGTTACCGGGAGAAGTCAGAGGAAGACAGTGAGACTGTTTAAGGGAATCACTGGTTTAAGTGGTTTTAAAAGATCCCAACATTGGCCACTATGAAAGTAGCGTGACCACAATGTGTGTAATAGGTTGTTCTTTGATGGAAGAAGTCATTAGGAGGAAACTTTCATCTGTTTTATGCCCTACGTTGCCCACTACTGTATAGTTTGCAAGTATTTATAAAAAAAAAAAAAAAAAAGATCTAAAGCCTTATTTGTTGTGTGTTAAACAATATGGGCTAGTGGGGATCACACCAGTTATAGAAGGGGTGTGGACCCTAAACCTTGGACTGCTGGTTTCAGTGATTTGGGGTGCACCAATCCAGAGGACCGATCCAATACAATATTTAAAAATAAGCTGTTTTACTGACTCTTCTATGTTAAAGGAATCATCAAACTTAAATGCTTCACTGAAATACTGTTTTGTGACCATATAACAAGATAACAATTGCACTATTATATGTATAATATATATTTTGTTTTGTTTTTGAACTTATTTCTCGAATATTAGGATCCAGGTTTCTTTTATACACTTTAATCACTGGTGCAGTGTGAGGTCCTCTCTAAAACCTGCAACCACTCTGGCCCATGACTGAAGAAATGATGGAAAAGAATTAAAGACTCAAAAGAGGCATTATTAGAAGGATGTTTCTATGTGGCATCTCAAGAACTCAATTGATGGCCATTTGAAGCCTGTCTTATGCTGTACTAAAGGTGTCTTAAATAGGTGCCCCATGTCAGAATGAGCACTCTTGCAGATGATGAAAAATAATCTCATTGTAGCCACCATCCTATACAGTCACGTTTGAGGTTTGGAATGATTTAATTGAGACATATGAGGAAGGTTTTTGTCTCAATTTGCTTTGTCTTCCAATGCCTAATATTGAGTCGTTTTAGCTCCGCTAATGTTTCCAGCTCTGCGCACTGATGCTCCACGTAAAAAGATGAACTGTGGTACAAAATGTTTAACATGATCACATACTTTACCAGGGCTTTTCAGTCTCAAGCACCCTTTCATAGTCATATTCATATGCACTTGGTTATGGATGCAGTTAGCGCTGCACGGTATAAACTGTATGTGATATGAACCGCAGAAATATCCAAAAATACAAAGTTGAAATCATTAGGTTTGGGCGAGAGCACAGAGTTTAAAGGTAATAAAAATACTGCAAGCCTTCTATCTGTTTACTCCGGGTTTAGTAATGCAGCATGGCACGGAACCAGTTGGGCAGGTGGCACCGACTGGGTACTGACTCTGCGTGTGGAAATGACCAGGGGCGTCCTAGCCTGTTTGGTGCCTTGCGCAAAAAGGTAGTCATGATTTTAAAATCTTGGAATCCTGGATGAACTGTATGATTCAAATATGAACAACCAAAGTAGCTTTTTTTATATTTACAATATTTTATATTTACAATATTTGTAATGTTAACTCTACAGCCAAATACAGAAAATCCTAAAATGTAATATAATCACTCGCATCATAAAAATACCTGGTATTTCACTAGCATTATGGGTGTGACCATCAACCAGATATTGTTTTATCTGGTATACAGTTATGCTATGTGTTGATGTATCTGTAAATTTCTGCAGTTTGCTGCTACAGTGCCTTTGCTATGGACACACATGTTACCCTACTTTAAAAAAAAGTTGCATTTTAAATTCATGTGGTATTTGATGGTTGATTTGAAAATGAAAACAATCCACTTCATCCTGTAAGCAAAGCTGTGAAAGTGTCTGTTTTCCTTTTCCTGCTTGTTCCTCTGCTGCAGAGAACCCGTTTTTTTTCTGCATGGTGTAGGTCAAAGTTTAGGGAAAGCATGGCTTGGATTGTTCGAGCTTCGCTAATGAAAGTCTGACTTGCCTTTGCGCTTGTGCAATGGATTGCAGACCACCTTTTATTTACATTTGTGGCAGCAGCGTGAACGTTAGGCCTGTGAAGACTGAAGAAGTGTGCTTAATGCTACTTTTGCTTTTGAAGTAGCTACATGGCAGTGGTATTCGTGCCCTCCCTGTTTCCAGATGCTGACCATATTCATAAAAAGTCTGTGAAAAGGCACAATTCACTTTAAATGTATTCAGTCAGGTCGTCAAGTTTTGGCATGGTCTCTGGTGGGCAGCACTTCCATGCTTCTCAGCTTTCGTTCCCGTCAGATGCTCGTAGGGCCGCCTGTTGGGGAAATATTCGGCCCAGATGACCTGCTATTAAGGAAATTGGGTATTAATAGATTTAAATTGCATCCAAATGGCTATCATGCAGATGCAGAAGGAAAGCATTTCTTTTTTTTTCCCTGTTGAAATCGTTAGTAGCACTTGGGAAAACTTGTTGGATGTGGTTCAGAGGCTTTTTGCTAGGTGATGTGTGTGTGTGTGTGTGTGTGTGTGTGTGTGTGTGTGTGTGTGTGTGTGTGTGTGTGTGTGTGTGTGTGTGTGTGTGTGTGTGTGTGTGTGTGTGTGTGTGTGTGTGTGAGAGAAAGAGAGACCGACTGTGTTGAATGTCTAATTTGGCTCTGAAGCTGCATCGGTGTCCAGCGTAGCAGGGTTGTGTGTGGCGTGGGCCTCTGCAGTTCTGTAAGCATGTGCTGGAGACTAGTCAGTTCCAGGCCAATTTCATTTACATTTATCAGACACCCTTACCCAGAGCGACTTTCAATCAGTAGTTACAGGGGCGGTCCCCCATCTGTTTCATGGTCGAGTGTATTACCCACTAGGCTTCTACCACCCTCTGTCAAGAGGAAGAGGAAACGAACAGGGCAGATTGTTATGCAGTATTTTCTGAGAAATCTGAGTGATGGGAGTGCAGAATTACTATGCTGCCTCGTGGTCTCTTCATGCCTTTCAGTCACTTAGTGTTGCTAAGTGTGGGGATATTTCTCAACTCTCGATAAAACGCAAGGTGAAAGATTGGCTAGATCCTACCAGAGCCAAATTTTTGCTTCGCTTATCTTTGTTTCCAGCGGAATAAAGATTCGGCTCCTGAATTTATTTTGACATGGGTTTACCTCTGTTCCTCAGCCCATTTTCCATTATGGTCTATGGTCAGGCTTTTAGGGTCTGCTTCCAACAGGCCGTTTAAAAGTTTGATCTTACTTTTTTGATGTCTGTTACTCAAAGAGAAACTAATCCTGATATGACTTGTTGAGCTACATATTGCGACTGACTTGGTATGAATTCTGGTTACTGACAACTCAAAGGGCTGCATTGGTTCACCATATCTTGCCATATGGTGAACCAATCTGATCTATAGTAAGACAACAAGCTGGATGCCTGAAGCTGGGCTTTGCAGAATCTCATCATGGAATGCATTGCGACATCATTAGTACTGTTACTTTTTATTTAAATAATTTGAGTTGTACATCCGCTGCAACAATTAAATTCTTTTATGTAGCTAAGGTAACACTCCTAGGCCCACGTGACTACAGAATCCTGAACTGCCAAGGTGCCTCACTTCTCCCCTTTCACGCTGTGTTTCACCAAGGGTGATTGTTAAAAGCTGAGGACCCATTTCGGTGGGTCACCGCGTGCTGCAGTGTTTCAAATGACAGTCACTTTGCTTCTTACCTCTGAGCCAGGAGCACATGAGAGTTTGTGGGTGTGTGTGTGTGTGTGTGTGTGTCAGTGTAAGAGCTGATGTTTGTGCGTCTGCAGTGTAGTGTAGAGAACAAGTTTTGACATTTAAACAAATCCTGTTAAATTTTGATTTGTATTGTTCTTTAAAAAAAAAGTCTATTTGGTAGATGTAAAGCATACATGTGTTTTTTTTTTTTTTTTTTGTGTTAGTCCGTTTTTATTTTATTATTATAAGAGCTCAAGGAGCAACGTGTTTGTGCATTTTCTTAATATTTTAGTTCTGTTTTTGAATAAAGGGTTGGAAATAAATGCTTTTATCAGATTCTCCAATTAATAAAAAAAAAATGACATTAATAATTATTAAAATAATCGTTAGTAGCAGCCCTACTATATCCACAAATACATACTGCAAATGCTTTTAACAGTACAGTTGTGGCCATAAGTGTTGAGTGACACAATAACCGGGTTTTACAAAGTTTGCTGCATATACGCCAGAATGTTACTGAGAGTGAATTGCAAAGTCATGAACTTAATCTTTAAAAAATAAACATTTCCACTGCACTTCAGCCACAAAAGGACCTGCTGGGATGATTTCAGTTATCCTCTTTAACACAGATGAGAGTCATTCTGTCATGCTGATGAAGTTACAATAGCAGAGTGGTAGTTTTAAAAGGAGGGTGATGCTTGAAATCATTCCTCTGTTCACCATGATTACCTGCAAGGAAACACGTGCAGTCGTCATTACGTTGCATAAAAAGTTTCTGCTACTAAGATTGCTCCTAAATCAACTGTTAATCAGAACATCAAGTGTTGTGGAGAAGGCTTCAGGGAGCCCGAGAAAGTCCAGCAAGCACCAGGACATTTTTCATGATTCAGATGAAGGATCGGGGTGCCACCAGTGCAGAGCTTGCTCAGGAATGGCAGCAGGCAGGTCTTAGTGCATCTTCACGCATAGTGAGGCGAAGACTTTTTGGAGGATGGCCTGGTGTCAAGAAGGGCAGCAAAGAAGCATCTTCTCTCCAAGAAAAACATCAAGGAGAGTGATATTCTGCAAAAAGTACAGGGATTGACTGCTGAGGACTGGGGTAAAGACATTTTCTCTGATGAAGCCCATTTCCGATTGTTTGGGGCATCTGGAAAAATGATTGTCTGGAGTAAAGTGAAGTGATTGTCACATGTGATACACAGCAGCACAGCACACGATGCACACAGTGAAATTTGTCCCCTGCATTTAACCCATCACCCTGAGTGAGCAGTGGGCAGCCATGACAGGTGCCCGGGGAGCAGTGTGTGGGGACGGTGCTTTGCTCAGTGGCACCTTGGCGGATCGGGATTCGAACCGGCAACCTTCTGATTACGGGGCCGATTCCTTAACCGCTAGGCCACCACCACCAAGATATACGGTGAGCCCTACCATCAGTTCTGTCTCATGTCAACAGTAGATCATCCTGAGACCATTCATGTGTGGGGCCAAGTTTCGTAGCCTTGATGAAATTGTCAATAAATTAATAAAATGCTTGTAATTACACTTCAATACACCACAGAAATAAGTGACAGAACGACCTAACTAGAAAGTCGCATCATATCCATTTCCTTGTGTCTTTTCCATAATGAGAATCTGTGCACGAAGCGTACATTGGCTGATCTGAAGAAGTGTATTGAGTTTGTTGAAATAGCTTTATTGGTCCACTGTTACCTGTTTGGTCGCCGCATCATTGTAAAAGCTGTAGTTGTCAATGCGTGTGCTGGAAAGACAAGTAGGGCTTATATGCCCGAATTTACAGTAGAAAAATCTGCAAATGTCTTGACATTCATCTTCAAATTTTAATGAAATGTATTTTTTCCATTGTTTCATATTTCTTTTTTTTTGTTTTTTTGTTTTTTTCTTTAAATTAAAGATCTTTACCATAAATCAGTCCCACCCACCCCCCCCAGCCCTCCAGTAAAGTAAAAATACAGTAAATATTTTTTAGAAGAGACAGAAATGTGTCAGAAGAATGGTTGAATATTTTAGAAACCCCAGCAATCTACAACATAATCACGTATTAGGAGAAAGCACTGTTTAATTCTTTCACTCCTAAAATTAGGAGCAAAATTTTATCCGTGGTGCAGCCATGCTGGAAACAGTGTGGAGCAGTGAATGCAAATCATTCTCATGTATTTTGGTTCTGTCCCTTTGTTGTAAAGTCTTGGGAGAGTATTCTTATGACCATTGTCAAGATTCTGGGTTACCAAATACCTTGGTCATGTTGTTGTATTTTGGTTGTATGACAGGAACAGTTGTGTTAAAGGAAGATTGATATTTATTTAAAATTCTTTTAGTAAAAAAAAAAAAATACTATTACAAAGTGGTTGTACAATCCAGGTCCACCATCACAAGAAGACTGGCTGGAAATAGTGAAAGGAATATACAACATGGAGCTATTGACCCACAAGATCAGAATTAAGGAAGAGCAGTGTCATGAGAAATGGAAGATATGGACACACACATATACATATATATATACACACACACACACACACACACACATATACACACAGACATCTGTCAAATAAGGCAATCCAGACTATGTATCTTTTGTTCAAATGAAGAACAATAGAAATAAATTAATAAAAATATATATGGTCCCCCATATATAAGTCTTATATATAAGACCCCCCTCACCGTGCAGTGCAGACCTCCTGTCATCCAGCCTCTCGTGACAAGACTGTTAGACGATGAAGCCATGAAAACGAGACAATTTCCTGATTTAATCCCGCTCAGAATTGAGAAATGTCCCAGCTTGTACAAGGGTCCCCATGGGGTGGATTTGGGGGAATTGGATGTATTTATTTATTTATTTGGTAGACCCCCCTGCTCTTGTTGGATGTGAATTCTGTGAATTTCATTAGGATTCATTTATAGATGCTGATCCCTTCTTACAGAAGATATTCTGAAAAGCTGAAGACTTTAACTAATCTGCTGGAGAGGGAAATTTGTCTTCTGTTCTCCACAAGACTGATCCACAGTAGCTACTTTAGAATATGATTCATTTAGCAACGCATAAGTAATAATGACATGACACTGAAAAATTGAGGTCCACTGTAATCAAATGAAATTGAAATATTATTCGTCTACAGGTGCAGCTCAATCTGCTGCTGGTTCTGCACCGCCTAGCTGAGGAGTCAAGGGCCAAAGCTTTTGAGGAGAAGTCTGGCACCATCAGAGCTCACCATGTCAGAGCGGTTGCTAAGGTAACTATATTGCAGGACCTGTAATTTAGCCACCACCTCTGAGTCTGACCGTAGGATTGAAAGATGTAAGAGAAAGTCTTAGTTTTGGTCCGTGACGTAATTTTTCTCTTCAGAAATTGTTTGATAATACAGTTTACATCGTATAGACATGCATCGGTCGAAATGACCGCGGCTGTGGTCACCATGGGAATGCACTGAAGGTTTTCGCATTAAGTAAGTACAGGCGTTGCAGTGGGAAGCCCCTGCCTCTGTTTACCTGGAGGATCCGATTTTTACATGACACTCTTTTAGCAAAGCATTACAAGAGCACTCCAAATTATACTGTCGTTTCGAGAGGGGAGTAAAGTTGTTTTTCAAGCCTGTTTTATGTTCCTCTACCTCTGTAGTATCGGAAATAGTATGGAGTACAAACCTTAGTATCACTATAGCGTTTGAAATTTCGTTATTGCCCCATTTACCTTGTTCTCTGTAGAGCTTCGTTTTGAGGTCCAAGTTTCTGTTGGGTCGAACCTTCACACTGCTCTTTCACCAAAGCAGGGGTGTCCCCTGATAAAATGGATTAGATTTCAGGCGCTTATTAATTTAGTCTTTCCACATTGTTAACAGATGTCACCCATAGGCGCACCATTGATCCCTTCATGAGAACCTGTCACCTCCGTCAATATGGTCACTAGCCCAATGTTGTGCTCGTGGAGGATCAGTTTTCTCATACAACATGGACTGCCACAAATCACACTTGCATACCAGACTTGGGATCTCTTTGCACTGACTGAAAAGTCGCCCCCTCCCTTCATGTCTCGCACTGATTACAATAGATTACGATTACGAGTCAACTTTTAACTGTGGTCACACCAGGCTGGAACGTCCCCGCGGCCTCGCATCTCCTAATCACAGTGTACACTACAGATGATGGGTTGTGTGAAACTGAAACCAGACCATACAAAGCATTGTGCCTTTGGTCTACTGTACATACACACACACACACACACACACACACACACTCTCGTTCAAGAGATCTACACCGTTTCATAATGCTCCCGTTTCCGTGAACCTGACGGGCTATTACAGCTCTGAGAAAGCAGAGAGTGGAGCATTTGCCAATGTTGTGGTGTGTTTAACACCACAGTGTGCTCACTGCTTTTACACGGAGGTAAAATTTATTTTATACGGAATCTTGTTTGAAATGTCAAATCGCTCGCGCAATCCTGCAGACACGGTTATGGCAGGACCACTGTTATGTCCAGAATGACCAGTCACAACCAGCTTGTTGGAATGAGTCAGAAGTAGTGGTAAAATGTGGGGCTGTGTCCTCTGAGCACAGGACAATAGAACAATGTGAATTAGAGGGAACGAGGACTGGGGATTCAGAGAGTCATGAAGGCTTTTCTTCCTCTACCATTACAGAAACTGCTGAAGAGCGTTCGAGGATGAAGCTGAGGAGAAGGAAGTGTTTCCCCAAAAGGAAGAATCTGAAGACCTTCTGCTAGCGTTCTGTTGTCTCTGCAGACAGTGACTGACAGCCACCCATCTGGATTATGTTTAAATATCAATATATATATTCGTTTTTTTTGGGAGGGGGCCTGATTTTTTTTTGTACAAAAATCTTTTTATTTTAGGCGACGTTGTTAGACACGACCGGTTCGGGTACAAGACTTATCAGAACAGCATGTCGGTGGGCTTTCTGCTGTATTGAGCTATTACTTAATGCTTGTTAATAAAGTATTTATTTCGCTTAACCTGGCTCATGCATTATGGATGACACTTGTTTGAGTAACCGGATTGAGTTTCTATCTTCTTTCCCTGCAAAATAAATAAATACTTGGCCAATAGCCACAGCAACCATCTCACTTTCAGATAATGAATAAATGTGTTTTGTGTGTGTTTTTCTTATTATTAAATATACATGGGGTTTTACAATTTAAGAAAGGAATTTTTTGCATTTTGCCCAATCAGTGGGGGAGGTGTCCCCTGTTAATTAGATCAATCATTCTATTGGTTCAAGCTACATGCTGGGACTGGGTAAGTAATCAAAGCCAGCTTAACCTTGGATCCCATGGAAATTTTTGGGCTAGACGCATGCACGAGGGGATTCCGCCACATGCAAGTCATATCAGACAACCTAGATCATGTGACCTGGGAGTAACCCTACAATAATCCTTCTGTCAGAATTAATTGGGCAGTCTGGTTATTTGCTTATGAAAGGATTTGCGGTGACATGCCGTGATTGATAAAAGGTTATCAAAGAGACAACAATTTCTTTAGGCTGCTTACTTAATTCTCGTCCTTCAAACATTCCACATGTGTGGCATCAAAAGCAACGTTGCCGTTTTTGGGTTCATCATAGGGCTGAATGGTACAAGACACAAGGGGTGTGTTGTGATGCTTGATGGGTCATAGCAGCCCTTGAGGGATGTTCCTGGTCTGCAGTGCTCGGGTCACCACACACTGCCTACTTCTCACCAAGGTGATTAGTGAAATGCAGAGGACACATCTTGTTGTGTGCACTGTGTGTTGTGCTGCAGTCTTTCACAATGACGCTCACTTTACTTTCACTTCACATGCTAGCTGAGAATACGTTTGCAGCCTTTCAAAATTGAGCTCAGGTGCATCCTGTTTCTCCTGATCATCCTTGAGATGTTCCTGCAGCTTAATTGGCATCCAACTGTGGGAAAAAAACAATTGGACATCATTTGGAAAGGCACATACCTGTCTATATAAGGCCCCGTAGTTGACCGGTCAGAACACAAACCAAGCATGAAGTCAAAGTAACTGGCTCTAAGCAAAAAATCTGGGGAAGGTTACAGAAAATTTTGTTCTGGACTGAAGGTCCTAATTATCATCTAAGTGGAAGAAGTTCAAAACCACCAGGACTCTTCCTGGAGCTGGCTAGCCACCTAAACTGAGCAATCAAGGGAGAAGGGCTTTAGTCAGGGCGGTGACCAAGAACCTGATGGTCACTGTCAGGGCTCCAGAGGTCCTCTGTGGACCGAGGAGAACCTTCTAGAAGGACAACCATCTCTGCAGCAAACCACCAATCAGGTCTGTATGGTAAAGAGGCCAGATGTAAGCCACTGCTTAACAAGGATTTTGGAGGATTCCTCATTTGGAGGAAACCAGGTACCACCCATCACCAGACCAATATTATCCCATCATGCTGTGTGAATGTTTTTCAGATGCAGGAACTGTGAGAGTAGTCTGGCTAGCGGGAAAGCCAACCACTGCAATGTACAGCGACATCCTCGATGAAAAACTGCTCCCGGACTCTTTTGAACTCTGGGACTTTTGAGACTGGGGCAACGATTCATCTTTCTGTAGGCCCTAAGCAACATCCAAGATATCAAAGGAGTGGCTTCAGGACAACCCTGTGAATGTCCTTGAGTGGCCCAGCCAGAACTGGGACTTGAATCCGATTGAACATCTCTGGAGAGATTTTAAAATGGCCGTCCACCGATGCTTCCTATCCAACCTGATGGAACTTGCGAGGTGCTGCAGCGAGGAATGGCCGTAATTGGCCAAGGATCGGTGTGCCAAGCTTGTGCCATCATATTCAAAAAGGCTATAATTGCTGCAAAAGATGCATCGACAAGTTCTGAGCTAAGACTGTGATTTCTCAGCTTATGAATTTTTTTATTAATAAATTTGTCAACATCTAGTGAACGTTTTTTACATTGTCATTAAAGGGGGTTTTGTCTAGAATTCATGAGGAAAACAATAAGCGTATGAATGTCCATAACATTTAGACAAATATTTACAGAGAGACATGACTGCCTGTGCCTTGAATAACTAGTCCTCTGATTTTTGAGGGGAGATTAGCGATATTTATTAGAGATATTTTAAGTAGTGTTGGGTTTTTGTAAACTAAACCAATGAGACTAAATGTGTACAAAATATCACTAAAATGTCTTAATTTTTGTTAACGAGAAGAGACATTATTATTAATGACATTATAATTATGCAGCATTTCTGTGTTCTGCGTCTTCCCTTCAGTCGCACAGATGAACGTCACTTCCTCAGGCCGCGTTCGTGGCATAATTTAGATTTCAGAAGATTTCACTTGTGGTGGGTTAGCATGTGGCTGGGAGAAAGAGACAAAGTGACTTTTGGATACACTTTCTTTACAATGAAGTGGAAATGAAAACAACGTGTGGTCAAAAAACTGGAACAAACCAGAGCGTCTTCTGTGTCTGGGATGGATGTAGAGTATTCTTGAATCTATATGGTAACAATAATGTAATACTATATTATATTATAACCATGTTAAGGTCAATACGTCAAATAGCATTGTATTACTAAACTGGTACTAGATCATTCTGCTGAGACTTTTAGTCAACTGACAGGACAAGCCGTTGGATTGAAGCAGGCGTAGTATATTTACTGATGTTTCCCTGTGGTGACATCTTTACACACTTCATTCATCTTGAGTAAAAGGGGTAAAAAAAAAAAAAAAAGAATGCCATCCCATCCTGCAGTACGTTTTATATCTACGAACCATCTGTCTTGAGGAAAAAATCTTATTTACACATTTGCTCTGCCTCTACTATTTCACTATGCCCTTTTTACCTCGGCCAAATGACTTTTGTTGAAAATCTTTATATCTGGTTCAGGTTTTTGTGACTCATGCCGGGAAGTGAGCTAACGGAACTGATTCTGTCACTTTGGCAGGGTTGAGGCCATTTATTCTATTACTTACAGTAGCCATGTAGGAAAACCATGCTTCCTGCTCACTCAGCACAAGCTGTTGAGACACATTTTGGCCTGACAGGCTTGAGCCTTGTTCTCGGCCGATTCGTGCAGGGTATGGTGAGGTTGTTTGGTGTCGTCCTGGAAACAGTCCCCCGGTGACCTTCTGTGCCAGTCGCGAGGACTCTGTCTCCACCTGGGTTGTGCATGGATTGGCCCATGTCATGACTCAGAGCGGGAGTGCCCACATGGAAAAAACAGTGTTTAACAGGCCCCCAGACCTCCTGATCTCATCCAGTCACAATGGCACCAGGGTGTTGCAGTGCCAGGTGGGCGCCAAGCAAAAGTGAGGCTCTTGGCTTTAGCATAAGCTAAGAGATATTTAGCTTTAAAGTCTGGTGGGAAACAAAAGTACACTTGCCAGCACCTTCACCTCAACTTCTTGGAAAGTTCTTGGCCATCGCTCAGTACATGTGACGCACTTCTCCATCACAGGTTTCCGTTCTGCAACTGAATGTTCTGTTTGCTAAAACAGGGCCTGTTGCTGTCAGGGTCTGAATGGCTGCTGGTGTCAGCCCATGTTGAGCGTGGTTTCCATTTACCTCGCGCTGGACTTCTGGACACAATGCAGAATTTGCAAAAAAAACAAAAGTTTAATCAAATTAGAAATGCTGTATATCATTAATAGTAATCATAATAATACATATACTCAAAGGTTAATCATTTAGCTGCTTTGGCATGTAGTTGGTAAAAAGCCTTCATGCTTGACTCCTTGATGGCACCGTGGTTGCGTTACACAGCTGTGTATTTGTTTGCTTGCTTGGCTGGCACCCTTATGCGGTACATTTACCGTGCAGCTCTTAACACGTGCATATTTACACAGCTGGATATTTACTGATGCTGTTTCAGGTGAAGTCTTTTAACACAGGCGGGCTGGGCAATGGGGTACACACCACAAGTAGGATTTGAACATTCACAGAAATGTCATGGGTTGGAATAAGCACACATGCAGACTGTGGACAGAACATTTAATAGCTGATTAAAATAAGAGTAGAATGAAGGGGCAGGCTTGAAAAATCACAGTAAATCCAAAAAGGCTGAAACGTACGGTTAAACTACGTCAGAGTGGTGAGCTAAATGTCTTTAAACCCACTGTTGTTTAGCTGCGGCCTGTGGATAATTTTATATTTCCATTATTTGGTTGAGAATCCTGTTGTAAGTAGCTTGTCTAATATCTCACAGAGACCCCAACTCTGATAATGCTGAGATTCAGACCACCAGCCCACACCCACTGTACTGTACAAAGCACACATGTTGGGTCTGCTTCTAATCTCGCTTTTCTGGGGTCTTGATTTGTTTTGCTTGTCCAAAAAAAATGTCATTATGTGCCAAGGACCAACTCAGTGCAGATTTAATTAGATAACCACGAAATAGAAAGGATTTAAATTGGACATGGTGTTGTACAGACAGCCCCTTGGCTTAGCAAAATTAAACACACATAGTAAAACTCCGACTGTCACTCAGACCTGTCACATATGGCCACTCCATCACTGAATGTGACTGGTCTGACCGTATCCATCTTCTCAGTGTTTCTTCTCTCTCCTTTTATTTTTTCTCTCACTAAAAATACAGTTGAAAGCATGGCCTCACTGTTGATAGAAATCAGATTGCCTCCAGTAGACTGCAGTCTCAACTCTCAAGAGAAATGCACAGGCATCAGTTTGCCAGTTCAGTATGCCAGGTTTTGTCAGGAGAAGCTCAACTGTGTGCTTTGAGCAGCTGGTGATTGTGAAATGAAGATAAATGAAGAGGCCTGTTCTGATGGGAGTGAGCACAGGGCCTTGACAGCCACACTCTGGGCAAAGGTTTTGACTTTTCAAACTTTGAGCAGACTGAGGACATTTTGTTATTGCAAAATGGCCGTTGTGAGAAAATTTTCAAACAGGAGGTCCTTTGGGAGGTTGTAAAATTCAAACTGTGTCACAGTGGATCAAGAAAGTTTTCACAGCCCATCACATTTTCCACAATTTTCAATTACAGCCTCAAGTTTTTTTTAATATGATGCCACAAGCTTGGCACACATATCCTTGGCCAGTTGTGCCTTTCCTCATTGCATTACCTCTCAAGGTCCATCAGGTTGAATGGGAAGTGTCGGTGCACAACCATTTTAAAAGCTCTCCAAATAGGATCATTCAGATTCAAGTCTGGGCTCTGCTTAAGCCACTCAACAATATTCACAGAGTTTTCCAGGATTTCTCTGTACATCTGTCCCTCTGTCATGACTAGTCTCCCAGTTCCTGCAGCTGAGAAACATGCCAACAGCATGATGTTGCCACCACCATGCTTTACTGTAGGGACGGTATTGTCCTGGTGATGAGCGGTGCCTGGTTTCCTCCAAACTAGACGCCTGGTATTCACACCAAAGACCATAGAGTTTGGTTTCTCCTTCAGGTCCCTTTTTAGCAAACACCAAGTGGGCTGCCATGTGCCTTTTACTAAGGAGTGGCTTCCGTCTAGCCACTCTACCATACAGACATGATTGGTGGATTGCTGCAGATGGTTGTCCTTCTAGAAGGTTCCACTCTGTCTACTGAGGACCCCTTGAGCTCTGACAGAGTGACCATCAGTTTCTTGGTGATCTCCCTAACTAAGGCCCTACTCCAACAGTCTTTCAGTTTAGATCGGGAGCCAGCTAAGACTCCGAGTGGTTTTGATCTTCTTCCACTTACAGATGATGGAGGCTACTGCGGGCATTTGGTCCTTCAAAGCAGCAGAAATGTTTCTCTCACCTTCCCTAGATTTGCGCCTTGAGACAACTCCTTTGTCTTCATGCTTGGTTGGTACTCTGACATGAATAGTCAACTGTGGGACCTTATATAGACAGTTATGTGTCTTTTGGACTCCAATTAAGTTGCAGAAACAGCTCAAGGATGATCAGGGGAAACAGGAGGCACCTGAGCTCAATTACACAATACACAATACTCTGAAGTAGCTCATAAAAAGGAAATATGAAGTATGATAGTGCACAGTATAAAATTACAAATAAAATATTTTAGAGAAAAGGGAGCCTGGAATTACTGAACAGTCAGATAGAGAGAGTCTGGACAGATTTTTTTCCACCACAGTGTATATTATTTGTATATTTTTATTGTAGTTTGAAATTTGAAGATTATTATCTTGTAACATTAAAATGCAATGTGTTTAATTTTTTGTCGTTCAAAATATACAAATGCCCACCACCCTGCCTACTTTTTTTGGGTGATTAAATATTTGTCACATCATTGGCTTCTACACCCATAGTCGTGCTAGTACAAAATAAAGGAGTTCTGACAGAGTTCACCCCCAAATTCGCTGTTCATCAGACATACCTCAGTTGGACTTGACATTCTTTGATTGATTTTGCTGATGACTGAACCGCAGGAAGTTGCAACAACTGTTTGTTTATACCAGTTAGTCCCTGGAGAGCTTGTGACCACAGCTTCTCTGAAACAAGGGCTCTAATGCAGAAGTTTCTAGCATTTACGTGACCTTCGGAGGGAAATTGCAGATGCCTTTGATTATGACCTGTACCCTATTTTCATTAGTTAATGAAAATTGAGAACCTTTGAAAAGCTCATTATACAGCTCCAGACCCTTGTATCCTCTTATTTAATATTGAAACAACAATGCTTGGTGACTCAGGTTCCAGATGCTGGAGATCTGTAATGCCCGGCATGCATAACCTCAAGTGACTGAAGACACCTGCAGGGATGTTCATAACATCAGCTTGAAGCAACTTGCCACGACAGACTCATTGGCTCTTAAATCCTCCAGGTTTTGTCTTGCTGTGGCGAGAGATAGTGAAGCCACCCCTGATTTTTGACTCTTTCCTGGTCTTTTTCCAACTGTCAGAGCAAGTTGGAAATACCCAGGTCCAGAACTATTCATCAAACAGACTCCCTGGCCTTTTGCAGGGCCCTCATCATATTAGGCCCTTTATCAGGGTGTGCTGGCGCTGCACTCCTGTGTGTTACGCATCATCTAATTTTTGCCAGTGCTCTCTCTCTCCAGATTTCCTGGTTTTAGGGGCTCTTATGCATGGTCTAATTGAGTTTTCTCCCTGTGCCCGATTCCCATTATAAAAAAAAAACACTTACAGAGGTTTCATTGAGGCCACCTGAATATAAAAGGACTTCATGTGAATGTGTTCACATTTAGCATTAATTTGAAGTTTATATGAAAATAAGACTCCATAAAGTCTTCAATAATGCAGTTTGGAGAACCTCATAATCTTTGTTTTTTAGGGTGAAGTTGATATGGTATAAGGTTTTGGATCAGATTCCATTACCCTCTGAATTTTGAATATGGATGCACAACTCACATGGCGAACCTCTACGTGACATATATGATAGTTGTCCTCTCATATGTATGCATGCCCTTGTTTGCATCTTAAGAAATCCCAGATGTACTCTCCAACAAAGGCCAAACATCTGGCCACTGGCACCATGTGACAGGTCTGCAGTAGATTGGTGTAATGCACGAAAACACACTCACATAGACACACTCCACTCCTGCAGTTTTTCACTGACCACCAAATGCATATCGTCATGCCACAGAACACTCTGGCTCTCCTCGGGTCCCAGTTATTAATTTTTTGTGAATGGCACCCACTGATGTGGTTAATTCTGTGACTAATTTCATCCTGTTTTCTTCCAGTCGAATTAGTTTAGGGAGGGATCTTTGCCATTGTTTACCAGTGAAAATGTTAGCTTTGACACACAGTAGAAGCAAACAGCATATGAACGTTATTATTCTTTTAGTGTTTTTTGTGTGAAGCCATCATATCAGTGCACCACAAAGAACAACCACAGTAAAGAATATGAAGCATTAAACCACAAGATGTTGATGCCATTGTAGTAATGTATCCACTGGTTATTTATATTGGCATGCAAAGGTTTGGCCACTGTGGCTTAAGATGTCTGTTTCTGTGAGAATGTTAGGAGACGTATATCGCTACTAGTTAGTTAGTAGCAGAAATGCATTTTAAGCAAAACTTGTGTGCGTAACTCCACATGTGTTCATTCATAGTTTTGATGCCTTCAGTAAGAATCTACCAACGTAAATGGTCATGAAAATAAAGAAAACACATTGAATGAAAAGGTGTGTCCAAACTTTTGGCCTGTACTGTGTGTGTGTGTGTGTGTGTGTATAGATATGATATACATATCAGTATGACTCCAGAGTGTCGGTGTAGGTGAAGTGTGAGTGTGTCCCCTGAGTGAGAGTAACCTTTCCTTTCCCCGTCTGTTACGTCCCTGGACGTCCGCTACCACGTGTTCTGTGTAGCTGGCTGTGTTTTTGTGTCATGTCTCTTTTAGGTTGACTTCGTGGGAGGAGTTAAATCCTACAAGCTCCACCTACCATCTGCCTATACGTCACCACCACCTACATAAAGAGACTTCAGATGGTCTTTCGCGAGGTCCCCAGGGTCCACGTATATCTGCAAGGAGCTCCGTTGGGGATCTCATTTGTGTGTCTTGTTGCTTTGTGTGATAGACCCCTTTGGAGACACCGTCTCCATTTCCATTTGCCCAAAGTAGAGCCATATATGTTTGTTCGTCCAGTTTAAATAAAATGGCTTTTATTCAAAGCCCCTGCAGTGGGGTTCTGTAGTGTTATTCTACAACCTTCATTTATTCGTTTAAGTGTTTCATCTACTAATGCAAGCTGATGTTTTACTGAGGCTAGTACGGTCAATGTTAGCTATGTTACGTAGTGTAAGATTGGACATCACAGGAGCATACTTTTGTTTTGCATAGCGACCGTCTACAAGAAGATATGTGACATTCCTGTGCCAATTGTTGTGCAACACCTCTGTTTTACATGCCTTTTGTCTGACGGCAACGTGTGAAGTGTCGGCCGTCAGGACCGCCCACTCTCTTTGTCTTCCCCAAATGGGAGGCACCGGGGGCGTGACATCAGAAACGACAGGTTCTGATTGGTCAGTGACAACTTTCTGTAGGCCAGTGACTACTTCCTGTAGGCCAGTGACAACTTCCTGTAGGCCAGGGGTATAAAGGTCTGCTCACATGTGGAAAAGGGACTGAGCTTTTTTGCTCAGGGGTTTTTCCATCGGAATCCGGAAGGCTTCTGAGTCTTTTTCTCTTCTCCCATTTTTTCTCATGGCTTTTTCTCTCTCTCCCCCTTTACTCTTCTTCTCATTTTTATTTTCACTGTAACCTTGGTACCTTTTTACATTCAATATTCACATGTAACTACAATAATTATTTACCGATGTTAATAAATTAGAAACTGTTCATTTTTAACCTCTATTGTGCTCCAACTTGATGTTACCTGGCAGAAAGAGGCATGGCACAATCGAGGTTAAAAATGAACAGTTTCTAATTTATTAACATCGGTAAATAATTATTGTAGTTACATGTGAATATTGAATGAATATTATTCCATGTGATAATGACACTAGCACAGCCTAGAGAGGAAAACTGGTTTCTGATCTCAACCTTTCCATGACGAAACTTCACATGTTTCAGATGTGATCTTTGAAGCAGGAGTTGGGTCTTGACTCTTACCAACAGGCCTTCAAAATAGACGATTTATAAAGGCTACAGGGTGTTTGTAAATGTATATATAACTTTTAATAGTTTACTTTTAGGATCATTTCTGGGAGTTATTAGAACCAAATTCTTGTGGATAGCGATAAGGATAATGATATCTTCTGTATTGATTCTCATTGTGTTGCATTTGTATTGATGTGGTATCAGACCATAATGGTCATAGAAGTGTTATGAATGCAGTACCCCCAATTATGGAGGGTTAATTCGCCATTTCACTGGTCTCATGATTGTTATTTTATGATTATTAATACACCGCCATAACGGGTGGCAGTAGCCTAGTGATTAACACACTCCTCTAGCAACCAGAAGACCCAGGTTCAAATTCCACTTACTACCATTGTGTCCCTGAACAAGAAAAATATTCTATAAAAAAATAGAGGAACAATTCACTTCATTGCATTGCGTTTTGCCATGGGTTTTCTGCACATTTATTCAAATGGAAATTCATTTTGCAAATGGAAATTCAATGGTTTTTTTTAATAATAAATAGATTAAATAATAAATAGAATAACAAATCACTGAATTGCAAATCATTTTGCTAATTGTTTTTGCAAATTGTTTTGCACAGTGTCAGAACGCTCATCAAGATGGACCTTTACTAACTACGCCACTTCCTTGTTTAGGGCCTCACCACCCAAATTTCAGGAAGGATTCAGTGGTGTTCTCATTTAAAAATCATCTTTTGACAAGTTTAGACATTGCTTGAGTGGTGGGTGAGGCCTTGAATAAAATGCAGAAGTAATCAGACAATGGCAAATTAAGAAAATTCTGATTAGTGATCACAAAATGTAAGGTATGACTTCATAAATGAGTTGGCTCAGATACATGTTATGTTCCAGAGATTTCATAGAAGATCGTAAGTTGGAATGTGAATGTTAAAATGACCAGTTTTAATGAATGAGTTAGAGATAATGGACAGCATTTCTGAGATAACACATCTAAATTTATTGTGTAGCTATTCATTCAGACAAAAAGGAATTGCACTGGAATGAATCTTTGAATATACCTGAGAAATTCAGCTAATTCAGCTAAAAACTCAAAAGAGCATCTGGAATTGTATCCCTCAGTTTAAAACTAAAAGACTAATGTTGGTGTTAGTAAGTGCTGACGATTTTGGGTTGCCAGACTTTTTTTTCTGTACTTTTGATGATACGTTAATTTTACACTCACTTAACTACTGCCATTTAGAGGCCGAAGATTCTCCATGCTTCTGTATATAAATACACATACACATACCCAAACACAATACCCATATTCTTCCAGCAGTCCTTCTACTTTCTTCCAGCAGAGTGTCTCATTCTTATTTTGGTATGGAGTCAAGAACATTTTCACAGTGAGACGTGAAGAGTAATGAATTTGACTTGTGCACAAATCTGAAGTACGCTGAACAAAAACTTGATGATACAACATGACTGCCGTGAATGTAAATGACTGCGTCACTTGCAGTTACAAGAGCGGAAGCAAGAAACAAATACAGGTAACATGTTTTCTTTTTCTTTTCTTTCATTCTGTGTTTCTGGTCTGTAAAACCCAGTAGGTTTATGTTTAAGCAGATGGATGAGAATTGGCTGAAACTCCCCTGGGTTGAAATCTCCTCGGCCACAGAGCCTGCTCCGTGTTTATCTTTGGGCTTTATTGGATGTTGATGTTGGCTCGGGGAAAGAACCTTTTGTTTAAAGGCTATTTTTAAGAGAAGAACCCGAGGGGTAAGCTCCCGGCTCTGGGTAACAGTGAACAAAATCCCTACCAAAGCAAACTTTTGGTCATCCTTTCAGGTACACATTGAAAACTCTAACAGAATAACATAGTATTTATCCTTGTGTGACCCTGGGCATCTTTGGCAGGCATCACATATAGTCACTGTATGTGATTAGATCAAAGGACTAAATTCATCTGTAAATACTGTAGATCTTCAGTGTAATTGTCATATCTTTCAACAGGATTGGTTTGATTTATTTATTTATTTTGGGGGGTAGGTACACAGCAACATGACCCAGTAGTGAACTGAAGGTCACATAAGGTCACATGAAGTGCTGAACACTTAATACTACCCACTTGCTATCCGTACTCTAAACAAGCGTAGTGCAAGGAAATTATATTTATTTGAAAGACTGATGTTCAATATGTACAGATTGTATATTTTAATAAAGCCGGTTTATATACAGCAGTCTTGTGCTCTGGTAAGACACAATGCTTAAAAATACAAGGGTGTTCAGCCTTCCAATGTTTATGTCAAACGTGTTTTCATGTAATTATTATTGCCAAGGATTTATAATATGTCACGTGACTATTTTTGGTTCAAATAACAGAAGGTGCCAGTGTGGTTCATGAGTAACCATAGGAACAGGGACTAGAAAAAAAAAAAAAAAAAAGTAATGTTTCTGCTGCGCTACGTATTCTTCAGCGAATGACATCAGTGCACCCCGTTTGTAAAATACGGGAGCAGGACGGCGAGCACCTGAGCTGTGTTTACAGAGACTCATGGCAAAACAAACCCGAGGACCGATCACCCTTGACTGTGACTGGCAGGCCTCTCCCTGCCTGCTATTTAGCAGAAATCAACATGGGCACCGAGGCCCCCTCACCCCGTCCAGTGTATATGGTCTCGCCTTTATCCTTTGGTTACCAGGAGCAACAGTTAGAGAGCATTGACACAGCTGCTGGCCCTGCTCACCTTACCTTCTTAATAATGGGGACAAGACCAAATACAGTCTTGAGGAGCTGCAGTTTATGAAACAGTAGCTACAGTGGGTATGGAAAGTTTTCAGACCCTCTTAAATGTTTCACTCTTTGTTATATTGCAGATTTGAAAAAATATTTTAAGTTCATTTATTCCTCAGTATACACACAGCACCACATATTGACAGGAAAACAAGTAATTGTGGAAATTTTTGCAGATTTATTAACAAATAAAATCTGAACCTTCACATGGTCTTAAGTATTCAGACCCTTTGCTCAGTATTTACATTTTTTTTACATTTTACAGCATTTATCAGATGCCCTTATCCAGAGCGACTTACAATCAGTAATTACAGGGACAGTCCCCCCTGGAGCAACTTAGGGTTAAGTGTCTTGCTCAGAGACACAATGGTAGTAAGCAGGGTTTGAACCTGGGTCTTCTTGTTCATAGGCGAGTGTGTTACCCACTAGGCTACTAACCACCCCCTTATTTATTAGAAGCACCATTTGGATCGAATACAGCCATGTGTTTTTTTGGGAAAGATGCAACATGGTTTTTATAACTGGATTTGTGGATCTCTGCCATTCCTCCTTACAGATCCTCTCTAGTTCTGGCAGGTTGGATGGTAAACATTGGTGGACAGACATTTTTAGGTCTCTCTAGAGATGCTCAATTCGGTTTAATCAGGGCTCTGGCTGGGCCATTCAAGAACATTCACAGAGATGTTGTGAGGATATCCCTGTACCCCGCCACATTTATCACATTCATCTTTCCCTCAATTGCAACCAGTCGTCCTCTGTACAGCTGCAAAACACCACACAGCATGACGCTGCCACCACCATGCTTCACTGTTAGGACTGTATTGGACAGGTGATGAGTAGTGCTTGGTTTTCTCCACACATACCACTTAGAATTAAGGCCAAAAAGTTCTAGAAGAATCTTATTTCTCACCATCTTTGGGTGTTCACCAAGTCCTTTGGGTGTTTTTTTAGCAAACTCCATGCAGACTTTCATGTGTCTTGCACTGAGGAGAGGCTTCCATCTGCCACTCTGCAATAAAACCCAGAATGGTGGAGGGCTGCAGGGATTGCTGACTTTCTACAACTTTCTCCCATCTCCCGACTGAATCTCCGGAGCTTAGCCACAGTGATATTTGGCTTTTTCTTTACCTCTCTCACCAAGTCTCTTCTCCCCCAATAGCTCAGTTTGGCTGGACGGCCAGTTCTCGAAAGGGTTCTTCCATTTAAGGAGGCCACTGTGTCTTAGGAACCTCAAAATTGCAGCACAATTTTTTTTGTAACCATGGCCAGATCTGTGCCTTGCCACAATTCTGTCTCTGAGCTCTTCAGGCCGTTCCTTTAACCTCATGATTTTCATTTGCCCTGACATGCATTGTGAGCTGTAAGGTCTTATATAGACAGATGTGTGGCTTTCCTAATCAAGTCCAATCAGTATCATCAAACACAACTGGACTCAAATGAGGGTGTAGAACCATCTCAAGGACAATCAGAAGAAATGGACAGAAGTTGAGTTTAACATATGAGTGTCACAGCAAAGGGTCTGAATACTTCTTTGTTTTTCTGTCAATATGTGGGTACATTAATGTACACACAGTAATGTCTGCAATATAACAAGAGTGAAAATTTTAAGGGGGTCTAAATATTTTTTGTACCCACTCTATATGTAGGTGAAGCTAGTGTAGAGCTAGATGTTGCGTGAAATTAGTAAAAAATTAAGAGGAAAAGGCGACAGTTAGGAATATTTGCATTTCCCGCTGTTAAAAAACCCAGCGGCAAATCTTTACTTGGAATGAAATAAGTTGGATCTGAATAATTCTCTTCATTTAACCACAGCCAGTGAGGCTCGGGATAGGAAAATCTCTGCCATGCCTGGAAATCATGTCTTAAGCCGAGCAAAACAGAGGGTAATCTCAGAAAAAAAAGCTGGCATTGGCACCGTGCTGCCCTTTTGCTGAGTTGCTTTTAAAACATCTTCGCTTTTGGGCGCATGGTAAACGAAGAGAAAGACATGGACATTTTGTGGTTGGAGGTAAGACAGGGACTCCAGTTAGTGACCACTTTCTGCCCATCTTTCCAGAAAAAAAAGCCTGACACACTGACCACAATCCAATGTGTTCCCAATTCCAGCACTGCAGATGATCACTTAGTGGATGACCACAAACATGTCCCTCCATTTCAGGCTCTGAGCCCATTGTGCTGCCGAGGTGCCGAGGACAAGTTGGATTCTCTCTAGGGTTTTAAGACGGAGGCATGTCTCCCCAGCAAGACCAGTATCTGCTAATTTTATCCTGCCACCTTTTAAGCTGTGTTGTTCTCTAGGAGCGAAAATGAGGCCTGGGAATCTGGACCTGGTTCATCTTGCTTGGGTTTTTTTAAGTTTACGATGTTTGTGAGCCCTCGTATAAAAACGCTGCTGGGCCAGATATACTGTAGGCCTTATGATCAAAATGGGTACCACACAAAACATCAGTATTCAGATATAAATTAATGGATATGACATTAATTTGTGAGGACGCTCTGGAAGCAAATTTTATGCCTTTATACCAGTAATAAGTCATGGCAATTTTGCCTGATCAAGTGATGAAAACAGAGATTTTTATCAAGGATATCAACTGTGAGTAATTAATGCATAAAGAAATGAAGAAGGAAGGATTCTGAGTGGTAACTCACAGCTCAGGCTTTGAATAGTTCAAGTTCAAGTTGAGCTTTATTTTCAATTCAACTACATACATGTCAGACCTTACATAGTGAAGGTCTGACATGGAACCAGATGTAGCATTTAAACAAAGTTACACACTGACATAAAATGCGTGTGTGCGACAGACATACTGGCTACATAAAGTGCAAAAATGGGGCACAGGCAGTGCAAGTCAAGTAACATCAAACCAAACATTTGAACAACAAAGAAGACAGGTGCAGAATGAGCAAATGCTGCTGTGGTAATGTGCAAATACTTAAATAGAAATGTAATAGAGATAGGTTCTGATCATAAGAGGTGTTTGTGTTTGTCAGTTCAGTGACGAAATTCCTTGAGGTGTCTGATGACCTGTGGAAAGAAGCTACTGCATAGTCTGGCAGTCCGGATGGCAGGAGGATGAAGAGTGTGTTAGGGGTGTGTAGAGTCCTTCGCAATGCTGGTGGCTTTCCTGATGCAGCGTGTTGTAGGTGTCCATTATGAAGGGAAGAGAGACTCTGATGATCTTCTCTGCTGTCCTCAGTATCCACTGTATGGTCTTGCAGTTTGATGCGGTGCAGCTCCCAAACCAGACATTGATGAAAGTGAAAGTCATTGAGATACACTGCAGCACAGCACACGGTGCACACAACAAAATGTGTTCCACAGGATGTAAAGATGCTGCTGGGCTGTTGAGCTGGTGAACCCAGAAGAGGTTCTCCTCTAGATGAACACTGAGGACAGCCACTTCCCTAAACATACAAGACACTGCTGACAGAGGCATTGATGGCATCCACTGATACAGGCCATTCGTCATCACGGTCCTCTTCCAACCTTAAAAGGATGGGGCAATGGGTTAGGTGGGGTTCATTGGCATGGTGGGCTTAAGGGGGAGGGCAGTGTGATCTTACACCCAGTCTGTGTTGGACATGTGACAACAGTGGCAAGCATATTCCACTCTTCCTTAAAAGTCATGTATAATGCATGAGTAACCATAAAAAATATGGTTAACACAAGCAAATGATAACCCAAAAGAACAAAAGTTGAAACGTTTAGGGTCATTTAATAGAATATGTCATTTAAAAATGACATAAATGACAGTCAGAAATAAAGTATTAACAGTTTCCTTCCATTTGTGGAGATAATTCTAATAACCCAAAAACATTTTTAAGTTTCAGACTTGCATAGGTGAACACAGCATTCTGGAAGTCAAGACTAGTTTTTTTGGTCTCATTAAATTTATGCAGCTATTCTATTCATAAACAGCCATTTCCAGCCACAATGGTCTTTGACAGTGTGAGCAATGGTTAGACAGCAGAATTTATCAATCCAATTTAAATTTAGTGGACAAATAATGCTTTCTATCAAGAACATGTCTAGATGGCCTTTGTAAGTCGTTGTAAGTCGCTCTGGATAAGGGCGTCCTCCAAATGCCGTAAATGTAAATGTAAATGGCCCAAAATGTTTGCACACTGGTGTACAAATTCTCAGGACTATTTCAATGTAGCAACAATTATTGGGTTCTAAGTACAACACAGATCATTATAAAAAAGAATGTAAATTGTGCAAGAAGAACACTAAGTGTATGTATGTGCTCCTGACATGTTCAGTTGGAGGCAGTTAGCAGAACGATTTAGCTGAAACACAAACACGACCAAGAGCCTAAATATTCTTCACTGTCAAACATATCAGCGCAGTCAATCGCGGACACTGGGTTTTACGTTCCAATGTAACATATTTTGCGGCATATAAACATTGAATAATTATGAATCACACTGTGGCATGGCTATTTTGACATAATCTCTATCTTACTCCATAACAGCTGTGCTCACTTGATTGGGCGTTCACTGAGTTCAAAACAAAAGCCATTTGATATTCATTATCCCTTGGATATATATAACATGGATGAGGTCTTCCATCATACGTAAGGGCCAATTCAAAGTCTACAAGTATTCTAAAAATCTCTTTTTAACAATAGCTTTATTTAAAAGGCAAACCCAAAAAAATAATGTTTGGTTTATATTGCTTTACTGTGTAGTTCACTCTGTGTTAGGTCATTCAAAGAGTGGACTGATTTAACATCGTATGACCTACACTATGGTCTGACATAGAAATACTAATTGGGGTTTCCTTCTGGTTCCATGATTCCAAAATGTGTTTTAGGTCCCTGACTGGTGCCAAAACAGGCCTGGCCCATCAAGGCATGAACTCTTTTAGATCTCTGAGTTGGATTGTGGTACCTGGACACCTTGAACCTGTTGTTGTGTTTTTAAAACCGTTCCTTGAACCATTTTTCCTGTGTGGCATCAATGACATCAATGAAGGGGTTGGATGTTACCAGATGGTGAACACACTTGGTCTCTCTCGCGCACAGATGCTAGCAGAGTTTGGCGCCTCATAGACAGCGCGGAGCAAAAAAAAAAAAAAAAACAAGCGGAGGTAGAGGAAAGATACATGGCAGAGGCAGAGAACTCTGCGCGAAAATATGCAAAAGCGACATGGCACGGCACGGGAGCACCACGGCAATGATCCAGCACCTGAAACGCAAACATGTTGGAGTGTTTGAGGAGGAAGAAGGGAGTTCAGCAGCAGGGTAAGTCGCTACAGAATCCTACTTTTGTTCCGTTTTGAAGTGAGGAACGTAATGTGCCCTGGTGCTGGTGTTTAACTCAGCGCGTAGGAGGAATAGGCGGGGACTTACAGCGCCACCTACAGGTGTGGAGGGGTGATGAAACAGCGTTCGGACTGTTCTCTGCGTCTCCGCGTGGACGACTCGCCATTTGTGTCCCTGAGCAAGACACTTAACCCTAAGTTGCTCCAGAGGGACTGTCCCTGTAACTTCTGATTGTCGCTCTGGATAAGGGTGTCTGATAAATGCTGTAAATGTAAATGTTAACCCTTCATCCAGCTTGACAAGCATGACAAGTTAGCGTCCCTAGCCTTTTTTGGACCATTCATTTTTCTATCTGTTGTCATGACCTTCTTCCATTGCTCCATTTCTGATACTGATGTGCCTTCTGTAGGTGCTGTTGGTGGTGGACACAGGTCAACATGACTGGTTCACTATTTTTCCTTATCATGCACACTTTTGGTAGACCAGGAAAATCCCAAACTTTTATAGATGCTGTTACACCCTGTGATATCTTGAAAATAAGACTGGTATATAATGTCAAAATAATAATATATCATGCAGCAAGTTAAAATGACCCCAACCCCTTTTTTGTGTGGTGTTTTACATTTACAGCATTTATCAGACGCCCTTATCCAGAGCGACTTACAATCAGTATTACAGGGACAGTCCCCCCCTGGAGCAATTTAGGGTTAAGTGTCTTGCTCAGGGACACAATGCTAGTAAGTGGGATTCGAACCCGGGTCTTCTGGTTCATAGGCGAGTATGTTACCCACTAGGCTACTACCACCCGTGTTTTGTAGCAATAGGTTAAATGGTAGGGCGGAGCAAAACAAACCACTGAGATTAAACAGAGGCATGGAATTAAATGAAAAAAACAAAAAAAAACAAAGTAAATGCTTTGTTGAAATGCCAACAGCTTGTGTGTGCACATTCACACATTTACAGACATACCAACAGTGGTTTGTCACTGCCAGGCCCCGGGACCTCCTTCTAATGGTTGCAGGCAGTGATATAATCGCATGACCACACACACTTTCCTCCACATCCATACAGATAAGATGGAAAGTTTGCCAACCTGTTCATTTTGCTCTGGATTTCTTCTGAGGGAAGAGTGTATTTAGCTTCACTCAGCCTCTTTTAAGCACAGAGTAATTACGGTGCTGCATTTGCTGACAGATTGTAATGTTTAGTTGAAGCCTGTGAGAAATATTGTTTTTTCCAAGATTTTCGTATGCATCTTCCTTGTACTAAATAACTTATCAAGTGGTACATCTTAACATAGAATATCTCTTGACCAATTGCAATAAAAGTCTTTTTCGATATTGATTATCTTATGTCAGTCTGTTTGGAAGGTGTGATAAGAAAACACACTGTATAAAATACCGAACCATTTCACCTTAAATTCATGATTTGTAAATTTTCTAATTCAATTTTTGTTATACACTGCTCAAAAACAACACAATCCAACTCCAAGTTAATCACACTTCTGTGACATCAAACTGTTCACTTAGGAAGCAACACTGAGTGACAATCAATGTCACATGCTGTTGTGCAAATGGAATAGACAACAATTATAGACAATTAGCAAGACGTCCCCAATAAAGGCGTGGTCCTGCAGGCGGTGACCACAGACCTGTGCTTTTATTCTAGTGGTAGGCTACAACCCACACAACTGGCTCAGGTAGTGCAGCTCATCTAGAATGGCACATCAAAGCAAGCTGTGGCAAGAAGGTTTGCTGTGTCAGTCAGCATAGTGCCCAGAGCAAGGAGGTGCTACCAGGAGACAGGCCAGTACATCAGGAGACGTGGAGGAGGCCGCAGGAGGGCAACAACCCAGCAGCAGGACCGCTACCTCTGCCTTTGTGCAAGAATGAACAGGAAGAGCACTGCCAGAGCCCCGCAAAATGACCTCCGGCAAAAAACAAATGTGCATGTGTCTGCTCAAACGGTCAGAAACAGACTCCATGAGGGCCCGAGGTCCACAGGTAAAGTGAAGTGATTGTCACATGTGATACATAGCACACGGTGCACACAGTGCTCTGCTTTGCTCAGTGGCACCTCAGTGGCACTTTGGCGGCTTGGGATTCGAACCAGCAACCTTCTGATTACGGGGCCGCTTCCTTACCGCTAGGCCACCACTGCCCCAAAGGTGGGGGTTGTGCATACAGCCCATCCACCAACGCCACGTTGCACCACAAACTGTCCAGAAGTTGGCAGATGCTTTAATCCAGGTCTGGCATGAGATCCCTCAGTAGACCATCTGCCACCTCATCAGGAGTATGCCCATTCATTGTAATTTGTATGTGGTGTTGTTGTCCACACGTTCAACTATGTAAAGAACAAAGTATTTAATATGAATATTTCATTCATTCAGATCTAGTATGCCTTTTTGTGGTCCCTTTATTTTGAGCAGTGTATAAGCTCAATTTGTTTCAGCCTGCTGTAAGCAGCAGTCAATATATTGTGCCCCCACATGCCCAGCTCAGATGAAGAAGATCTCCAGGTCTTCATCAGAACATTCAGGACTAGACCTTTGTCATAATTCACTTTGTTCCATTGTTGAGGTAATTCAGATGAAAGAAGGACAGACAAAGTATAATAAGGAAAATGAAGTTGTTCTTCCAAATCAACCACCGGTGAGCTCACATCATCAAAACAACACACTATGGCTGTTGGTCTATACTGTAGCTAGAGATCTTAAAAAATCCTAGGGCCCATTTTCATGGTGCTATCTAAGACATAGTCCACCAGACATCTGTGGACAATCTCCACTACCAAAGCAAACATGCTGCAAGATTATCAATGTTTTAATTCATGCACTGGTGAATATGACATTTTTGAACACTCCCAATGCTCTAAATATATTATAATGTCACAAAATAATTCCCAGAATCTGAAAAAAATTATAAAATGAACAATTAGTTTTCATGTGCTACACTGGAAACATTTTGTTTGTGAAAAGTGAAAGTCTGGAAAGCTTTAATGTCATTTTAATGTTTGGCTAGTATGATATGAGAAAATAGTTTTCATATGAGCTGCCCCAGCCACTTCCAGTGTGTGAAATTGGGCCTTTTGTCTTTTTCTCAGAACATAAGGCCATGGGAGTGAAAAAAAAGCTTCTTCCTGCTTTTCTTTGTCTCAGTGGGATGTCCCCACATCACCCTAAGGGGGTTAACAGTCCAGGAACTACCGGTGAGAGTATAATTAACTTTCGTTAGCGCCTAACTTTGCCCAACTGTGACCTTCCCCAGCATACCCCCTGTGAGTGGCATGTTAGCTCAGCATTAGCTTTAATGAGCTTTTATTTGGGGGGAACCCTCTCCCAGGGTTCTGTGCTCAAGTCTTTAGGAAAAATGTGGTGAGAAGGAATGCATTAATATGAGAGGTAAATAAGCTATGTTTAGGTGGGTGGGATGATTATGCATGTGTGTCTGTGTGTGTATGTGTGTGTGTGCAGTGGAGATTGGACTATGGCCCACCCCAGGTGTTTTTGTCTGATGGAGGTATCTACATCATGATGCATTTGAATCAGCTTAATGTGGCTGACCCTGAGGAGGCAAGGGGATGAGAAAATGAGGGAAATTGAGAAAAAGAGGACAAGGTAGAGAGGAAATGAGTAGCGAAAAGGGAGGGGTAGAATAAAAAAAAAATGAATGAACCAAAGAGAAGGAAGATTAAATCACAGAGTCTAGCATAGATAGAGAGTGTAGATTAGGGGTGATAAGCAAACAAGGAGGCCAAAAGGGCACCAGAAAAATACTCAGATCCGCACAATCTCCAGAGAAATGGAGTTAGTGGGTCCAGGAATCCCATCCTGTGGTCTGCAGGAGCCGCCTGTGGAGTGCGGAGAAAAGGCCTCTCCACAGAGCCAGCCTGGAATCCCAGGCCTGCCGCCCTCTACTCATTACTTTTTGGGGTCCCTGCTGGGGACAGAAGAGGGGGGACACCGAGCTTTATCTTCAGCCCCATTTGGGGTGGACTGAGGGAGGTCTGGTATTTACACCCCTGTCCTGAGGGAGGAGACCCACTGCTTTAGTGCTCTTACACCTTTCCATTGTTGTGGGAGTCAAGGGGTGACCTGGGGGTGTCTGTCTTCCACTCGACAAAAAAATTGGGAAAATGAAACCAGTGTCCCGTGTCTGAAGGGTTTAGCCACGACAGGCTTTTTGGAGCCTGCATTTGGGGGATTCCTTCTCAGCAGACACAGCACAGCACGATGATGGGAAAGCAGTCTGCTTGCTCTGCTACTTTCTCTCACACAATCTTATTTGAAATGCCTAAAATGTGAAAATTCCACTCAAACATGGCCTAATGGTATGGAAACGGGCCTGTATTTGGAACCACCGTGGAAAAGTCCATGTGCTGCGAGTTTATCGGTGACTCATGGTGTATTCTGGTGCATTTAGCGAGCATAATTGCGGCCGCAGCTCTAATTTCCTGGGGTTAGATCTTCTGCCTGCTCGGTCCCCCTAAGAACCCACAATGAGTTTTATGATATTCTTGTGTGTGTATGTTTGTGTTTATGTGAGACTATAGTGGACAGAGTTTTTCACGATGGCAGGGCAACACTGCTGGCCAGAGGGCCTGTAAAAAAGCACTTCCCATCTAATAGAGCACGGTATCATTCCTTCAGCGGTAAAGAACAAACACAGAGACAAGAAGGCAGGCAGCTTGACAGACCACATACTGAAGCCCCCGCTCTCTTTCTTTCTTTCTCTTTACGTGCAGCTTTACTCTCTGTAAATAAACACAGCTTTAACAGTGCCCACATCACCTGTGCCTCCATTCCTGTGCCAGATCCACCTCAGCAAGTGTTAGAACTGTGTTTTTAACAAACTCAAATAAGGAGTGAAACACAAATAGATGAAAGGTGCTATAAATTTCCAATTATTTACATCAGTTGGTGGCAAAACTATTTTTTCTCGATCAGACAAAGCCAAAAAGTCCATCTTCCAACATATACATACAGCCTTTTGTACTTTTTAGTATTTGTCTATTTAACTCATTTCAAAAGCAGACTAGATTTCCTTGGCATTAACGTTTCAACTACTTTTTGTAACACTAATAGCTTCTTTGTTATAAGGATAAGAATAAATAAATTAAATCTTATTTCATGAGTCTGTATTTTATGCATTGGTGTATTTTCATTTGATTTGTTTTTTTTTTGTCCACATATGTCGAGGTGATACCCACTGATGATTTATGATTGAACGATCCATAGTCCCATCCACCCAATGGATGGAGCTGAACCCACAAGGCAGAAAAAATGTCCTCACCATGACCCTGAGTCTGCTTGCTTTACACCACAACCTTCTAATAAACACATTCCTCTTCCAAATGACATTTGCACTTCTGAGACACCTGTGTTGAATTTGGTTCACCTACGAACTGCTATCAAGTCCTATTTAATGCTTCATAAACTGCTATGGTGCTGTGTTTATGTCAATATGAAGTCAGGTCCCAATACTGCAGATTGAGTGGACCATTAGCTTAATGGCTGTCTTAGGTTTCGTTCAAAGCATTTTACTGTCATGGCTGGGGTGCTTGCATTTCCCTTTTTATGGCTCCTTCAGATTCACAATGGTGGAGAAAAGAAACAAAACAAACAGTCACTTAGGTAATCTGATGACCAGGGGGGCAAAGTAGTCATTTACGTCTGGTGGGGTGGCCTTCACCCATTACTTTGAAGCACAGAGTAGAAGCTCTTCCTATAAACTAGGTTCAGACTTGGCATCACTGTCCAGCCCATTGTCTACTGGAGTGAACTTTGCCCTGCCCTTACCATGAAGATGTGATCTTTGGCCTCCTGCTCCAGCTGGTAAATAGCTCTTCATCTCTTCCCCCACTTTGGAAGGTCACCATCACCATCATGCCACTAAGGTATGCAAAACATTCACTGCCAGCAATTACAATCTGAGCCTGTGTTGGAGCTCCCGCCTTCCATGTGTGGAAGACCAACTGTACTTCCCAAATCAACTTGGGATTAATGGGGTATTTGAGCAGTCAAGTAACTGACCATATTGTTTTTATTATTTCCATATTTCTGCATAAAGCTAATTATATTTCTTCAAATATATTAATGAACAGTTTTAATCTCAGCATTGCATTATTCTGGTGATTGAGGACCAGCATTAATCGACTGACAGTAATTGTCCTGACGCCAGTCATTACCAGGCTGACATCACCATGATGGTGGCGTAGGGAATGTGGCCTGATCCCATGGACCTGGTGACTCATCAGAATGCCTGGCATGGCTGTTATTCAATTATTCTCATTGAAGTAGACCCTGATCTGATTTGGTAATCTGTGCATTGGTCATTGTTTCTGATACGTCCATGCACTTCAGCAGCCTATTTAAAAAAAATCACGGAGTGGATCATTTCCAGTACAGGAGATGTTTACAAGACCAGAAATACCCTACATCATGACTGTGTGTATGAGTAAGAACATCTTGCCTGAGTTTAGTACCTCAGCAAGTTCAAGTCCTGATATTGGAATTCTAATGCTGAGAGGGCAAACTGTACCCCCTGGAGGTTAGTTTTCCGCTCTTAGTTTGGGTCACCACCTCGGCATATGTCCCAGTGCTACAGTGTGGGGGGTCCTAACATCTGAAATTACATTAAAGAATTCACTGAGTTGAGAGGCACAACTTTTCATTCTCCCACAGCACAGAAGTTCTACAGCCTTAAATTTCATTCACTGCAAAACTAATGATTCCCATAAAGGATACTTTCTGTCATATAGCAGTTCTGCCAAGAGTGTGTGACATGAATAAAGTGAAGGACTAAACTAACAGTTTGACAGATAACACAGTGATGTTGGAGAATGTCTACTCAAATTTGGCATCTCAGTCAATGCAATAATCTATTTTTGTAGTACTATGGTATAAACCTAGATACGTTTTATTATAAAAAATATTTTTACTTACTGGAAAGCGTTTTTTTTTTTCACTGTGGCCCTCTCCATAAACAAATGTTGTATGCTGGATTTCTGAAAGTAGCTAAATGAGGCTATGGTAGTGGTGTCTGAGGAAAGAAAATGTCTAAATAATGGTCCATGTTGCTTCTAAATCTTTCCTTGCTCACAAGTTAGCATGTAAAATTATACAAACAGTTCAACATGTTAATTCTATGTCAGCTTTGTGTCCTCAGAGGAACTCTGTAAATTATGAATGTTAATAACATTTCCAGAAAAGATTTAAAAACGCAGCACTAATTTCCAACAATGTGCCACAGGCTGTCTTTATCAACAAAAATTCTGAAGATCATATATAACAACACTTCATCATCCACAAATTTCATTCAACTAAAAATGTTTTCAAACAGTGCACTATGATTGCAGCAGGATTTAGCATCATTGTGAATTCAAAATTTGGATCCTGTTGCAAGATCAAACAATATAAAGTGGGAAATGCTATTTGCCTCATTTTTAGCCTTTGTGTGTAAAAAGACAATATTAATCTTGCTATGATACATATTTAAAGTCACAACGGCAACAACTGTGGGAAATAGGATGAGGCAGGGAATGATAGGATATGATCTGCTCTTTATAATAATGCATTTGCAATAAATGATTGTAAGTTGATAAATGATTGTAATTTCTTGCAATCATATTAATTGTTAGATCATATTAAGTAATCACAAAATAACATGTTCATTTTGAAAGTCGTAATAAAAAAAAGCAGAGCATCATTATTTAACTGAACTTTAAGTCATATGAGAAAAAATATTAATTAAATGCATTTTAAACAAATTTTACCCCTAAATTATTGTCCCTGTCGCAAATAAATTTGTACATTTTAGGATTAATTCTTAATGAAGCATTAAACATGATTCATCATTATGTCATGTGTGACTGAACCGATTGTGGCATAACCGGACTGATTCACAATTCAAAAATCTACCCACTAGTCATTTTTAGATATTTTTTCAGGAAAATCCAATTGCAGGATAGATAACCAATGTTTCTTGACCAATGAAAAACAAATGTTTTTGTACCCAAACCGACTATGATATTCCCAGTTTTACAGTATGACATTTTTGGTGTATAGTTCATTGCCTGTAGAAGAATAAGGATTGACTAAGGAGAGAAGTCTTCATCATAGGACAGATGGGAAGCTTGCAGGGCGGAGCATTTATCTCCAATTCAACCCCCACAAAGGGACTGTGCCATACTGTCACAGCAGCACTCTTGACCCTGCTTGACCCCACTCCCCCCAACCCCTTGAACGTGGGGGCCACATCACTGGGGGTTATGGTCCTTTGGGCTATTTCCAGTTGCCAGAAGAGGATAATGAGCAAGAAGGCAGAGCGATCCGATCCTCTATGCGACGCCTGACAGAGTGAACCGCCAGGCGTCCGCGGAAGATGCACTTTCTCCTCTGTTCCCATCTGGAGGCTGTGAGGCAGATACTTCATGCGGATGGAGGGAGCCCCCCCCCACAGCAAATGGTTATGACACCCTGCTCTCCATATCTCCAGGGTTTTCCTGGGTGTGTGTCTGACAGAAGTAAATTTACATTTAGAGCATTTATCAGACGCCCTTATCCAGAGCGACTTACAATCAGTAGTTACAGGGACAGTCCCCCCCCCGGAGCAACTTATGGTTAAGTGTCTTGCTCATGGACACAATGGTAGTAAGTGTGATTTGAACCTGGGTCTTCTGGTTCATAGGCGAGTGTGTTACCCACTAGGCTACTACCACCTAGTAGAAGTGTGTCATTTATAGGGTTACTGAGCTATCTGCAATCACTACAGTCACAAAGATCTACAGCAGACAGCACATCACTCAACTAATCCATAATCTATTAGCAAAATGATGAGTTAATACTCTCGATGGTCACCAAAGCATGTGCAGCAAGCATACTGGTTAAAAACTGACCCTAAAATGATTTTCGGTGTTTTTCTGCAAATATTTAACACCGAAAGAGCTACAGGCCATGTGCGGAACCAGCACTGTTTAACATTACCTTAAACATGTTATGTAAGCTCCATGGAGACATTTGTTCGGCGGCAGTGAAGGAGTAAAATGGGGCCTTTAACTTCCTTCTCCACTGCTCCACCTCTGACTTGACGGCAGAGAGAAAGACCATGCCACGTCCTGACAAACATTACCAAGTGTAAATTATATTCACAAGGTGCTTTTCCACTTTGTCACCAGTGATGAACGAGTGGTCAGTCTGAGCAAGCAGCCGCTGTCCCATCAATTGCGCTCTCGTCCGCTCCCAGACACCACCATCCACCCTAATTTGGCACTGTCAGGTTGAGTCCATAGTGACAGGCTCTCACCCGAACCTCTCTCCGACACGTAGTGAGGTCAAGGGTCACATCAATGGTGTGAAGAGAGAAGCAGAAGTCACATTGTTGAAGAATCCTTGTGATAATGGTGTTATTTGGAAACGGGCTGAAAGGAGCGGTGTCTGCTTACCAGCTGCTGACAGTGCAATGCAGGGGCCAAGCGTTGATAAATGGTTCTCCTGGTCCCGTGAATCTTTACATGCCAGCTGCTGTCTAGCAGGAGACAGCATTTTCAAATCTGAAACAGTGATCTGTGTTGATACAGACAACGATTTCACATTTCCAGGATGAATGGTTTTGTGTGAGAGCGGGAAACATATTTTTGCTGCAGTATTTAGCAATTGTTCTTTATTGACATTTGAAAAATTTCAATTCTATTTTACACAACATGCATTTAGAGAGGCATTGTTTTCTTATGAAGGTAAGGTTTACCACTCACAAGTAATGACAAACAAGACATTTCAAGTCATTTCATGACTGAAACATGAAAGTTTGTCTGCAACCCGTGTTCCGTACACTCTTTTAATACACCTGACTCAACTTCTTTGCAGCAATGACAGTTGTTTTCTCTCTTTTGCCTCATGGGACTACTGAAATGAATGTGATCATTCCTGTAAACCCCAACAGTAAGACCCTCTGACCCCAACCAGTGGTTACATAAATCTTTGCGACCCCTCCTCAACATCTGCGTGACAGCCAGACAGCGCCAGAAAGACCGTGAAAAGAGCTGGAAAGAAAAGGCAAAAAGAATGAAAGAAGTGAGAAATTTCTCATGTGTTCTCTGTGTGTTTGTGTGTGAAAGTGTATTTACAGTCAAAAAAAAAAAAAGAGTTTGGAACATGTGGCTGCCATTACACATTATCACCTCCATCCCCTGCGGTCACTGCAGTGGACCAGTCCTGTGTGTGGGCTCTGAACAAGAACATTCATGACACACGTGGTGGAGTTCCAGGTGTGTTCTGCTAATTGAATCAGGTGGGCTTGTCAGAATGCAAAAGGAAGTTGGGAATAATAACTTCTGTTTGTATTTACTTATTTCTTAATTTAAATGATTTTTTTTTACATTTATAGAACTAGGTGAAATGTACTGACATTAACAGTTATTGAAATCATGTTCTTTTGTTTTATTAATCATAGCATGAACCGAGCTACATTTCTTTGTGCCAGTCCAAAGCCTGATTAAATGGGTAGGGTTACATCAGGAAGGGCACCTGGCATAAAACTTTTGCTGAGGTCGAAGAATGTGGGAAGTCCTCCTCCGTCATTATTCCATCGCTGGCAGAAAAACAGCCCCAGAGCATACATACCACCACTGCTCTGCAGAAGGCTCCTGGCTGCTCCTGGATGGTCAGTTCATGGTGACATAAAACTTGCTTGACTTTATACACTGACAAATTATTGCAACCTTACAGGTTCCTGGGATTTTCCTGAAAATCCTACAGGTGATTCCCTTTCTGTTTAATCAGTGCCGACCTGGAATCCTCATTCAGTCATGTTGATACATCATTATTTCACTGAACCGATTGTGGCATCGGATCAATCCAGCTCGGTTTTTCAGCCCTGTCCCTAGTAAGCCTGATCCTACTCTCCCCTTTTTAGTCCAACGTGCATGTTCCCTGTTCCTTATTTTCCCTATGCGGTATTCCCTGATTCACATCCATAGAGTAAACATTGCGATGCTCTCCTGCTCCTTTCTGCACATTTGCAATTCACTCGAATTGCAGAAAATTCTGCCCCTGACAGAATGAATATGTCAACTTATGTGAACCTCGTATGTACCTACTGCGCATTTCCTGACCAACTTAAAGCCCTCTTTCCGGGGCCAACAGGGAAACAGATGAACCATGTGAGCAGACTCACCTGGTTTTATCAGCACCTGGGTTTTTAATCACATCCTGGGTTTTTCCTGTCATGCTGTCCTGGGGTCTCTTTAAGCGACAGTTCCTTTTTTTTTCCAAGAGAGATGGGGTACTGAGGTCCTGCATAGATTTCAGAGGCCTGAATAAATTTACCATCTAGTGCGACTATCTTTACCAAGCTTGACCTCAGATCTACAATCTACAATCTTATGCCCATTAGAGAGAGCGACGATGGGCCACTATGAAAGCCTGTGATTCCATTTGGCCTCTATTCTACTCATTTTACTCATTTACATTTACAGCATTTACCAGACGCCCTTATCCAGAGCAACTTACAATCAGTAGTTACAGGGACAGTCCCCCCCTGGAGCAATTTAGGGTTAAGTGTCTTGCTCGGGGACACAATGGTAGTAAGTGGGGTTTGAACCTGGGTCTTCTGGTTCATAGGCGAGTGTGTTACCCACTAGGCTACTACCACCCTGGCACTCATCATCCTTCCAGTCTCATGTCCAGCATGTGAGAGCCGTGCTGAAGACTTGTATATTGTATATGTATATTTTTGACTCTGTGCGGTTTCTAGAAAATCCTAAATAAACTTCATTCCAATCATTCTAAGGAAATCATTGAAAGCCCAAAATAACAATGATATTCATGCCCATGATCAGTGTGTGTAAACGTTTGGCTGCAACTGATTCTTGAAATATTCCAGTAGGTGAAATATTGTGCATATGGGTAATACTTATTGTCTACTAACATCCCAGTGGCACATAAGGCTGTCTTTAAATACAGTAATGCCTGCCCTTTTCATTGATTATGTTTGGCTTGGGCAGCACCATACAACACCCCACTTTGGCAGCAACAATAATTTCATATATAAAACCTGAAAAATGTCAGCTGACAGTGAATGAGAAACATGTCCCACTCACCCATTATCTACCTTCAGCTTTATTTATTTCTCCAGGGAATATAGTGCTAAATGTATAGCTCTTTCTGGCTCTGTAATCCTACAAGGAATTTGCTGGGCTGTAAAAAGCTTAGCTGCTATGCTTGGTGCTATTTCTTGTTGTCCCTCAAATGAGGCTGCAATCTTTCTTTCCCTCCCTCTCTTTAAAGAAAGAGCTGGAGGTTGCCATAGCCCCAATGACATGTTAATATGGTTCATCAGTCGGCACAAGGTGGGAGTACCTCAGGACCACAGCTGCTCTGGCTTGTTTACGGGTGTCCGACAGGCCTTTCAGGGAGGTATCGCCGCACGGCCTCTCAACAAGTCCTGAGGATTAAAATGTAGCAGCAGAATGCAGAGATTCCAATGGCAGATAGCTCAAGCTATAAAAATGTGACTGGAAACAGCAGTTGGACTGACCTTGTTTGAATGGCAATTGGATTGGTCACTTCTCCCGCTCGGGCACCGCAGGAAATTGGCGGGACGGCTGGCTACTGTCTGCGGGGCTACCTGGGGCCTGTAGAGCCGCAGGAAGGAGGAATTCACACCCCGGCAACCGGCAGTCCTGTTTGGGTGTACAGCTGTGTCTCTCTTCCCAGAGCTGTATATTGTGATTGCACTTTTATTTATTCTCAGGCTAATTACTTCCATGCCCGGCGCAGCATTGCGCACACTGTGAATGGAGGAGCCGCTGGCTTCCCGACTCGTTTCCTGCTGCTCGCAGGGTGCAGTGACAGGACCCGGGGGCCACGGAGCAAGATGGATGGGTGTCTGATTATGACATCTTAAACCTGTTACCTCAAAGAGGCTGTTTATTTGAATTCTTTGTCTGCTGATATCATATTCGGGAGAATTCCCTTGAACTGCACCTTAGGGAGAGTAAATATTATAGAAAAGCCACTGAGACATGAAATGTCGTTTTAATTACGGCTCTGATTTACTGAGGTCAGGCCCTTGCGTGTGGACGTAACACGACTCCTTTCCTACGTCCAAATGAAATGAGCATGGAACTTGTTTGTAGGCCCGTGGGAAGTGCCGCTCAAGAGCATCGTGTGAGTCCTGAGGTGTGCCTGAGAGCAACTAGCTATCACCATGGCAATCACGCAGCTATCAGTTCCCACACAGGAAATATTTGTGTATTTTGTATTTTTTTTCGTCCTCAGAACAAGCAAATCCATTAATGTTTTTATGGCAGAACGTCTCAAATTAAAATTTTATTTATTTAGAATCATTAAAAGCTCAGGTAAATGTCAACAAGGAATTCAATGATCTTTTGACATGTTTATGGACATGTAGGTGAAGCCAGGTACATGGCACTGAGCTGAGACGAGTCTGGGGCTGATCCCGGTTCACAGGCCCTGGTATTTGTGTCCAGAGGGAGAAACAACTCACGAACACCCCGCACTCAGTGAAAACGATTCCTCCCAAGTTCTGCAAATGAAAACAATATAAACTTGGGGGGCTTGGGGTGGGGGGGAGAAAAACATGTCTGACATACCTGTTATTACTCTGCCTGGTGCATAATTTAATAAGGCATAAACCAAATGGATGAGCTGCAATAAAGTGGGTATTTACTTTCCCCTGTACGTGGCCGTAATCCAATACTGCCGAGCAGCGCAATTTAAGAGAAGTCCTGGGCCAGTCACAGGATATACTGCCCTGTGGCTCAGCCTAATGACTTACAACACACAGGGAGTTTCCCATGATGCTTCAGTGAAAAGGCAAAGTCCAATGTTTGAAACGGTAATGACCGTGTTTAAAAATGTGTAAAAATGTACAGCCCAGGGCATTATGACCAGCCGTTTGTCAGTTCTTTGTATATAGAGTAGTTCTGTATGAAATCAAGAGATGAAAAAAAAAACAAGACATTACACACGAAATCAGCAAATACTCTAGATCAGAATTTTTTTCTGGAATGTGTGCAAACATGGGCAATCAGCAATCAGGAGCCATTGGATTCTGACCTCAAGCCACAACAATACAGACTCTGCATATCCACATAACATTCAACCTGTTGCAAGTTTGCCAGAGGTTTTGCATAATTTCAAAGGAATATTCACCCTAAAAGTATAAAAACTTTATAGTCAGACATTAAATCTTTAATTTTTTGTTGTGGACGTTTTCACTTACTTTAACCCCTAATATATATGCATAATATAAAATGATTCTTATAAAATGTATTATGATACCAAAATACTGTGATTGCTGAGGTAACCTCAACCTCTTTTGGAAATGTCACCTTCACGCAGGGTCAAAGACTCATATCGTTTAGCAGAAGGAAATATATAAAATACTGAAATATCATCCCTAAAACTATATTTGCATGCATGTTTCCCTGCAGAAAATGTTTTTTTATAATTGGACAGGGACATGTTAAATTCCTGTTAAATTGAATAGGGAGAGAAAAAGATGTGGGAACTGGTGAGGTGCCGGTGTCAATCATTCCCATCAGTGAACCCGTACCTACATGGTCACTGCACTGAAAAAGAACCCTTTTGCATTTAAGCCATTATCTCCTAAGTATCGTAGTTTCAACAAGGAGGCAAGATTTATGTTCTTACTGTCACCAGAGTACTTCAGACTAGCAGAAATTTGCAAATGGGACCCCCTGCTTCCTGTGACATCCAGTGAGAGAAGACATGAGTGAGCACGCCCAAGGTTCCATCCTAATTTCCCCAGAACAGATGTTATCTGCTTGAAATTAAGCGTGCTTGTCATCACCAGTAAAATCCACACAGACAGCTTGCCTGGCTAGTCCACTATTCCTCCACTCCTCTGGGCCCTGGGAGGTTGACGGGAGTGGGGTCTGAACTGTTGGCTTGTGCAGAAGAGATTTCGCTCCTATAAATACCAGGACTCAGATCAGGACCCATCTTGTCCAATGGGGTGAGAGCGGCATATGTGGTGTATGACCTGACACTCTCCATAAAAATTCCTGCTTCAGACTCAACAGGCCTACCTGTATTAAAGCCGCCTGCCCACTATTATCACTACATTTATCTGTAGCAGATCTGGCTGGCTGGAATGTGTAAGAGTGTGTTTAGGATTCCACTTTTTAATGTATAAACGAAGGCTCTGAATAACATTGACTATGGCTGCATCCATCAGCAAGCACCTTTCATGAACTACGACTAACAAAGCTCCTAAAAACACTTTTTTTTTGTCTTATGAGAAATCTGGAGATTTTCTCTACCTAAAGCGTTTCACTTCAGATTTAGCCTGGTCCACCTCTTCTTCACTTATTCACTTCATCTGCATCGCTCCTTCATTAACTCAGAAACATCAGGAGATAAATGACAGTTTTGTGATCATTACTGGTGGCTTACGAGTCTATGCCTCATAACCTTGTACAGGTAGAACAACAAATCATAAAGGTTGACCCCTCCTGCCTTTCTTACATGTTAATACCAGTAACTGCTCTCTCTCCCTCTCTTTCTTGCTCAACATTTTCCCCAGATCCCTAAAGACTGGAAGATGGCATTTCTGTTCTCTCTCTCTGTGCTCTTTATGCAATGGAGTGCGATGCATTTGACAGCTCTGGAAAGGAAAACTTGTCACATTGTCTGAATGTGCTTGCACCGTGCTTATTTGTTCTCACGATTGTGTTTTTGGCAAAACATTAGGTTAAGAAAAATTATGTTATTCAAAGTGCAGCATTTGCTCTTTGAATGCACAGATAACAGTGGCCACGAGAAACAATTGTTTAAAAAGTCCCTAATTTTTGCAGAATATTGCATGGCTATAAGTAGCAAGTAATGTCCAAATAAAATTCTCAAAATAATGAGAATTAGTACATTTGAAAATATCCTGCTCCTACATAGAACACAAGACAAGTGCAAACAAGGCATGACACAAACAAGGCATGTGATTGTCAACCTGGAATTTTCTTCTCTACAGTATTCACCCATCGTTTCAAAATTCTTTACCCCAGCTCAACAAGAACCCATGGCAGCATTTTGGGAGAGAAACGGACCTTTGTTAGTTACACCTGTCAAAATCATTTATAGAAAACTGGCTCCTGTCTGTAATCATTTGTTTCCCTCAATCACTCTAGCAAACAAATCAATTTTAAGAAGCATCAAAGTAATTACCTCTGACAGACTTTCTCAGCGCAGCCCTTACCGACCCTATTCCATATTAAGTCTTTCATCTGAAATTCTGTAACTCAGATCCAGAGAAGCAAAGCAATGGGATGTTCATGGTACTCTGTTTGCTGACAGATCTCATAAATAAAATCCCATCCTGTCAAACGACCTCTTATGAAGAGTTTTAATCTGAAAGGCTTCACTGGAATTTTTGGTTGCTTAATTGGTTTCAGCATTGTAAATGCTTGACCTGGTTTGTGGAATAAATATACACTCATTGGCCAAATGATTAGAGCAACGCCAGCCGTGTACAGATCTTGTCAACGTGGCCTTACGAGTCTTGTGACAATGCACTGGAAAAACACATTTTCAAATTGAGCACGTTCAAGAGAACAGGAAGAAGGAAAGTCTTGACTGTTTTAACTAGACGTACATTGTGAGAGGCTTGTTCAAATAACGTCATTTTTAGAGGGAGACAGACTAGATGCCATGAAGTCCCAGAGGCGGCGGGCGTGGGAAGCCATGGTCCACAGCCCATCACACATTCCTCCCCCACCCACCTGGAGTAAATGACCTCCTAAACGGCTCCAATTACCCACCCACTGACTGACGGACAGATTAGGCTGCGCGATGGGGGCCTGCGGACAGGTCTGATCTACACAGGTAGACTGGGAAGGGCTGGCGGATTAGCTCGAGAAGCCGTGTATGACAGGTCCACTGTGGTAACGACAGCCGGGGATAGAGAAGCGTGAGTAAACAGTTGTGAAGTTGGCATTGGCCAGCGTGGTAAAGACCCTTTTGAGTGTACATGTGCGGTTTGTCAAACCAAAAGAGATCGTTGGGCCAGCTGTACCTTTAAAGATATTCTTTTTCTGTTTCTGAATTCATGTCTAAAACATTCTGCAGTTCACAGGTCAAAATTGCAGTCATAGCCTGTGTGCTACACACTGCTGCACATTTTACAAGACGTTGGCTGCCAGATCATTGAGAAAGTTATATTAACTAGTTTGTGGCAAATAGCTTAACCAGCCTGAAATGCAAACACTAACTCAGCCACATTTCCAAAAGCAACATTTGAAAAAAAGTGGGAGAGGAGATAAAACAAATTCACATGTCTTTCTGTACCAGCCTCAGGGCCCTATTAGGGAATTTGTAGGGTTTAAGTTGTAAGCGACCAGTAAATTGAGCTTTAACCACAACCACCACAAGTGAGTAAGAATTAAAGCTTTGTAGAATGATTTATTATTCCCGAAATGTTCGTCTTTTTTTTTTTTTTTTTCAACTTTTTATCCTGAAAAAATGAAGCTTTCTGAAAGGAATTTGTTTCAATTAAGGCAGTGTTTCACTCGGTTGTGCATAAAGCGATGACAGAGTGGTCCATGTGCTGAGGTATGAAGAAAGAGAAAGCTCATGAGTCTTTGAGGAGATTAGAACAGAGAACACATTGTTTGGAATCCATACATGATTCCTCAGTTACGCCCCTTCTTCCTATCTGCTATATTTTCTTCTCAAGCAGTGTTCAGTGTAACTGAAATTACCCTAAAGCAGAAGTTGAGAACTTACTTTCATGAATAATACAGCAACAAAAAAACTAATCTAGCTATTACGGTGCCTTTCACTATGCTCATAAGGTCTCTTTCTCACCCCAAGGGATGAAAGTAGGACACATGTAATTATAGGTCACAGCTACTTTTATTCTTTCCAGAGATTGATGGCTCAACATGAAATAATCCTTATAGACCAAATCATCATATGATTCTCAAACACATGAGAAATTCCAGTATGAAGCTATAAATGTGTAAATGCTACTGTAAAGCCTTATGCTAGAAGAGGTTGGACCCAGACACCTCCCAGGCAATAGATTGAGGAAACAAATTCACCAATTTAGCCCTCACAGCAAGTAGTGGGATGGTAGTGGCCTAGGGGTAACACACTCGCCTATGAGCCAGAAGACCCGGGTTCAAGTCCCGGGTTCAAGTCCCGCTTACTACCATTGTGTCCCTGAGCAAGACCCTAAGTTGCTCCAGGGGGACTGTCCCTGTAACTACTGATTGTAAGTCGCTCTGGATAAGGGCGTCTGATAAATGCCAATGGTTCCCAATGGAACCTTACTGTTGCATGCTCTCTCTGCATGTGACACAATCAACATTGGCAACCTGAGTGACACAAATCCACAAATGAATGTCCGAAACTCTCGCGCTCAACTACACGGCAGTCAATCGCCAGACAAATAAATTGTACATAGATGACACGTAGGCTTCTGGATCACATATCTATGGAGCCGCCATAATAGAATGATGTTTGTGCAAACGAATGGAATTGCATTAGCTAACAAGTCAGTTGGCACCAATGTCTCTGGTTGCATGACCCACTGTAGCAGAGCCTTCCATGTCATATTGATGGATTTACATTCACAGTCCAAGTTTTATGGACTGTCCAGTTGCTATTTTGCAAAACATAGCCATGTTATAACATCAATAACCATTTTTCATTAGATTATTTGCTGTCATAATGCTCAAAGTTTTTACAAGAGATAGGTCATGTCCCATCGGAGGGGTCACCACAGCGATTTGGTTGTCCACATAATAAGATGCCCCTCCTAACACATCCCTTTCCATACCCAGGCTTGAGACCAGCACCAAGAAACTCACAGTCATATACGTCCTCAGTGGCTGGGTTCTGCTGGTCATGTAAGAATACAACAAACTCACTTTATACTAATCAGCATGGTCCAACCAAAATGAAGCTATCAAAACCGCAGAGGTCTTGCCCAGTTACCGCAGGAAGCAAAGTAAATATGGAAACTGTTCAGTGTAAAATGATATTTCCCTTGAACAAGCACATGTGTGTCTCGTGTAGTTCTACATCCTGCTGGCTTTCTCACCAGGACAGTGCGAGCAATTTGAGGGCTTGCCCTTAATTTGTACTCTTCCTCATTTCTGCTGTCGCTCTGTAATCCCTCTAGTTTACTATCAACACATTCAGCAGCATATTTGCATGTCTGCTGGAAACTTGTCTCTAGATTAATGGAGACGTATTTGTTTTAATAGGTTGAAAATCACTCCAGCCTGCTCGCTGGCTGTGATGGAGTGGTGGAACAGAGGGTGTGCTAATAACCCCCGACACTGTGGCCCAGTCTTCCACAGCGTACAGTTACAAGCCACTCTTCCCTGTTTATTTAGTCAGGGAGAGGGAGAGGAGGAAGGCCTGCCGGACAGCCCTTCAAGAAGTTCAACAATCAGAGAGCCCGCTCATTGAAACCAGATGAGAGCTCCACGGATTGGAAACAAGAAGGAGTCGAGTGAGAGCGGAGGAACTGGCAAATATAGTGGGTTCATTTAATCTAAGTTTAACTTCAAATATCATTTCATCATATCACTGACTTCATTCGCATCATTTTAGAATGCATGTGTTGGATGACACACAAATCATGCCGCTCAGTGAGTTCTTTTTAGCTTTTGATAAACACTCTTTGATGACTGATTGTGGTATCTTGAAGTTTACAGTGTACATCATTTAAGCAAAGTTGTATTTTTTCTTTACTCGAAAAGAGAAATATTTGTTACGGTCAATGGGCAGACCACATCTAGTCTGAAATGTGATATATTGAGTGTTAAAAGTCGTTTAACAGATTGGCAAAACTCATTCAAGACCTACAGCACTCTAACGCAATGCATATTTTTATTAGGTCCTGGAGAGAAATTCTGTAAAAAGGTTATGCCTCTTTATTGGGACAGTACAGATTTTAAAAAGGCTCACAAAAAAGGCAGAACACTTGACTGCCTGCAAATATAAAGGTGGTGCAGTCTGTACATAACACAGACACACACACATATATGGCTTAGTCATGAACACACACATTTACATTTACATTTACATTTACAGCATTTACCAGACGCCCTTATCCAGAGCGACTTACAATCAGCAGTTACAGGGACATGTCCCCCCCGGCGCAACTCAGGGACACAATGGTAGTAAGTGGGGTTTGAACCTGGGTCTTCTGGATCATAGGCGAATGTGTTACCCACTAGGCTACTACCACCCACCACACAAGGCTTAGTCATGAAAAGCCAAACCAAACTTACATAACAAGAGGAACAGGAAATAATTTATGGGTGAGCGTAGTAAACTCGAAACAGGCATAAATGATGAATGGTGCTCAAAACAAGAGCACAAACATAAAACAGGAAGGAAAAACCAGTGTCCTAAGTGACAGGTGGTGACAGCTAGCTGTAGGGGGGGGGGCAGTAGGGCAGACCCCATGGGTCTGGTTTTGGAACATTCTCTGGGAGGAGGAGCAGAAGACCCAGTGGGGCAAACCACTGAAAGTCCCATATCAGGCAAGCGGGCCATGAGTAAGGGTCATCCATGGTGGCTCCACTCCTTCTGCAAGGAGCTGGTAGACTCAAGAACAAGAGAATACAAAGATTTTTTTTAAACGAAAAGAAAACAAAACCAAACAAGATTGGTGTATGTTAGCAACAGGGCAGAAAACCACACTGTAGGCAAATACCAAGAAGTGTTCAGACAAGGTTTCACCAACATTAACAGCATATAATTTGGAGTGGAGCAGGAAACTTGGCACAGGTGGGCTTGGTGAATGTGGGTGGGGACACGGATTTAAAAAAAAGAACATAAACACAAACCAGGAGATGCAAGTGGATGGGCCACACCAGAGTCGATGGATGACAGTACCAATCTCAATGGTAAAGAACAGAGACTACTGGTTCACAGATCACAGTTTCTGAGGTTGTAGAATGGCCCTCTCAGCTCTCTTGCATATCCAAATCAAGCAGAACATCTGCTTTTGTTTCAGCTTTTGCCCTTTCAAATACAGAGAGCAGGAAACTGTGGAGTCGCTAAAAACAATTCCTCTGGTTTCTTTGGATCACATGAGGAGGCCCAGGGTCTGGGATTTAGGCACGACGACAGAGAGATACCAAATCTTGGGATTTGCCGTGACAGAAAACATTCACCCCATTCACGGTTTCTTCTGCACGGCTGGAATGCACTGAAGTTGATGGATCTGGACGAGGACAACATCAAGGAGAGTGAAGAATTTCTTCTTCTTCTAGTCTTTTGGCAAGTCGTGCCCAGCGCCTTCGTTACATGGCGCTACTCCTTCGAACGCTCTGACCTTTTTCCCTGTCCAAATCGTCGGCTTGACTGTTGTAGGGTGTGCCAAGAGAAGATGAATGACTTGTTTTTTTCCACCACCCCTCTCGGCTCTCCTCCCCACTAATTAGTCACTCAGCTCTCAGTTTTTTAAAAAAAAAAAAAATAAAGGCGCCATTAACAGATTTTAGCGCCCCGGCTTTATTTGTTGTTAACCCTGAACTTTTGACTCCTTGGCCCGGCTGTTGTCCTGCGCATCATGCGTCAGACTCCTAATTACACCCCTGACATTCAGACAAGCCCTAAAAATAGGCTAAATAATAAGAAGAAGAACGGTGGAGATGATGGGCAAGTGTTGATGGTGGGCCGGACGCGGGGTGAAGAAAAGCCTCACTGTTCCTCCTGCTGCTCGTGCAGCCACTGTCCTGACCACGAACGCCCTGCGCCCCAGGTCGCAGGTGTGCAGAGGGGGTGTTTGTTTTGAGAACGGCCCGCTCCCACCGCTCCCCCCCGCCCACCGTGGCTATGGAACGTCTGGAATCTGTCGCTCCTCCTCGCAGCGCGGGGTTTAGGTTGCTGTCAATTTTTTTCCACACATCGATATAAAGAGGTTTTCCTACGGAGAACCCCGAAGAAGAACACCACCCACCCCAGAGTTCCGCAATTAGTGAAATGCCGTATCCAGACACGTCCGTGTTGAACTCTGCCAGGAGGCTTCGTATTGGGTGGCTGGGTGGATGCTGGTGTCGATAACCTCCACAACCTCACCCCAGCCTGGTGGAGGGGGTGATGTGTATTAGACGGTCAGCCTTGCCTGCCGTACTTAAAGGATCGCTGCTTGTCACTCATCCAGTGTTGTTTTGCCTCCTCCCAAGTGAACGAGGGATGACGCACCACACAGTGCCATGTAGGGGTTATACAGTGTCAGCATCAGCGGAGGACAAAAGACAGGGAGTCGCAGAAGTGATTGTAAAGGCATGTGTATGGTGGTTGTACACTAAAATGTAATTAAAATCAGCAGTTGGCCCTCAAATTTGATCCAAAGTGTACGATTATGGATTGTAGGCATGCATGTCATGGTTATGTGAGTTGAGTCACTGATTTGCTGAGGTGGAATGATTGGATAATGTCTGTCTTTAAAGATTTCCTTTTTTAAATACAACAATTTTGAATTTCATTTAGGATCGTATTGTTCTTAGGTAGAGCGAAAATGTGAAAAAGTAATTACCTATTCCATCATATCCAAGTATGTCATTTAGGACCAAATGTGTTGTGAGCAAAAGCACAAGGAAAGTTTGTTGGCAGCCTTCTGACAAAATTACACCAGTCGAGGGTCTGGAGATGTTTTTTTTTTCTTCCTGTGTAAAGAATGAAACCATTTGTGTTTATTTGAATTAAACGTGATGTGAACCAGGCACTAGAAACTGCCTGTGGAACAGTTTCACAGGATTAAATATTTTAATTCATTGCCCTGGTTGAGCATTTTGACTGAATGCTGTGTAATGAGCACTTTTTTTTTTACATTTGATGAATACGTGTAAACATACTCTGCTTAATGCAGCTATGACCTCCCCAATCAAGAGTTTCGAACTGAACTTGAGGTGAATCATTCAAACCTACAACATGTCAGCTAGAGCCTTCCATGTAGAGCCTTGAAGCTCTGCAACCTGACCTCGTGAACTTTTGCCATTTTTGCCCTCCATTTGGGCCTGTGCTTGGTATTTGCCATGCTTTTTCAAAGCATTACTAGCACTGATCTTGAAAAATATGCTATTTTGAAAAGTGAAAAGTTGAATTTATTTAATATTGTCAATATAAAAATAAAGTGGTAAAAGTTTTAGTCGAGTACAAAAAACAGTCTGATTGTTTGGTTTATGAAATTCAGAGAAAGTCCATGGAATTTCTGCCACAGTGTTAAACAGAGAAAGTGCCCATGCTTCTTACTGTTGCCCCTTGCTTTAATTAAGGTGTAAATGTCCACTTTTGTAGGGCTATAATTAGAAACTGTGAATCAAATGTTCTTACATTGTAGCACAGAAAAGTTTTGTGCTGCATTTGAGCCTGTTTCTTGTAGGAATGGCAGGAAATGTCTTTTAAACCAAAAAGATGGAAAACTGTGATTTACATGGACTCTCTGGGTACAATTTTTTGAAAAGACACAGACATTAAATGTAATATTTAATAGGCAAAGACATTGAAGGTGTAGATTTGAGTGAAGCCTTAGCTTTTCATTTCTGTCATCTAGGGCTGAACAATAATAGCATACTGGCAAAATGCATAACATGAAAAAAAAAACTTTATGCCACATATACATTACTCACAATAAGTTATGGATATTGTTATTTACATGAGTGTTTTTCCTATTTGCTCTGAATTTTAATGAAATAAGTAAAACTAAAATTTTGATATTTCTAATAATGTATGAGAAGAAACACCATTTTCATTAGTTTAATATTTATTACCCCCAAAATTTAGACAATAAAAGGGATAGCCCCAAATGACAAAAACTTGACAATATCAGTAGTGGGTGTTTCCACCATTTTCCGCAATGACAGCTTGACAGCCACGTCTCATGTTCTTCACTAGCCTCATGATGTTGTTCTGAGGCAATGTGACAAGTGAAGTGAAAGTGAAGTGATTGTCATTGTGATACACTGCAGCACAGCACATGGTGACACAACGAAATGTGTCCTCTGCTTTTAACCATCACCCCTGGTGAGCAGTGGGCAGCCATGACAGGCGCCCGGGGAGCAGCGTGTGGGGACGGCGCTTTGCTCAGTGGCACCTCAGTGGCCACTTGGCAGATCGGGATTCAAACCGCTAGGCCACCACTGCCCCCTGAATAGTAGCTGCAATTTTTGCAGAAATATTGGAGCACAATGTTTATTTTTAACTGGCGATATGAATAACTTTTGTCAGTTCCAGTAATGTGTCAGAACTTTCATCCAGACTCCTCTTAGAGTTTCATACTGTATTATTACAAGTCTGAGTGTGATCCAGCTCTGTTTCAAAACTGTTCTGACTTTCTATGGCACAGTTCTCTCCAGTGCTAAAATGAATTCAGTTTTTCTTCAATGATGGCATTGAACGGCGAAGCTAAGGTTCCCAAAAACATGCACTGCTTTCCTCAGGTCTGTATTGACCACAATGCCCCAACCTTTCATCCATCTGTTCTCAGAGCTCTGTTCCAAGCCTGATGATCTTCCAGGTGCTGCTTGGCACAGTTTTCGGTTTTTCGGGATTCAAGATTGCTAATCTGTCATGATTCCCCGCTTTTTCTTTTCCTGTTGGTGCAGTCATGAACACTGACATTGGCAGGGGTGAGAGAGGTGTCCCTGTTGTTGGTTGGTGCTTAGAAGGATGTTGGTCCCTATAGGAAAAATGCACTACTGTCCCAAATTTTCACTGGTTGGAAAATAATGCAGCAGTCTCCAGAGCTTTAAAATGAACCTTTTTCATGCTGGTCTGCACACTTCTTCAGGGCTCTGGGTTCAAGTGTCAATCTAAACCTTTCTAAACTCAAATTAGCCATGAAGCACACCCTGATTTTAGAAATAGCTAAAGGGAAAGTGTAAACAGCTAAATACAAAAGCAAAGTTTGTGCGATGGCAGTGGGGTCATTGGGCCATCACAGCCAGTGCCGAGGCACCTAATCAAAGAATCCTCAGCTGCAGACCATGAACCATGATTACTTAAGACTCCTTAAAACCTGTTCACCAACACGCAGTGGGGACTACTGCATTCATGTAGATCGTTCGTCTAACCTGTGTGTGTAACCTGTGTGTAGCCCCTGGCAATCGCCACACACCTTAGACCTTGTTTTTGTTCTTCCCGTGTTTTCCCTGGATTTGGCCCTCGTGCCGGTTTCGTTTTGATTTTTAGTAAATCCCCTTCCTTACCAGTGTCTGGATTCTGAGTCTTCCTGCTGCGAAGCCGCCCTGTGGACTGAGAGGACACAGACAACGATGGGAGCGAAGACGAGTCAAAATGGAGGACGGGCGGTGCTGTGTTGATGCCTCCCATTGCACCTTCAATCATTGACAGGTCAGTGTGGGCCCATGTGAATTCCTGTCGCTGTTAAGATCTCTTGCGTCTGACTGGGTCAGCTTGGGCCTGGGGCGTAGCCCTGCGGCAGCAGGGGAGAGACAGACAGCACAAGTTTCAGGGACTTCATGGAGCAGTTCAGGGCGGAGTTTGATCAGCCAGAACCCGAGCCATCGGCTTGCCTGTCAGAATACCAGCTAACCCCCGCACTAGCGCATGAAGAACAACCTACGGTGTGGGATGCAGCACTGGTTGGTTGCCCGAAGGTCACACCTCCCATGCCCCTGGCTGCGGAAACTGTGAGACCTGAGGTATTCTGTGTGTGTGTGTGTGTGTGTGTGTGTGTTTGTTGCTCCTCTTCATTTCACCCAGGTGGCCACCGATATGCAGGCTTGACCCACATTTGCCAGTCCAGGACATGGTGGCCACAGGAGCCACCTGAGTCCAGCCAGGGGGGGGCGCTCTCCCATAGTTTTTTTGGGGTGGGGCGTTATGCGGGTTGCAAGCTCCTCTTCAAGGAGTCCGCTTCGAGAGGAGCTGAGTACCACAGAGCCCCCTGGGTTGTATGAGGATCCAGCCGGGATGGGCAGAAAGAGAGCCTTCTCATCCCAACAGACGCAAAAGGGTCCAGCAAAGCCCCCACACTCACAGAAGGGACGTTCAGTGTCCAGGGAGGACCACTGGCGTATCCTTTGGTTGCGGAGTCCCGACGGTGATGGAGTTCGGCCACCTTGGAGCTGCGCCCTTTAGGGTTGACCCCCGGGGTCATTGGGCCATCACAGCTGGTGCCAAGTGGGCGCTGGTCATGGCTGCCCACTGCTCACCAATGGTGATGGGTTAAATGCAGAGGAAAAATTTCACTGTGTGCACCGTGCACTGTGCTGCTGTGTATCACATGTGACAATCACTTCACTTTTTTTTTTTTTTTCTCAGGACTCCTTAAAACCAGTTCACCAGCACGGAGTGGGGGCTGCAACATTAATTTGGATTGTTTGACTTACCTGTGTTTGTTCGTAGCTCCTGGCAATCGCCACACACCTTAGGGCTCATTTTTGTTCTACTCCTGTTTTCCCTGGTTTTGGTCCTAATGCGGTTTTTGTGATTATTAGTAAATCCCCTTCGGATGTCTGGATTCTGAGCCTCCTTCCCGCTCCAGCCCTCGGGCAATAAATTAATTTATGGAGCAGTAAAATAGTATTTTTGTTCTCTCTAATACTAAACTGACAATACAGATTCCAAAATTATAATGACAAATCAAATGATATTTGTGAAACGAATACAATTATTTTAGAGGTCTGCGAAGCATAAGAGGAGTTTTTAAAATTAGTATAATTGCTTAATTGAGTGTCACACGTCAGAGGATGACCAAAGACCTGAGGATGGGCTGGGAGGACGTTGCTACTGGGGTCACTTGTAGATGTGAGGTTTCAGAGTCCATCACTAGCGGCCTGCTGAAATCTACACTCTTCTCCACAGCACATAAACACCTGCCAGTTCCCGCAGCTCGGCTCACACATTCCCCAGTCTCAGACAATGGAAAACCACCCCACAGGCGACTTCGCTTCTCATTTATTCTCACTTTATCTCTCTGTCCACCTCGCTGTTCTTTATATCTATCTGGAGATTATGTTTACATTTTTCTCCTCTTACCAAGATAGATTCTCCAGATAGAAGTGATGAATGCATGTGAGAATGAAAACTAGCATGGAGCGAGAGTCTGAGAGAGGAAACACACTGATTGTTGTAGAGGGAGCCTTCGAGACACGGTACGTGTCCAAGAGAAACTGTTGAACATGTGGTAATCAAAAAGCTGTACAAATCTCAAGTATAAAAAGCAGACATTCCTGTTGGCAGCACTTGGAAGGACAATGTCCTGCTAAATTTCCTGAGCAGAGCATGGAGGTATCGTTACCCAACATTGTTACTAAACTTGCACTGGAATGATGTTGCTCGACCCATGAATTGGAGCAGATGGAAATGATACCTGTGTACTTAAGGTCATTGCGTGTATGCATGTACTTTAGTAGTGTGTGTGTGTGTGCACTTTAACAAACCTGATCCAGGACATTTCCACATCACTTTGTTTTCTGAACTGTGCCAAAGGCATACATCAAATTTAATAAAATCCATAAATCGCCTCCATGTAATTCTGGTTATTGAATAGCGGACGGTCAGAAGAGAATAAATGAAAACCACCGTGGCAAAAGCCACAGATGGGAAGGTGCAGTACAAAGTGACAAAGGTCACATGGCCATTAATATCCCGCTGATCCCAGGTCAAGTTTCACCATGCTGGGATTCGGACGGAAAGAAAGTTTTAAAAAATGAACTAAATGAAATGCTTTGTGCTAGGTAGGCCACACACATTGACAATTTCCAGAATCTGGGGTACTAAAATGTTCCTTCAAATGACAAGGGGTTAATGGGCCATCTCATTAAGTCTGACTCAATATCTCAACATAATGTAGGGACTCATTAAAATACCTTGTCCCCATAATAGATGAGAAACCAGCCTGGAAGCAATCAATCCTCCATCTCATTCAGTCATCTAATTAATCAAATTGTCTTCAATGTGTGTGAGTTGGGCGTGTGTACGACACGGCACTAACAAAGTAACAATAATGAGATCTTATTCTGTTTAAAATACACATACATCCTGATTAGGTCTCAGGCCTGGAGAATACAACAGGTCAGGCTACAGGAACAGCAGGGTGGGCAAGCAGAGTCCACGGCGCTTAAAAGCTCTTTATTCCATGGAAAGGCACGCGATTAATAAATGCAGGAAAGGAGAGCACTAACCAAAGACATCAGTCTCAGGACAAATGAGGTGAGGTTTCCAAATGTGTCCCGAGCCCTAACCTGACCCAAAAAACGTGGGGACTAGCAATGGAGGCAGAAGCTTCGAGGATATGTTTAGTGTGGGACAGACTGTGTCATGCTGGGGTCGCAGAGCAGGGTGAAAAAGAGCAATTTTCACAATATACAGGAAACCCCAATTGTGGTATGGCGCAAAAAGACTTTTTAATCTGTGACCGTATGTCAGCCTCAGCTGTAAACCAGCAGCGTATGCGGCCATACGAGTGACGTAGATAAGGAATGGAGAAGGGAGGAGGTGAGGGGAGAAAAAGGGATTGAGCTTGGAAGAGGAGCCTAGTCAAGCGTATGGTTCGTGCAGCAATGACTGAGCACCGAGCGCCTGTTTAGCATTGCTTTAGTAACAAACATCACCCACTTCCACATACGTGCCCATCACGCAACCAAAGTCACGTGAGCAGACTGTTATCTCACACGAAATGGGGATGTTTGAAGCTTTCAAGGGTACATGAGGGTGACTCCACGGGTGAAGACGGACAGACAGATGATAGATAAATAGTCTCTAATATCTAGAGGTGTGAAGTAAGGAGTTACATTTACTCCGTTACATGTACTTGAGTAACTTTTTTAAAAATATATACTTCTAAGAGTAGGTTTACAATGCCATAGTTTTTACTTTTCCTACATTTGTGAATTAGAAACTCTACTCTTACTTTGCTACCTTTTTAAACCATTTATATGCTTTGTTTTTGACTGACAGATGCCGGCAATAGATCTATCACATGACTATGTTTCACCATTCACATGTACTTATGCAGTCATATGTCAGCATACAAACCGTGGCAGCACAGCGGCACGAACTCATCACACAGCACAGACACAGAATGAAAAATGGCAGATGCGACCGTCTCCAGATTACGGAAAGAATACAGAATCCCAGTTTTCATACAGACCATGTCTCATGTCACAAGCTAAGTAGACCTCTATACATTTTCTGTAGAGGAAGTACATATATAAGATAGTTTGTATGCTCAGATTTAGTCCGTTCATTACTGCAAATCATAATTTACTTTAACAGGGCTCTCAAGTCCTGAGACCCCCCCCCATCAAAATCTCTCACATCCAGAATACCCATGAAGTTGTCTGAGAGCACAGAAGTTGAGCCACTGCAGAAAAGTGTGTGTGAGTGTGTCCATTCGAGCTGAGTACGCGACAGCTGAGCCTTTGATCCTGTGTGTTTTGAAGACGATGAAGTGGCTCACACACGCACACCTAATAGCTGCAGCCTAGGGGCACACATCACAGAGGACCAATAGATAACTTACGAGTGAAGTTGTAAAAGATGCCAGTGTTTTCAAGGGGCATGTGGGTGTTTTATTTAAACGTGATTTATTTGACCTGCTGTCCTTACTGTAACCGATACACATAACTACAGGAATAGTGTGCAAAGTAAGACTGCCAGCTTGGCAGGGCACTAAAGAGGACTCATTATATAATAAGCTGATGAACAAATGTCACGACTAGTGGGTAACACACTCGCCTATGAACCAGAAGACCCAGGTTCAAATCCAACTTACTACCATTGTGTCCCTGAGCAAGACACATAACCCTGAGTGTCTCCAGGGGAGGACTGTCCCTGTAACTACTAACTGTAAGTCGCTCTGGATAAGGGCATCTGGTAAATACTGGAAACCTGGAAATGTGTCCCTTGTAGGTGGGTGCCCTCCCTGGTGAAGGACAGGTCTCCTCTGATCTGGCTGTGGGATGTTTCTAGATCCAACCCCACAGCAGCTCTAAGCCCGGGCCCTCGAGGAGTGCCTGCATTGGCGGCCAAGGCGTTCCTGAGGGCAGGATTAACCCCTCTCAAAAACGCACTCCACCACCATAAACCTCTTCCCCAGCCGTAGCGCCCCGTTCTTCTTGCACAAACAATATGAAGTGCTGAGGGGTGAGTGTTTGTGTATTTGTGTGTGTGAGCGTGGCTCCATGGTGCCGTGTGCCGCGCAAGGTCTCCTCAGTATTGTAAAAGCTGCGGAAATGTCCTTCTTGTCTGTAGGTTCTGTTTGGGTGTAAATCAATGTCAGGTTAACCGTTACACGCCACATTGCCCTCCCGCATTCCTTTGCTTTTTCCTGGGATGAAAACCCGGATATTTGATTAATGTCTTATGCACAGGGCAACAGGCGTTTGTTTGTGAAGAAGCAGGATGGCAAAATAAAAACTCGGCAATTACGGTCGAGAGATGGCGAGGGGAGAGGAGAGGAGAGGAGATGGATGAACACCTGCTTGCAATTTTGGAACCAGAAACTCCAGACTCCAGGCCTGGCTGGCATGGCAGCGTCTGCATCCTTTTTCAGATAAATCCAATAGAAATCCAATATAAATGTTAGCCCTGTGAGAGCGGGGACGTTCTTGACACCACGCCAGTGGATCAGTGGAGACAGGCCGCAGGAAAGAGCCAACGTTGATCCAGGTAACGTAATGATCCAGTCAAGCTTGCCCAAACATTGGAATAGTGGAGGGCAAAAAGGAGGAAGGAACAGAAGAGGCGAACATTAACATCCTCCGAGATTTAAAGCGAAGGGACTAGTCGAGGACGTGGATTTCATTAACCCCAACAGAAACCTGCAATTTCAAATGACAAACAAAAATGTTAACAAGCACCCCGCTCTCAAGCAATGCTCCTTTTTTTATCTTTATTTTTTTTTTAACAGGAAGCCCCTTTTATTCCACCATGGCTTCACACACCTCCAATTAAAAAGAACGGAACCAACGTGGCCTCTGAGGGAGTCGAGTCTCCTACTGACGGTTCAAACCAAAGGCTGCGTGATTAAGAGGAAATGATTTGTGTTCTGTGCCTGGCAGACGGCGCTTAGCCCTTTAGTGTTGATATAAATATCTGATATTTTGGAGACCAGCTCTGATTTCCCAACCGCTCTTGCTGAACCACACACATGTTGCAGCTGGTTATTATTTTGGTATGCGCGAGATTCCCTCTTTCTGCAGTACCTGCTTTAAATTTGATGCAGATATCCATTTACAAAACCGCAAGGCCATCCATCCTCTCTGTCCTGGCTTGGAGCTGCCCAATTCCGTGAATTTCAAAGGGCATCCGTCTGTTCTCTGCTCCCCCTTTTTACCCTTTTTCCATAGATAGGCTCGTTTTCTATGGTACACTTGCGATAGGGCCGGGGATCCTTTTTAATGCTGCTGAACGGGCATGTGAAGAACATAATATTTGCCTTGTGTTTGTGATTGGGGGAATGCAGCCTCATGTCTCCTCTCATATCCTGGGAAGGAAAAAAATGATAGCTGAGGAGGGGCGGCCTCGGCCTCAGTCCTGCGAGTGATTATGATGGAGGATTTGATACACCGTCAGCTGCCACTTTATTAGAAACACCTACCTAGCACCTACATTCCTAACACACTTCACAAGGCACGTTTACCTTTCAAATGCACTAGAAAAGCCTACAGTCACAGGCTACAGCCCGGCTGCTCCAGTTCAGGTTTCAGACAACATATTTTGGTGGCGGACCTTGCTGAAAAAGGGCAGTGGTGGCCTAGCGGTTAGGAAGCGACCCCGTAATCGGAAGGTTGCCGGTTCGAATCCCGATCCGCCAAGGTGCCACTGAGCGAAGCGCCGTCCCCACACACTGCTCCCCGGGCGCCTGTCATGGCTGCCCACTGCCCACTCAGGGTGATGGGTTAAATGCAGAGGACAAATTTCACTGTGTGCACCGTGTGCTGTGCTGCTGTGTATCACTTTACTTCACAATCACTTCACTTTACTTTAACACATACACCGTTCGGCACCAGCTGAGCTATATTCTGTAACTGTGCACATAAAGGGTTCACTGTCAAGAACCAGCTTGAAGTAGAAGTCCATTTCTACAGGAAGATACACCACAGGTCTAATAGAGCAGTGGTTCCCTGTTTGTGTCCAAGACAAGCCAGGACCCCCCAACACCAATTACTTCCTACATACACACACTAAAAGAATGAAGTGATTAATTACAATCTTTCATTAGCAAAAAATCAGTTTTAGTTGTTTTCTCCTTGTTTTACACTGTAGACAATATAGAGCCTTAAAGAGCCTATATAGCCTTCCGGAATATACAGTTTTGATTGTCATGTTGGCTGTATTAGTGGGATTTTATACATTTTACGATGTGTGGACCCCAGGTTGGGGGCCACAGTAATAGAGTATACATGTCCACCTCAACACTTTTATAACGTAAGCATGTTTATTAAGTTCCTTTCTGAGTTAATGTTGGCAGAATTTAAACTTTTTCACAACCGTACCACCTAAACCCCAAATTTTGTACATGGATATTTTGATCATAGTAAATTTGCTTCAATTAATTTGTTTGTAACGAGCGCTCAGCCTATGAGAGTCTGACCTCTGCAGGGGAGGGCTGTTTTTGGAAGAGCCGGCCCTCGCCGACACGCACTTAAACATAGTGTACATTTCTCGCCGCTGGAGCGGAGGTGAGGCAGGACCACGGCCTCGCTGTCGCTCCGCACCTCAGCCTGCCGATAAGCGCGACGGAACAATGAGTCTGATTGTGTACCTCAAGGCGCACGGCTGAGCGAGGAGCCGTGCCGGAATGCACACCGCCGTCACAACTATGAAAACAAACGCGCTTTGGATGCGCTTCTTCAGGGACTCGTTTCACACACCCCAAAACCGTTCTCTCGCAAGGCTCTGCTGGTGTTGCTTTAACCCCCCCCACAGCTCTGCCTGTTGTTTGCTTTTGTCCTGTGGCGCAGTATTTGTTTGCACACGGCACTTGCTCCAGTGAGTTATGGCACATTGTCCGGTTATAATTAAAGCGTCTAAATGTCTAAAGTTAAAAGTAAAGTGAAGTGATTGTCACATGTGATACAGCACAGCACACGATGCACACAGTGAAATTTGTCCTCTGCATTTAACCCATCACCCTGAGTGAGCAGTGGGCAGCCATGACAGGCGCCCGGGGAGCAGTGTGTGGGGACGGTGCTTTGCTCAGTGGCACCTCAGTGGAACCTTGGCGGATCGGGATTCGAACCGGCAACCTTCCTTAACCACTAGGCCACCACTGCCCCCACTAGGCCACCACTGCCCCGTCTGTATGTCACTAGTGGGTCACTAGTCCCACTCTTCCCAGTCTGCAAGTGTAATTAGTAATAAAATTCAGAGACATCCAGCAGTTTGGAGCAAACCAGCACTTGCACGTTGCACGATTGTTTGTGTTCAAGGGCGCATCCACCGCTGTTTGCTCAGGGGGGAATTGAGCAAGTTTTGATTCGTTCGTGAACATTGCGCAGTAGACCTGCCGCCCCGCTGAAAACAGGAGGCTGCACGGATCATCAAGAGACAGAGATCTCCACATTCTCGAACCACTTAGCGCTGAGGCCCAGAGAGCACGTATCTGAAGGTCTCTTTGTAAATCTCTTTGCAGATAAAAAGTCAGCTTCCCTCATGTGAAGGGGGTCGCCAAGGTCCGATTGGAAGATTTTTTTTGTTCAACAGAGAAAACGGAAACGGGGAGGCTGAATGGGATCTGCACTTTGTTTGCGAAGGACTGATCCACAGGACCAGCCAGCACTGCCAGATGGAGTCTAACGGAGAGGAAAATACCAGCTATCCCACTCTTTTTTTTTTTACTTTGTGGGTGAAAGAAAAACACATGTTTTCATGCCCATGCAATTAATAATATTCTTATTATAAAATGTGTGGGTTCATTAAATCTATGATTATGATTTAGACACAAAATTATAAAAATTGAGAATGAATGCACTGTTATATGCATTAACATATATATATAGTAGACATATATAGAGTCAACATGATAGATAACTTGGTGTAGGATCCAGGACACATACAGAAATCAAGAGATAAGAGAAACGGAAATTGCAGGTTCTGGGCTATCAGGCTTGCTCATCACAGACCTTTATCAAGACCAGAGAAAGTGAGGGAAATGGGGGAATATGGGCAAACACTGGAGCCAAGTCCACACCCTGATTCATATATAAACTTTGTGTTTACATATGTCAGAATCAGTGGCGATCAACTCACAAACAGCATCCAAACTGCCCATCCAAACATACCGAGCTGTAGATCATTGACGTCAGACTGTGAATTTGAAACTATCCCTGCATTAATTGCTTGTACAGAGATCAGTGGAAAACAACAGTGAACATTTGCGGCAGATTCATCAGATAGCCGTGAGTGCTGAGCACGTAGAATAACCACCTGAGTTCAAAGCATCTGTGGGTCTTAATTCAACGTCCCACAGCAGCCAGTCCAATCCAAAGGAAAACAGGATGGCACAGTTCACATCCACAGGAGCGTTATGAACCTTTTGCGTCTCTGCTGAGGTGTTTAGGGGGTGAATCCAAAAGAGCGTGTCGGGATAAAGACTGCTAGATGTTCGATGGGGGCGTCATAATCTTTTTTGTATTGATAGGGGTGCAGAAGTGGCCTCCGGCGTCCTCTACCAACGCCATTCCACCATTACATCCTCACAGCTGCACCGTGTTTCAGAACTGATGCACAGCTCAAACGAATTTACTGTCACGTTTATTCCACTTGATTTATTGGAACATTTCTTTTCATATACTATTCAAATAAGCTGGTATATGAGGGTGGTAGTAGCATAGTGGGTAACACACTCACCTATGAACCAGAAGACCCAGGTTCAAACCCCACTTACTACCATTGTGTCCCTGAGCAAGACACTTAACTCTGAGTGTCTCCAGGGGGGGACTGTCCCTGTAACTACTGATTGTAAGTCGCTCTGGATAAGGGCATCTGATAAATGCCGTAAATGTAAATGTAAATGGCATTCAATGTACACGGAGGACTTTTTCTGCATTTTTTAAAATAATTCATGGTCCTTCTTGCAAGCTACAGTTTGACATGTCCTGTGAAATGATCGGAATTACACATTTTTAACAGCCTGACAAATAGCCTGTCTCCGCTGACTACAGTGCTTAAGGGAAAAGAACAAATAATTGGTTGCATAAATTGTTTTCATTTGTGGAGCTGCTCTTTGTCTCTGTGCAGAGTTGTATCAGAATTGATTGCTCTGTTCTAAAGTCACGATTTGTGCTCTTTAATTGAGTCCTCCAAAGAAATCCTTCATTTCACACGGTGCCTTTTGGGGTTTGTGGCTCATGGTCAAAGTGCTGCTTGTTTGTTGGAGGAAGAGAAAGAGGGGAAAGTGACTGATGTCCCGTGGAGTCTCTCGCACAGCTCAGGAAGCCTCACAGATCATCAGCAAAGGGGTTCACATCAAAAGCATGACAAAAGGAGGCCGACGGCGGCTTTGATACCTAAAGCCATGTGTCCACCTGTACGGCACAGTAATGAGCAAAAGATCGATGGCTGACTGAAGTCTCTGGTTGGCGTGATGAAGTCTGAAGTATTTCTACATGGAATTTGGTATTTGATTAATTTTACAGCTTTAAGAACATAAGATCACGTAAAACCATTAATTTAGTTGTGAGAACACAATATTGTTTGTCTGACTGTCCTGTGTCTACATTTTCTAAGATCTTTAAATGCTCACAAGTTATTATTTGGGCTTTTATATATTGGGCTTGTTATTTTGGTCTTACAGTGGAATGCTGGAATGGAGTTTCTTTTCTTTTTTCAATTGTTTCTCTTCTTGAATGAAGCATTAAGCCTTTGCCACTCATAGAGATGAATGAACTAAAATCGATTTATTTTTCTACTTGAGGAGAATGTGTTTTTCTACATTCTCACATGAGAATGCGGTCACCAACATGCAGTCTTCTAATCCATGTGTGACTGACACCTCTTTATGGTTTATTAACAGATGCCTCAGATATTATGTAATTGCTGTTCACCAAAGGCAAAAAAAAATTGGAACAAATTCCGTAAAATGGATCAAATGAAGGGTGCTGGTGGCATAAGTTATGATATGAATGACTTATCTGCCCTTCAGGAAACATAAGGTTTTTACTGCATGAGTGTAGTCCTGCTTTGAAGGACCGGTGGTCATTCCGGACCAGTGTTTCACCCCATAATTTATGTTTTTGTTTTGTTTTGTTTTTGTGCACCCCAGAACCATGCCTTAATGGCTGACATTGATGAATGCCTGTAAGGGATATGCTGCAGGTAGGATATGGTTACGGGCTAAGCTTATGGAAGGGGGTTAGAGTCAGATTAAAAGCCGTACAGAGAGGGCAGGATGTTTGTGTTCCAATGAGGCATGACCCTTGGAGACCAGGGTGGGGGGCGGGGCACAACATTATTGCTGGGCGAGGGGCTTTGGCGAGCAGGTGAGCAGAGACTAACGGCTCTGGGCTTCTCTGGCTGTAGTTTTCCCCCGTTGACCTTCCTCTAAATATATCCCACACCACCTCCACCACCCACACACACACCCCCGTCCTTTCCCCTCCTCACTCCGCATCTTTCGTACTCTTGCTATCTGTTTCTACCTCCCGCTCTATCATCTTTCCCAGTGGAACAGTGCGTTTCTCTCTCTGCCCGCAGTAATGTCATCGCAGGTGACTCTGGCTGTTGACAGTAGCCTGTGGGACTGTTGCCCTGTTCCAGGCTCTCTGTGTTTGGCTGTCTTCGGGCAGATAGAAGACATACGGCTACACTATATGGGAGATATTTACATTTATTTCAGAGATATTAACATTTACATTTACAGCATTTATCAGACGCCTTTATCCAGAGCGACTTACATTCAGTATTACAGGGACAGTCTCCCTGGAGCAATTTAGGGTTAAGTGTCTTGCTCAGGGACACAATGGTAGTAAGTGGGATTCGAACCCGGGTCTTCTGGTTCATAGGCGAGTGTGTTACCCACTAGGCTACTACCACCCACTACCACCCCACCCAGATATTAACATGTATGATATACAGTAATTATATGGTGTAAGACCTGTGTGCACAAGTACACATATGTTAGTATAAGGCCAAAATGGTTTCTTCTTTGTTAATATGAACTGACAATGACAATCGTTTTGGATGCAACCTGTTGTGATTCAGCTTATTTGTTTACATGGTTCCAAACAGAACAGTCATGTCATTTGCCATGAAATATTCACCTCGGTACCGTTATTTTATTTAATTTTCTTACCAGGGTTGTTTGTATCAGCACTTTCTAGAGACACATTTTGGCTTCCCCTTAGAAGCAGGATGGATAGGGTAATATTCCTGCCTGGAGTCGCCTCTCCCTGCCGTAAAAGAGGCAAGAGACTCAAGGCTTTGGGAGAAGCAGCACAGCGAGATTCACTAAGACCTGTACTTTCCGTTCTCATGCAACACCTCTCAGCGGTCATAAATCTCTCCCATTCAACGACCAACATTAACACGTCGCAGATTAAATAGTTGGAGGATGACTCCATTATTGATGCTAGAGAGAGAAAAATCAGTCTTTATGGCGGGCCAGGCTTTTATCTGCAGTGTTTGTGAGATCTGTGGAGGCTCTTGGCTCTTGGATGGGTAAAGGTGATCTCACTAAATAAGGAATGTGTCCAGGTTCATGTTTAATGGAGCATTTAAAATGCTATATTTTATTATTAATGGGCTACCCAAAACAGTTTCTGCACAGCACAATATTTTATCTGTTCATAAATACAACATAACAACACACAATGAAGGCGAGCTTACAGAGAAGGTCTGAAATTCAATTCAATTTCAATTCAAAGCAGTATCTCCTCTGTTTATGCCGTCCATCCCATGGCTTCATGGAGTCAATAGGTTCCATTGTTGCACTTGCAGCGAGCTTCACGTGTGTCGTGTAAGGCTTAGCTGGCCACCACTCACCACTATGGGCTTCTGGGTTTCAGCACGGATCTTGGTTTAGTTGACTGTCGACACCTGTTTTCACTTTTTTTTTATTCATTCAGTTGAGCTGGCCTTAGTTTCTGTTCACTGACTACTTTTACTTTGGTTCATTTACGTATTAAATGCGCAGAGACGTTGTTTGCCATGCAGCCTTTTTCTGGGACTCGTGTTCCATTTATATTGTGTTCTGTTCTCCTATTTTAATAAAGTTTCAGCTTACTGGCACTGGCGAAACATTCGTCGATTTACTCTGGAGTCTCAGAATTTCTGCAATAATTCTCAGTTTAGTAATAATGGCTGGTAGGAAGAAGCCCCCCTCAGCAGGCTTTAAAAACCTATCTGCCATGCAAGCAACAGCAATTGCATGTGTGGCTAATGTGAAGTGTGTTTGGGAGGGGCTGCAAGGTCACAGAGTGTTTCCCATCACAAGGGGGGGATCAGAGGGCTCGTCCACGCTCCAGAGGAAACACCCTGGAGACCACTGCTACACACACATTCACACAAGCAAGAGTGCTTCCATAGATTTCTTCATTCTCTGCCATGCAGCTGTCCACCGTTCTGGTGTTTTGGTGACTTTCTCCACCTGTTGACGATTAAAAAATTCCAGTAAGTTCCAGAGCAGGAGAGAAAATGAGTCATGTATCAGAGAAATGGCTAATTGTTGGGATGTGCTGACAATGTGGCCCCTTGCTGCCCCGGCTTTGGATTATGGTGTCAAATCACCGGAACAGTTACCACCACATTTCAGCCATTATGTGTCATAAAACTGAAGTCTGGGACACAACACACAGACACATCACGGGCGAGATTTGGTTAATCTCTAATAAAACACAGAATGATCCAGAGAAATAAAATCATTAAAATGACCTACATGAAGAAATCTTGATTTAAACCCACAATGTCCAGTCTTTAAAAACAGGAAATGTGTCACTGTAAAGAACACAAGATCTTTTACAATGACTCCATCAAGCCTCATAATCATTTTATTAGCATGCTTTTTACATTCTCTAGCACTGGGAAGGCAGTTAGTGAAAACAATTTTTATACAGATACGTCTCTTAGAAATGACAGGACAGGAAATTGGTCCCCAATACTGAAGAATTCAAATATAATTTTTATAGGGCTGTCAATGAATAAAATATAAAAATTAAGGAACTGGGTGGTAGTAGCCTAGTGGGTAACACACTCGCCTATGAACCAAATCCCACTTACTACCATTGTGTCCCTGAGCAAGAATCTTAACCCTAGTTGCTCTGGGGGGGACTGTCCCTGTAACTACTGTAAGTCGCTCTGGATAAGGGCGTCTGATAAATGTAAATTCAAGGAATTTCACTGTCCATCTCCATGTAGGGATTGTCTCTGACTAGGATGAATTTCACATCCATGTCATAGGTCAGATCCATGCAGGAAGTAAACAAAATGCCGATTTGTTAATTGCATAACTTATTTTTCCATGTTAAAATGTATAAATGAATAAGTGCAAGTGATCGTCAGATCACAGCAAACAGGAAACACAATGAAATCTGTCCTCTCGATTTGACCCATCACCCAGCCATGAAAGGTGTCTGGGGAGCACTGTGTGTGGACAGTACCTTGCTCAAGGGGACCTCGGTGACACTCGGTGCCCGAGTCTGCTTCCTTACCAGCTAGGCCACCAGTGCTCCCACAATGACGATAACATTTTGACAGTCCTTATTTATTAAGGTGATATTAATAGAGCTACTTTTATACTAAAAGTGTGCCTAAATTTCAGAAGATTGTATTTCAGAACTGACTCGATGCAAAATGGCGCAACTCCCTCTGGGAATGATTTGAACATGAGGCTTGATGTAAGGTTTGTCGTTTGAACACACAATGCTCAATTCAGCGTGGTGACTGGGGATTGGGGCCAGCGCCTAAACAGTCACACAACCATAGCCATAATTAGCATTGGGTTTCTTTTATGGTGGGGCCATTATCACTTGCTATAAACAGCCAAAAGCTGCCCTTCACTGAAACACCGGGTTTTACAGGTTTCACGTGCAAAACACACGGTACACACGTGTTCAACCCGACATGCCAGCGATCGATCAAGGCCGTTCTGGCCTCTCGGAAAGCTGGTCCGTTCAAACAGGGCCACTGCTCTGGGCATTAGCGTTAGAAAATGTTGCCTTTAATTATTCAGAAGGTTTTAATCATAAAAAAATCACACTTTGAATCACACTGTTTTATGGGTCCTCTGGATTTTTTTTATGTGATCTGTTTTAAAAACTTACAATGCGCGCGCATGCCGTCTTATTAACACCAGGTCGTTTTAACAGCTCTGTTTCTTCGTGCGCATTTATTCATTCGTTCATTACTCACAAAAGCACTAATTGAATAAATGCATAACACATTTCTGTCAGAGGTCATCTGTGCAGAGACCGCCGGGGTCATATCCAAGCTCTGATCAGACCGAGGTATGTGTGTGTTAATACAAATGATCCGTGTGATGGATTGGTTATTATTGCCCAACTCGGCAGCCGGGGCGGAGGAGAGCGCGGCTCTAATTAGACGCGAGCCAACGCGGCGCGTTCAGGTGTTCCAGCCATGGGCCGCCCGCCTGCTACCGAGCGCTGGCTGCACAGGAACAGATGTGCTTTCCAACAGACTCGCCTGGAGGGGAGAGGCGAGGGGGCTGGGTTTTTTTTTTTTTTTGATATTTCATCTCGGTGCATTCGCTTAAGCCAATCTGAAGCGGGGGAACTGTGTTTTTCACACATGCTCCATTTCACAAGTTTCCACCTAAATGGCCGAAAATGAAATAAAGCAGCCGTTGTTGCGCAACGAGTCCCACAGCTTCCAGTCTGAAAAGTTATTTAAAGATTATAAACAGTAATCTAAATGATGTCTTAAATCTCTTACCGGATAAACTTTTTACTACTTCCACACGTGAGGTAGCACAAGGTTCAAGCCGTTTTTATTCATCCTCTCAGCAATATTTTTGTGCTGTGTATTTACTAGCTTGCAGGGACATTTACATTTACAGCATTTATCAGACGCACTTATCCAGAGCGACTTACAATCAGTAGTTACAGGGACATGTCCCCCCCTGGAGCAACTTAGGGTTAAGTGTCTTGCTCAGGGACACAATGGCAGTAAGTGGGATTTGAACCTGGGTCTTCTGGTTCTTAGGCGAGTGTGTTACCCACTAGGCCACTACCACAAAACCACAGTAGGCTGGGACTAGGCCGCCTGTAACTCACGCCGCGCCCTTGCATACGTTTAAGTAACTCCCCGCTTCCTAATCCATCCAGATGGTGTCAATAACCCCTCACAGCGATGTCACAACAGAAAAGAAACATTTACTGCTCCAGAGAGAGGGTTTGTGCAGGTTGAGGTCCAAGCGCAAAATGTGGGGAACACAAAACATCCGTGCCGACTGGAAGATATATCGGCTCTCGCGCCCCCAGACGATGTGGTGTGTGTTTGCTTTATCTGATCAGCCATGAGAAAGACGAACGGCCCGGGGTGTGTTAGTAGCGGGGGGGGGGGGGGGGGGGGGGGGGGGGGGGGGTGAATTTTATAAAACGTCGGGCGTGTCTGATTTAGCGCGCCGCCTGTTGAGTTCCGACTGTCAGGCCCGGCGGCTCCAGATGTACGGCCTCTGCCTCACTCGCTCCGTTCGAAGGAAAATATTGCGGGTGGCTTCGTGAACCCCCCCCCCCCGCCGCCGTAAGGAGCGGCAGAGTGTAAATAAACAACCGGAGAGAGGTCAAGGGCGTCCGTAACACAACACCCACAATGCCTTTCTTTCACAGGGCAACAGGAACGCTGAAGCCCAGCACTCTCTCTCTCTCTCACACACACACACACACACACACAGAAGGCTTTTCCCAGTCTTCCCTGTCCATGTGGAGGCCGGAGAGCAATTACTGTGGGACAATAGTGGACCTGGAACAGAAAGACCACCTGTTATGAGAGAGGAGAAAAAACGGCTTTAATCAAAAGTGAAAGAATCTCCCGGCCTCGTGCAGATTAATATAAACCCGGAGCTCTTTACGGATCCAGATTCCTGCTCATGCAGCGTCCATCGGCGACACCCACGTTGCTCGGCAACACAGGAAGAGAATGGAGTGCTGGGACCGCCCTGATTAAATCTACGAATTTCTAAAATACCCTGTTTGTCAGACCCTCCGGGATTTTGTGGGCTTTTTTTTGATGATTGATGTGGCCTAAAATACCTGATTTCACTACAACCGATCTGGAAATTACATCAGAAGTGAACATTTTTAAATCAAAGGCAATTTGTTCCCGTGAAAATAGGATCTGTGATACTTGCCTGGTCTGCCCTTCACGTCGTGCCCAATCAGCACAGGGGTGCGTACAGATTCTTGGATGCATTTTCTATCCGTCGCAAGACATGCGAAAACCGTACATCCGGCGTTTAATACGGTTTGTCTAACATCTCGCTAACTGAAATCAAAGTGCATGGCAACTTTTTTTCTGACCTGTGTCCATGTCCATGTTGGGGTGGTAGTAGCCTAGTAGGTAACACACTCGCCTATGAACCAGAAGACCCAGGTTCAAATCCCACTTACTACCATTGTGTCCCTGAGCAAGACACTTAACCCTGAGTGTCTCCAGGGGGGGGGACATGTCCCTGTAACTACTGATTGTAAGTCGCTCTGGATAAGGGCGTCTGGTAAATGCTGTAAATGTAAATGTGTGTGCGGAGCCACATTAACGGCGGTCGTGATGATTGGTTGAATCTGCATTAATTGTTGCAGTCATGACATGGCAGCGTCCTACAGGGATAATCATTTGTGATAATAGAAGGTGGTTGGGGCAGTGGTGGCCTAGCGGTTAAGGAAGCGGCCCCGTAATCAGAAGGTTGCTGGTTCGAATCCCGATCTGCCAAGGTACCACTGAGGTGCCACTGAGCAAAGCACCGTCCCCACACACTGCTCCCCAGGCGCCTGTCATGGCTGCCAACTGCTCACTCAGGGTGATGGGTTAAATGCAGAGGACAAATTTCACTGTGTGCACTGTGTGCTGTGCTGCTGTGTATCACGTGTGACAATTACTTCACATTCACTTGATGTTTCTCTGGTTATTCCGAATGCAGATGCAATTGGTAGTTTTTGCACTCATGCCAAAATACACAGAGCAGCCATGTCAAAAGGAAAAATGCACAATCTGATGTCCCTCCAGTCAGATGTTTTGCTTTTTATCTCAGGTTTCATTTGTTTAAACTTTTTTCGGTCCAGCAAGAGACACGCCTTGGAAGGAATGCGTACTTAATATCCCAATCACACTCGAATTAGTCAGGGCCGTGGAGGGACTCCTCTGGGGTTGCTGTAATCGGCGAGCGAGTGAAGCGCCAGGCCTGTAAAAGACAACTGCGTAATGCCTCTTGCAGGCACCTGGAGAACTTCTGTGAAACGGGTCCGGGGCTCGTCCTCTCTAGACTCCGCTTCAGAAGCGACGGTGACGTCTGGCCACGAGACAGCCTCCCTGCCCGGCCCACACGTGTCTCCCCCCCACCGCGCTCTTCACACTTTGCTTATGCAGCTGACGACTCCTAACTCTCAATTATCTGGTCTTAGCAGCGTCCACAGACAACATGATCCCCGCGGCTACAGTAGGCGTTTCCACCTCGTGCTTCATGGTTTGATTTAAGCCACCTGAATCCAGATAAGAGACGTTAGTGGAGCAACAGGCTTTTATTAGGTGCTTGGCATATTAAACATCACATTCCTTGGGCTCTCCCTGCAAGTCTTTGTTTGGCTGACCAATGGAAAGAAAGAGTGGGGATCACAGTGGATCTCTGATAATGAGGTCATCTGCTCTGAAGACCAAAGCTGGGGAAGAAGCTCCTTTTCATCTTTGGCTCATGACTGCGCTGGATACAGCGAATGGTTCTCATTGGGAACGTGTGAAGTCATCGTCTGGAAAAGCTCATCTGCATACGGCTCGCATACGGAATGTTTACTCTCTGGTTGGGCCCGGATCTGAGGGGAGACCTTTTGATCCTGGAACGAGACGCCAGCTCAGCCGGCTCCTCGCCACGTTGGGAGGCCTCGGCTTATCATCTCAGCCCCTGGCTCTTGGTTTGATTTGCTCACCTGCCCGGTTTCCAACCGCGCCGCTCTGCGTTTGATTCGTGCACCTGCCCGGCTTCATTTCGGGGCGCTGACGGATCTCGTCGGCGGGTGCGGCGGGAGTGGCCAAGCGACCTCGCCCCTTCTCCCGCGCTCCCAGACAGCGATCTTCCCCTCAGACTAATTTATCAGCGAGCGGGTGGGGGGCACAAAGGACGGCTTTATTCTGCCCTCTCACTTCAAATCAATTCTCCTGGAGCTTCCACCTCCCACACAGCCGGGGGTTAAAAAAATCTGAACGAGCGCGTGTGTTCTTTCCAGCGAGAGTCTCGGTCAAATGCGCCGGGGCACTAACCAGCCGCTCGGTGTTGCCGTTGTGTTCTGCATCACTGTGATTGATGCAGCAGCCACAACAGGGGAAACGCTGGTCCGGCTAAAATTCCTATAAACATCAGCACGCTGGTTAGGAGAAGCAGGCCTCTCCTCCCGGTGCCAGGCGTGTAAATAAGCCTTCCTCCGGGCCCGCTCTCCCACGGCACTAATCACTCCCATGGCAAACACGACGCCCGCGGACGCACAAAAATGCGTGGATTGGTCTTTATGTGGCTCTCGACGCACATCAAGCTGTAGCCGTCCTGAGCGCCCGACCACGCACTGCGCCGGCAGCAAGGCCCTCATCCCACGGACTCCCTCTAGAGCCTGTGGGTGGGAGTGGCCACAGCCTCCCGCTCGTCTCCGTGCTGCTAGTGGAGGCTGAGCAGGATCATCTGGGCCATTGTGCAGGGTTCTCTGCGCGTGAGGGCACTGGGGCAGTTCCTGTGTGAGATGAGAAGAGCATGGGAATAGCAGCCGTCAATCACTGATCATCTGTTCAAATTTATTTATTTAATAATAATTCAAATGAGCAGGTATTTAAAAAAAATAATGAATGATAATATTGGCCCAAAAAATTACCCTATAAATGTTATCATTCGATTTTAGGAAAAAACTTAATTATATATGTTGCAATTAAACTATAAATGTTAGCATTGAATTTTTAGAAATAACTTAATTATGTGTGTGTGTGATGCGTGTGTATAAAGTGCATTATTAGTAAAGGCATCTCTCTCTCGACTCTCGATCACCATCACACCCTAATGGTCGCCACCGTTATCTAGGCGATCTGCTTGAAAGTGTGAATCTAATTTCATTTGCATCAAGTCACCTTTACCTGGCGCCTGCCATTTGGTTCTTGTCTGTCTGCCCGGAACGCAACTACAAGCGGCCTCGTAATTACGTGGAATTATCCACGCAGCCACGCGTACGCCGAGTGTTCTCCTGAGAACCGTTATTTAATGGGGGAATAATTGGGGAATAATCAGGACCCAATTATCTGTGGGATCGAGTTAACTTTTTTTTTTTTGTGAGGTGGGGGGGTAGAAAGTTTGTTTGAGAGTCTGGCAGGGTCTCTGACGTGGGGGTCTCTCTCCCTCTCTCTCTCTCTCTCTCTCTCTAAATAAACTCTGCCGTTCAGAGAGGGGGAAAGCGACGGCAGAGAGCTGAAGTCATCAGTTAGTGAACGACAGACAGGGAGAGAGGGAGGGAGAGAGAGAGAGAGAGAGAGAGAGAGAGAGAGAGCGTCCTGGGACGGGGGTTCATGGCTGGCCAGTGATGATGCGCTACTGCCATTTCGTCGTCCATCACATTTGCGTCATTAATGCAAAAAAAAAGAAAGAACTGAAAGAGTGACGTCTCGGCGAAGCTGATCGGACCGCAGCCGGCAGCATCTGCAGCAAGTTTCGGTGAGATGCCATGGGACCTCCTACAAGCCGGCCGCAATAAAGTAGCCTTCTCACCTGGACCAGTGGGGAATAACTCTGCCGGCGAGGATCCTCCACAGCCCACCGCCATGAGCGTCTTCGTCCGCTGATCCCCCCCGTGAACCCGTGCTGGAGTGCTGGCTGCCCGGATGGAATGAGTTCGCCCCGTCGGATGCCGCCCTGACCTGCTCCCCGCGGTGGCACATGTGCGGATCGCCTCCACGATGTCACTGCCGAGACGGCCCGCGTGCGCTGGGGCCACAGTCCGTGCGACGTCCGTCGTGTCCGAGCGGGGCCGGGAGCTGAGGTCCTTCTGAGGAGTAACGCGCGTCCCCCCGTCCACCCCCCTCGCCGGGTGGCATCGACAGAGAAGAGACAGACATCACCCCCGGGGTTACTATGCACTTGCAACTGGTCTCCTTTGTCCTGATCTTGCACTGTACGAAGTACACTCATAGTCACAAACGTGAGTATCCCGGGCCGCCCACCTGCGCCTCGAACCCCGAACCCCTCTCAAGAGACAGGTCGATGGCATAACTATCGTGTGTTATCATATATATATATATATATATATATATATATATATATATATATATATATATATATATATTTCTTTAAAAACTGTCCCGCTGGAAACCCAAAAGTTGTGTAGATGTTATTTTTTCTGTCTGTCCGGGGCCGTGATGTTATAATTTGAAAGTTGGAATGCTTCATCGCAGTGTTTTTTTATCGTTTGTGGCACCAGAATTGCTTCCTAATATTTTTTCCGTTCGTATTCGCTATACAAATAACAACGAGCTAATATTATAAAACAGAACTTTTTAATTTTTGGCAATTAATCATTTGCGTTCAAAATGTTAAGTTGCCAAAAAAAAAAAAAAACTGGGGTTGGATGGAGAAAATGAGCGGTTGAATTTGACTATTTTAAAATTCCACCTAATACACCAGTGGGCCTTGCGGTGGCGTCCGCATCGCAGCTGTCTGGACCGGTGCCGATAATAAAGTGCCACGCCACGTCGTGCATCGACGTCTAATGTCTTAACCCCCCCCCCCCTCGCCTCACCTCCGGCCACCGGCCACCTGCGCGTCCTGTGCGCGCCGCTTGGACATGTTCGGGTCGCTCTCTAGTGGCCACTTCATTGCGCGCAGCTCAGTCGAACTCGGTTCGCGTTTTCAGCGTGACTCCTACGGGCACAATTCGCCGGCGTTACACGCCAAGGCTAAAGTGGACCGATCAAGAGAGTCTCCAAAGAAAAACAGCGTGCAAACGACATCCAGGCGTGGACAGGACTTTCCTCCAGAACCCAAATAAGAACAAGGGCACCAAGAAAGTTGGTGCCGTTCCAGTGAATACAATGGATGGCGCAGAATGTGTAGTGGTTTGGAGACGAGCGCTTTGTCCAAGATTCTGAAAGCCTCTGTTGGTCGTGCTGCTACACCTCAAGTTATGGCGGAGGTTTTCATGCTGTCACTGAAAACCACTTCCTTAATGAGATGCAGGATTTGGCCGTATCCATTGTCATTAGTTTGATGCCAGTTGCTTGTCGTTGATTGAAAAATGCTAAACAATAGTACAGTTTGTTCCGACAGCACGTCGAGTGTGCAGGCCACTCCAAAGAGTTCAATGGACTGGCACACTAGAAACGTCTTTCTGTCTGCAAATAAGGCCATTTGTGTGTAATGGGCACAGTCAGCCCTAACTCGCTCAGTATGAAGCCTTCCGCGATCTTTTTTCTACCCCCATCTTTAAAGCATTCTTCAAACCATGAGCGAGTGTTCGATTCATAAAAATCCAATTTATGCACCAAAACATCATAAAACCACATCTGGAAAATGTAAAAAAAAAAAAAAAGGTTGATCATCATCATCACCACCACCATCGCTAATTGAAGAAGTCTTTATCAGCAGTGAGACGGGGCGTGGGTGAATCGGCACAGTGAGTGTTCACTGTCACTGTCCACGTGGCCAAACTGGTCACATACGTTTCCCTATCGCTGTCTTGACTATAAGGCCGACACGCATGTGACATATCCCCTCGGGCGACTGCAGAGCACGCATAAAAAGTGCTTTTAATGATCTTGTCCAATGAAGCACCTTCATTCAATATTTAATTTCTGATCTATTAATGATTCCAATGGTTCCTAATGTAAAAATCTTTTAAAAATGTAATATAAAGCATTTTGACTCACGTCTGAATGATTGTGAAGCAAGTTATGCAAGTGTCCATGAGCCCATTTCAATGAGGGTGAGCAGATATCTGAAATTCTTCCATTTTTAAGGTGCTCCAAAATGGAAGGGCCTTGGCAGGAAAGCATGTGGGCAAACGGACAGCAGTTGTAAAGATTGCTCAGATATGTCAAACAGAACACCTGTGATCTATGGCGATCTGGCGCCCAGCACTTGTCCTCGCACAATTCACCAGTGGTACGGAATGCTGAACTTAGGCAGAAAACCGCTCCTTGCAGACCCTCCGAATGCAGCCCAGCAGTGATAAACGCAGAGCTGCGCATGCTTCGCCTGTGCCCTGTCTCCGCATGCCGCTCCCTGCTGCGAGCGTCTACCACGGGAGATTTACTGGCCCGTCTTGCCGTACCACACAACTGCAAGAGCTCACACTGGGGGCTGAGGTTTCTGCATTTTATCTGAATATATTTTAATCTGAATTGCACAATCTGATTGTTTGAACTGAATGTCAATATATTCGTTTGGACCTGAATTCCAATGAAATCGAAACTGCGTTTTTATGCCCCTAAAAATGGAATGCAAGTCTGCTTCTCCAAATTAATTTCATTTTATTGCGTGGAATCTTTGCAAGCACATGTAAAACATTTCATTTCTTTTATTACATTTAGCAGTCGCCCTTATCCAGAGTGACTACAATATTCACTGTCAATTTGAATTAAGAACATGCAATTGTAACTCTTATCATATATTTCACATTCAGTCAATTGGCTGCTGGTTTGTAGATAGTTATATAATATATAGTATTAGCTCATAGAGAAATTAAGAATCTGAGTTCCAATTTAAAATACTGGGGACAATGCATGGGTCCCCTGATTTAAAATCTTGTTTAGTTGTTGTCAGGTTTTGATCCCTGTGGCAGGCAGTCCCAGAAATTGTCCCTAATCTTCATATTTTCAACATAGCAAAACTGCATGTTGATTTGACATTTGGCAACTATACCGACCATAGCGAGAAAGTGAGTGGAAAAACAGACGGCTGGTGGCTTTAAAACACGTTGATGCGTTTATGCCCTTCGGTCGTATACTGGCGGTAAACTGAGACTCAGTCAAAAGGATTCGCAAACTGGCATTCATCACCCATCACCATGGCCATTGATAGACCCCGACATGTAACTGGTGACTGATTGTTGTCCAGATGTGCATGTCCAAATGCCACGTCTCCCAGTTGTGCTCAAAGTAAACATTTAGACCCGCGGAATCTGTTATTTTTCACATATGATGTGACATCCTCATATATAATAATGATGAAGCGATGAATACTTTCAGGGACGCGAACGCCATGCGTTTATTTTCGTATGTGTGGGTGCGCTCATGCTGCTCTGGCTCCATGAGTCACCGCCATCCAGTTATTCAAACAAAATCCTGCCCCGCCAGAATAATGTACACTCAGCAGCGCAGGCGTCCGTCCGCTGATTTATGTCCCGCGCCGCACGGGAAACGAATGGAGTGTGATTTGGGTGAAAACACACTGCGTCCCGGCATGGGGAAAGCTCTTAGTCATGCCCGCGCACTTCCTCCTGTCGCGATACTGAGTCGATAGCTACTGAAAAGATTCTCTAGGAAAGAGAACATATTTTTGGGGGGGTTTCTCCACCTGTCTGTCCGTGATAAAACATGATTTTTAGATTCCAGTGCTTCAACCGCTGACCTCTCTGTGCCACAGACACTCCTGGGATGAGCACCGGGTGCCAGAGCGGGTGTCTGACCTGTTCCGACTACAATGGCTGCCTGTCCTGCAAGCCCAAGTTCTTCATTTTCCTGGAGAGGAACGGGATGAAGCAGACTGGCGTGTGTCTGACGTCCTGTCCCAGCGGTTACTATGGCACCCGCTCTCCCGAACGGAACGACTGTACAAGTGAGGCTTCTTATCGATCCATGCTCATGCGGTACCGTGAGGTCCTGGATTTACTGGACTCATTGCTATAACCTGTCTTCCAGAGTGTCGACCTGAGTGTGACTCCTGCTTCACCGGCAACTTCTGCACCCGCTGCAGGGCAGGCTTCTATCTCCACCAGGGCAAGTGCCTTCAGAGCTGCCCCGAAGGCAGGGCGCCCAACGATGCCCAGAGGGAGTGTGTGCCAGGTGGGTCAACCTGACTCCATTTTTGTCCCTGGGATGCTGAGCAATGACATTATAAATGGTTTACATTATTATTATTACATATGCAATGGTTGCAGTATTGCCCGTAGGCAATGACAGGGCGTGCTTCTGTGTGACGGCGTTTCAGAATGTCCGGCTGAATGCGACAGCTGCACGAACAGTGACACGTGCACCAGGTGTGCTCCAGGACACTACCTCCTTCTTGGGAAGTGTCACCACGACTGCCCAGAGGAGTACGAGCCTAGTGAGCCCCTCATGATGTGCATCCCTCCAGGTGAGATCAGCGATGTCCAGATGTTTTCACCCGAACACCGAGCGCGTACGAGCCCGTTCGGGGAGCAGTAATGCTTTTAACATCCATATCGTTGTGTATGACAGTGCATTGTGAAGTGGGAGGCTGGAGCGAGTGGAGCCCCTGTGCAAAACCAGGCAAAGCCTGCAGCGTGAAGCGGACGAGGGAAGTGATCCAGAGCCCTTCCCCGCACGGCAAGCCTTGCCCCGTCACGTTCGAAAAAAGGGGCCGTGTTCCCGGGAAAAAGAACTGTAAAGGTAAATGACACTGGGCAGAATCCAACGGTTTTACGCCGAGCACAAGCCGCTGCCGAAACAGATTCGGAAAGTACCAGTTCCATTTCCAGGTTTGTCCTTTTATTTTAGAAGGGCAAACAACAGCATATATTTAAACCAAAGCATTCAAATACATTATTATTAGTCTGGAATAATGATTGTGTAAACTGAGCCGTGCATTCCATCCTACAAAGAAAAATGTGGAAAGGATAAGGGAAGTTTTTTTTTTAATTATTATTCCTAACCAGAACTGGAACCAATTGGGAACCATGTGCTGTGATATTTCTATTTACATCACACATGCTCTGTCCTTTTTTTTCCGCCATTGTTCTGTTAGATTTGTTATTATGCAGAGCTCTGATGATCAATGGCCTAAAATATTGCAGCATGGGATGCTGGGGCTGCAAGCTGTGTTCCATGTTGTGCTGGATGATCAGGGTTGGGGCCAGACCCATGTACATTTGTGTCAGGTACAAATCACAGCTGAGCAAATGCCATACTAGCCTGGAATTTCATTGCTGGCACAGATGGCACAGTCTTCCTTCACTTAGACTGATGGAAAAGATCCAGTGATGCTGTGATGCATTGTGAACCATCTCTTTTTGGGTGATATTTTGCCCATTTTTATCAGTTGCAGCAGATAAAATGTGCTACTCTCCCCTCTGGTAGCCTCTCTCTTCCCTCACACAGGCTGAATAAAAATACACACACGTCCCAGCAGGGCTTCCGTGGCGCATTGAAGCTTAGCGAGGAGTCAGCGTAATGTTGATCCTCTGGTCTGCAGCTGTGGGTGCGTGTTACACGCTGCGGCCCCGGTTATCGACCTTGCCCCTGCGTGTGATTACCCAGCTGCCCTTGCTCCTCGAACATCAACTAAGAACTAATTATCTGCTCCGGCCCGTCCCGTCGATGTTTACGTTCCGCATACACGAGAGGGTCAGTGGTCCAACCTCGGAGTAATCCTAGGCAGCCCTCTGACACTGACCCATCCTCCCAGTTCCCCCCAGCCCTGCATCAGGCCCCAGGTTTATTTGTTTTGGGGTTTTCCTGTACGTCTCTGGCTTTTATTCTTCCTCAGTGGTTTCGCTCTCACTCTTGTTTTGCCGTTTTTAAGTCTCTGGGGTTTCAAACCCGCTGTTTAAAAACTGCTGTCTTGTTGTCTGAATATGTCTGAATAGTCAGAAATCAAACGGAGTTGTACTGCAGGTTGGCTTGCAGCGTTTTTGTGTATTTCACCCCATCCAAAGATAATCCACCAATACCAGGAAACGGGCGAAAAAAATTGCCTGTCAAAAGATACTAAAAGGCTGGTAGGCTGCAGCCCAGAGGTTTGGGGCGCAGCCGTTTTCCTTCTAATAAACGAAGTGCTGCTCTGTACTAATTTTAATACAAGAAAACAATCCAAATGACAAATTTCAAAGTGTAAATTAATGAATGTGAGTGTATTCCACCACTTTATCATAGCACAGATTCACCTTTCAACATTCATCCAATTTTTGGAAATAACTTTTTCAAGCATGTAAAGTTAGTATCAGTGCATAGATCAGCGATGGCTGATATGTCTTGTTCGAAAAGCAAAAATGATATGAGCCTTTTAGGCAAAGAAATGTGCATTAAATATTGAAAACCAGTCAGTTACTTCTATTATTTCTTATTTCTAATATATTGCTGTGATGGCCTGTAGTATACATATTTTACATATTTCTTTCTGAATTTTACCCAATTGAGCTCTACCACATTATAGTTTAATGATCAGAAAGACACCACTCAGTATCTCCTGATTGTGAGCGCGTGTGAATATTTACATGTGTGCCCCAGGCCTGCTGTCATAGCCTCTGTGTTTACACCGGCCAATTTTCGCTCTCCCATCTACACCTACTGGCCTCTGCACCCCCAGCGCCCCCTCGCCCCCATACCATCACTACCAGCCTTGCCTTCAAAGCCCCGGGCATTCCTGCTGTGGGACAGACCAGAGCCTTTAATCCATGCATGGCTCCTGCCAAAAGCCCCCGAGACGACAGCATGCCTGCCAGGGAGGATGGCATCCCCTCGCGTCATTAGTGTAATTGTGCCGCTCCATATCCAGTGTCCAGCTACAGGCCAATCAGCAGTGTGCATGTCACACAACCACGATCCCTCGAAATCACTCCATCTGCTTCCAGGCTGGAACTTTCTCGAACTGTCTTCTGCTCCTTCCTTTCACTCAAGCTTTCGTAAAAAAAAGCTTAAATAATCAATGCCAGATGCCTCCCCTCTGGTGAAATATCAGTGTTGAGCCGAGAGACAGAAGAAGCTGAAAGTCGAGATCTGGCAGGAAGTCTTGGGGTTGCAACACACGTATGAGGAGTTAAAAGATGACGGTTCATCCCCCTTGAGAGGGAAGTCTGATAATGCAAATGGACTTTATATATTTCGACAGGCGCGTGTGTGGGTAGGGTGCGTACTAAGTGCTTATAAAAATAGACCACACTGAAAGACCTCCGAAAACATGCCACATCTTTCTTGACGATCTGCAAAATGAATTGTCCAGTTTAATTGTGACGCCCGACAAGTTATTATGAATGTAACATGCTGATAGTGAACCGCAACCAGCATGTTCGTTATCGTCTTTGTATTTTAAGAACATGCAGAGATTCTGACTAATCCACAAATCTCTGAAATGTTACGACAAAGAAAACAATGTGTGCAGAGGGGACTTCCTGTGTTTAAAGAGTGTGTGTGTGTGGGGGGGACTCGGCCATACTCCAGACCACTTGTTGATTCAGACTCGAGATCTCTTGCTCTCCTTGACTTGCACACACATCCAAACAAACAACCGCACACCCTCTCGATCTTCATTCCAGGTCCGTTTATCTCCGAAACCCACAGCGAAAGCAAGCGCGAGCGTACACGGGGAGAAAGAGGAAACTCTACCAAGCGTACCACCCCACCGCGGGAGACGGGCTGGAGGGTCGTGGCCGGGTCTGCGGACAGTTGCGCCTCCTCACAACTGTCATTATTCCCGAGCACGGGCTGGCGCGGCCAGGGCCCCGTATCGCGCTGGCTGGACCCCAGGAATGTGTAGGTCAGCGTGGGCCGGCGTGAGCCCTCCTCGCGGCGAGCTCCGCTGATTAATAGGCCCGGCCGGGAGGGGGAGGTGACGGGCCCCGTGTCTACCTCAGCAGTTTTACAGTCCGGCACCTCTTCCAGTCGTCGGTTGATAAGACTCCGACAATGACTGTACTGCCTTGATTTGAGAGTTTGGCGAGGTGAGATAAACTAATGTCAACAGAATTTATTGGAGAGTTAAAATTAGATTAGATTGTGAATGACACCACACGGGCAGCACAGGAGTGACCTCTCATGGTGTAGCGGGCAAACAGGAGTGCGCACTCGGGGAAATGGAATCCACCCTTCATATACAAAACATACAAAAAGAAAGGTTTATTAATAATAGTACGCGAGTATTGTCGGACGTGCAAAGTTTAGTTTTTGGAATGTCAGCCGTCCTTGTCTGAGGAAGAGCAGAGTGGTTGGGCTCATTAAATAATACGTAGTCTCAAATGCTTCACTGTGTTCGGTGAGATAAGACAGTCCCTCCAGGATTGTGCGATGTCGCAATCGAAAACAGTTATTGCACATTCAACCCACATGAATTCTGTCCAATCGCTGTAACTTTTTTTGCAAATTTGAACAAAAAAGAACATTGTCTCTTGCCTTCATGTGAACATGCATGCATTCAGTACCGGAAAGAGCAGTTTGGCTGAAATAAAGAAAAATAAAAGTTTTTGTCTTGTCTAACACTATGACGTAATATTTCCCACTTTCTTAGCCATTACAGACACATACAGGACAACAGTCGGATGAATGAAAACTGCTGTTATGATCATGGGTTCTCTGTGTTTTTACACTAGACAGACGCAATCGAAACAATCGGAAGGAAAAGGAGAACCAGGACATTCGTCGGGACAGGAAGCGGGACCGGAAGGCCTGTGAACGAGAGAACCCCGAGAACAGGAACAAAACAGAGCGGCGACGGCGCAGGGGACAGGGCCGGAGCGCCGGCACAGCAGAGGGAGATGCTGTACAGTAACACCCCGGACCCCACTAAACCCCCCGACACATACATTTCACCCCCTTTCCCCTCGCTTCGGGGGTGCTGCTGCTACATGTATAATTTAAATGTATAGTGTATGATATGCACATAAGTGAAGGGCCACGTGGCACGCCGCTCAGGCCCACACGGACAGTGAGGTCCACTCGATGGGCAGGCTGCACCCCTGGGACTTATCTCCACCACCTTTAATGGCAAACCAGAGACCTAAAAGATGAGAACTTTGTGGCCTGACAGACAAGGATGGAATGAGAGGACCTAATAGCTTGTAGATCTGTTTTTTTTTTGTTTTTTCTCGTCAGAATGATGTTGTGAGTCTGTTATTTAAAAGGGCCCCAGGTACAACATTGTATCATGGTTCGAATGTAGGTTTTGTGGTATTATATAGAACTGTTGTATAAACATCTATATTTTTTTGCAGAATAAATTAAAATGCTTACCAGCATCATGGACTTCGCCTACATAAAGAAAGAACTCTACTGACCGCATGACGATTGGTGTATGAGATGGTTGGGCTGACTGGGACACTGATGCTAAAAGTGATTTTTTTTTTCCCCCCTCGTTGTTCAGAGTCCTTAGAAGAAGTGTTGCCTTGGCCTGTCTGTACGAACAGGATTTGCGCTTTATTGAAGCCATCTGAACAAAAATGAAAAGCACCTGTATGTTGAATAAAATATATATTACGTTTGTATTTATCTTGTCTGTGTGCTGTTGGCGGTATTGTTCAAAATCAGTAAAATCCCCTGAGTGGGATTTTGTTCCAATCATTTAAATGCTTAATGTTTAAGTGTTCAACCTTAAGAAACAGGATTTGTCAATGTCAGGTCTCCTGGGCGCAGACTTCTCTCTATTTTCAGACAGTCCATAAAGACGGCAAATGGGGATTTTGTCCCAACCATTTAAACTCAATGGTTCAGTCAGGAGGTTGAAAACAAAATCTCTCTAAAAACTAAATCCTGGCGAGGGTTTTTACTTGCGGACCTATTCGCCCCGGGATGTCTTTTATGTCTTCAAAATGATACAGATATTCAAAAACACGTACACCTCGGTCAAGAAAAAGGGGCAGACTCTTCTGAAGAAAAAAAAAAAGATAATTTACAAATCTGAATAAATCATTTTAAAAATGTATTTTCACCTGGAGTAGCTTGAGTTTTCATTTTTATATGGAGAAAGTTGACTCGTATGCCAAACACTTCCTCAATTTCATCAGTATTTTAAGATGCGAAACATTTCAAATAAAGTTAACGGTTCATCCAATTCAATCGCTGGTTCGTCGCACTGCCATAAATAACACACAACAGAGGGCCGTGCGCGTCTTGCGCGTCCGGGGCGTGATGACGCAGTTACGCACGGCTCGTTCCCTACGTAACCATCGCAGCGAGCCGGAGGAAGGAGGGCCGGGCCGGGCCGATTTGGACGACTGTTTTCGGGGGCCCCGTGCCGTTGAGCAGCCAGCGCACCGTGTCGCGGTGAGCAGCGCGAACGTGTCGACCGGGGGCTTTGGCCGCCATTGCCGACGGAGGAGGCTGCGTCTACTGCTTCAGCCCCGGCGATTCTGAAGCCGCGCCGAGAGGAGCGTCGAGTCGGTTTTTATTTATTTTGTAAATATATATATCTATGTATCTATATAAATGTGTGTATATGTACAGGGCTCGGACTACAGCGCGGCTTCTCTCCATTCCTCCGTTGTTTTTAGGACGGGGTCAAAAATAGCGTCGCGCCCGAACATCTTCCGGGTCGCGGGTGGAGCTCTCGGCGTCGGGATCGTTTCTGCGACAACTACCGGATTTAAGCCATTATTCCTCCACAACAAGTCGGGCTTTTTTTGTCGTTGTTGTCGTCGTCGTTGTCCGGACGCGTAGGTTCTTATTTAACTACCTAGATGGAACGGACGAAAATTACACGAAGGCCTCGAGGATTTCGGTGCGTTTTGGGCGCCTGCGCTTAATCTAAAACGCACAATTAGCCTCTAACTAGCCAAGGGGGCTAGTTGTGTTGATCCTGGGCCTGTCGCTAGCAGTGACAGTTTAGCACGCTGGAAAGTTCGCGACGCGTCTCGGGGATGAATTATTATTATTATTATTATAACAACTTTGTTCATATGGTCGCTGGTATCTTGTTTTTGGTCCGGAAAAGAATCTAACCGGGATCTTTTTTTTTTTTTTTTTTTTTTGTCTGAAGTTTCTAGGTTCGTTGAAGAGCAAGCCGAAGGAATAAAAAAATCTTAATAATAATAATCCTCCGACCCGATGATCCAGGCATAGCGCCTGTACAAGACCGCGCAGTAAGTGTTCCCTTCCGTCCGCCCGTGTTTTACAGAGGATTGTGTTTCAGATCGTGCGCCTCTCTTCTTCCTCAGGATGGCCAGCTGTGGCGAAATCGACCACTCGGCGAGCCTGTTGGCGCCCGGCAGGAAGGGCGGCGGCGGCGGCGACTCGTGCCCCTCGCCCGCCCTGCCCGTCCCGGAGTGTGCCATTTGCCTGCAGAGCTGCGTCCACCCCGTCCGCCTGCCCTGCCGCCACGTCTTCTGCTTCCTCTGCGTGAAAGGCGCGTCTTGGCAGAGCAAACGCTGTGCCCTTTGCAGACAGGAAGTCCCGGAAGACTTCCTGGAGCGGCCGACGCTGCTGTCCCCGGAGGAGCTGAAGGCCTCCGCCAGCGGCAGGGGCAGCGGCGAGTATGCGTGGTACTACGAGGGCCGCAACGGCTGGTGGCAGTACGACGAGCGCACCAGCCGGGAGCTGGAGGAGGCCTTCTCCAAAGGCAAGAAGACCACGGAGATGCTGATCGCGGGCTTCCTGTATGTGGCCGACCTAGAGAACATGGTGCAGTATCGGCGCAACGAGCACGGGCGCCGGCGTAGGATGAAGCGCGACATTGTGGACATCCCCAAGAAAGGGGTGGCGGGGCTCCGGCTGGACACGGACACTGTGGTGCAGGCCGCGGTGCGTGAGAGCTCAGCCGACGGGGCGGACACCTCGGGACTCCCTGGCACGAGTGCGGCCCCTGTCGCGGCCCCCGGCAGGACCGCCACCGCTCGCGGGGGTCCCCCTACTAGCCCCTCCGGCCACTCCGACGATGACGCCCTGTCACTAGACGGGGCCTTCGCCCAACTACAGATCAGCCGCGGCGTCGCCGGGGAGGGAGAGGAAGAGGACGAAGACGAGGAGGGCACCTCGCCCTCCAGACTGTCCTCCGCCCCGGACACCTCCGTGGACGAGCTGGGTAGCAGCAGTGAGGATGAGGACGACGAGCAGCCCGACGAGGAAATCGTGGCACAGTACAGGCAGAGACCGCAGCGGCCAAGACCGGGCCCGACGGATCGGTCCCCCCCGGGCGGGGCTCCCGGCGGTGGCGCCGTGGGCTCGAGACGTCCGGATGGCCAGTGTACAGTGACTGAAGTTTGACTCGTCTGACCACTTCACTGGAACTGAAACATTTCAGCCAGCCTTGCACTCAGTAACACAGCGACTCCAGCAGTAACCTTCCTTTTGGCGTCTGAAGGGCCTTCTTATTTTGGGTGTTGTGGATGATGATGATGATGATTGATGATGATTTGATGGTGGTGAACTCCCCAGAAAACATTTCTCTGTGTACGACAGATTTTATTTCAGGTTTTTTTTTTTTTTTCTGTTTAAGTGAATCGTTCACATGACTGACAGTTGTGAAGAATGTCCCCGTTTGTCCATCTTGCCTCCATTGCCTAATGCCCTGACACAAAAATTAGAACACAAGGCCTGACACGACAACGTAGCTTCTGATTTGAAAGCTCCAACATCAGATACATAAAAAACCTTGTTCCTGTTGGCCTGAATAACACACTTTTGAGCTGTATGCCATAAACATAGCATGGTGTTCATTTTTCATCAGTGTGCTAGTTTAGCTTATTATTTGTGCATGTTTAAAGAGAAGGTTCCTAACACTACTGGCAGAAGGACCATGTTTTTTTGTTTTTTTTTTAAGGGGGGGGGGCGACTTCAGCCCCTTCTGTGTGTGTGTGTTAAGTGTAACGTAAGAGAGGATCAGGACTGCTAAAATATTGTTTTAATGTGGGGTTTTTTTTGTTTTTTTTTTTTAAAGTTGCCCATGGTCATCATTGTGACAGTTCTATTTTAGATTTTCATTCTGATTTTTACTTAGTTTTGTTTTGATTTTGGTCTTTGTTGTAATATTTTGTTACAGGGTTTGTAATTTAATAAAGTCTGTGTCAGTTTATCATCCCACGAAGAGAGTGCTGCCTTTTTCCTCTTTCCTTTTACCTCTAGAATTATTTGCTAATACAATTAATAGCAAATAACATTACGGGGCCGCCTCCTTAACCGCTAGGCCACCACTGCCCCTAATAATAAGAAGGTTTTCAGTTCGAATCCCGATCCGCCAAACCTAATGCCACTGAGCAAAGCACCATCGCCACACACTGCTCCCCGGGCGCCTGTAATCACTACACTTTCACTACACTGGGTCTAACATACTACTCTTGTGCTTATTTTACAGAACTGAACAAATTTCATATGAACTTCCCCCGCCCCCAACACTAATATCCACCAGTGTGACTGTCCTTGGATCTCATGACTTTATGAGATCACATCAGTTTTTGGGCATCAATGGCCTCTTTGTGTTTGTTAATCACAGGCACAGTGTGATGCTGACCTTTTCTTATTTAATGGCACGGATCACAACGTATACTTGGGTCACACCAAGATCATGGAGCACATGAGCATCGCTTAAAAGGACTTTATGTTCTCCTTTATTCCTCTTAAAGTACTATACCTGGAGTCAGAAGGCCATCGGGACCAACATAGGATGAGCTTCAGAACAGTCTTGACTGTGGTTAACCCGACTAGCTAAACCAGAAATCGTATTCCAGGCAACCGTAATACGCATCAAAGTAGATTTACCACCAAGCCTGCAGCAATGCTGGGTCTGTGCGGTTTTGAGCGATCACGCAAACACTGAGACAATAATAGTATATTGTTTACCTTTATTCCATTATATATATCAGCACATTGCTATAGCTCATACTTACACGACAACAGCTACCTATAAAGTTTTGTACAAGCCTTCACAGACAGAAGGAAATAGTGTTTCAGTAAAAATAATATGGCAATTTCAAAGAGTTTCGGTTTAGGTTTACATATGCAATGTTTTTCGATCACTTACAGTCTGACAGTTCTGTTTTTTTCCCCAAAGCAAATGTGAAAAGATCCCGGTCACTTATGTTTAGATTTGCCAGCCAGGGCCGCAGTGTTAGCTGGCCCACCCCACACAGTCCCAAACACATCCTTCTCGGTCCTCAGGGCCTCCTCCAGGTGGCGCTCCCGCCCTGAAACCACCACCTCCTTAGCTGCCCTGACCACGTCTGCAGGGCCGGCGACGTAGCGGCTCAGCCACTGCTCCGCCTGGGGCAGCACGCCCCCGTCCGCCGGGCACTCCAGGACCCCATCCGACAGGCCGATCGCAGCTCCGAGCTCAGCATCCACCTTCTTCGCGCCGGCAAGTAATTTCAGGGCGCTCTGGCTCCCCACAATTCGGACGAGCCTCGCTGCCCCACCCCAGCCAGGCACCAGGCCCATGTGCTTGTGTACGAATTGGATCACACTGTCCGGGGCCATGAGTCTGTTCATGAAAAATCAAAGTACACAATCATTTATAGAAAGCACAATTTATGAACATTATATACCTCAAGACGTCATCGCCCTTCATTTACCAATGGGTAAAATGGTTGGTTTAATCCATTTTCAGCATTTAATGGGCAATTGGAAAAGACACACAGTAAACACACACACACAGGCAAAAACTGTTTCGGTTGGACTGTCCAGAACCCAATCAATATTAATAATCAGTTGCGAATATCTTTCCAAGATAAATCAGCAGGGAACACTGAAAAGCTTGTCGCCATCTTGGGCAACATGGACGGAGTCAAAAGATTCTGCATTTAGGCCACAGATTTAATTCCAGCAGACAAAGACCCAACACAACTGAAAACTACGGTGTAACAGAAATTCTAATAGAAATATGGTGCTTAAAAAATCTACAAAAGACACACATAGCTCAAATCCACGCAGCCAACGTTCGGACAGGCGTGCCAGGAGCAGCGAACGTGGTTACCTGAAGTCGCAGGCAGTGGTGAGCTCAGCCCCGCCCCCAAGGGCCCTGCCCTCCACCACTGCGACTGAGATGAGCGGCAGCCTGCGCCAGAGACGTGAGATGTTAGGACAGCAGAAAACCAACACGGGCCCGTGCATAAGTGAAGGCCAGTCACTAAATCCCAGAAAGAAAAAAAAGTGAAGTGATTGTCATGTCACAGCCGCACAGCACACAGTGCACACAGTGAAATTTGTCCTCTGCATTTAACCCATCACCCTGAGTGAGCAGTGGGCAGCCATGACAGGCGCCCGGGGAGCAGTGTGTGGGGACGGTGCTTTGCTCAGTGGCACCTCAGTGGCACCTTGGCGGATCAGGATTCGAACCGGCAACCTTCTGATTGCTCTGCCGTCACCAAAAAAACCTGATGAACTCAACAACAATACACTTCCAGCCTTACGCATCTGATAACATACTGACAATTTTGCACATCTCTGCTCTTTTTGCACATGTTTGTCTTGTCTTGTGTGTCCTGTTTGAAATATCCAACACATCCACTTACAAGCGTCCTACATGATGTTGTCCAGTTATGTCCTGTTCATTGTACAGTTTTACTTTCCTCTTAAAGACATACCGTACAGTATTTAAGTTTTAGTTAGTACAGTTTAGTTTAGTTTAGTGTGTATATGCATTTATATTTTTCTTTCTTTTATGATTGCACTATTGACAATAAACCAATCTTGATTCGCTTACCTGAGCAGCCTGGTCAGCGAATTCTGCATGAACATGCACATCTGCATCCCATCCTGGAGTAAAAGTAGATACATGGGTCTACAGAGCAGGGACCTCCACCAGCCACCTGAACGTGTCGGTCTGCGTGTTGAACTCACCTGCGGGTTAGATATCGCCCTGACAGCGTTCAGATCAGAGCCAGAACAGAAGGTTCCGGCGGCGCCCTGAACTATAAGCCCTTTCCCTTCCTTCCACATCTCCAGCTCTGTAACTCGCTCCTCCAGGTCCAGCATCATGGTCCCTTTAAAATGTACAGGCAGGTCAGAAGAGAAGATGGATTTTTAGATGAATTTCGTCTACTGGTATGTACAACTTTGGTGGGCTAGAGCCCCACCTTGCACCCAGTGTCCCCGGGAGGGGCTCCAGCAGCAATGACCCCGACTAGGACTAATGTTTGTGGAGTGAGAGAAATGCAATGGCGCAGTACAGGCCAAAAGTTTGGACACATCTTCTCATTCAATGTGTTTTCTTTATTTTCATGACCATTTACGTTGGTAGATTCTCACTGAAGGCATCAAAACTACGAATGAACACGTGTGGAGTTATGTACTTAACAAAAAGTGGAAACCTGGCCTCCACAGTCACAGTCGAGATGGTTTGGGGTGAGCTGGACCGCAGAGTGAAGGCAAAGGGGCCAACAAGTGCTAAACACCTCTGGTGTTGAACTCCTTCAAGACTGGAAAAGCATTTCAGGTGACGACCTCTTGAAGCTCATCGAGAGAATGCCAAGAGTGTGCAAAGCGGTAATCTGAACAAAGAAACTAGAATATAAAACATGTTTTCAGTTATTCCACCTTTTTTTGTTAAGAACATAACTCCACATGTGTTCATTCATAGTTTTGATGCCTTCAGTGAGAATCTACCAACGTAAATGGTCATGAAGATAAAGAAAACACATTGCATGAGAAGATGTGTCCAAACTTTTGGCCTGTACTGTATACATACTGCACCTGAAAAGGCGTTCCTGCGTGTGGGGTTGTTGACCGTCATCACCGCAATGCCAGACTCCCGCTTGACGAGATCAAGGGACCCCCCAGGGAACGCCCGGAGCTTCTCCTTGATTTCTTCTGCGTGGTACCCATCAGCGCCAGTGTACACTGCCCTGGCTCTGGCCCAGGCCCGGAGCTTGCTGGCAGAATTTGGATTGTCCTTCAAGAAGCGTCTGCCTGCACTACACAAGGCCATTCCCCTGACCCACAGCAAAAGCATGTCCAACAGACACGGAATTAGACACGGAATTACATCCCAATTATTTCCACGTGCAAAGGATGAAAAACATAGTGTGATGAAAATAAAGGTTATAATACATATTTAGTAATATCTGATTAGTTCAGTCGAGGAGGTAGTAGCCTGGTGGGTAACACACTCGCCTATGAACCAGAAGACCCAGGTTCAAATCCCACTTACTACCATTGTGTCCCTGAGCAAGACACTTAACCCTGAGTGTCTCCAGGGGGGGACTGTCCCTGTAACTACTGATTGTAGGTGGCTCTGGATAAGGGCGTCTGATAAATGCAGTAAATATAAATGTAAATGAGATGAAACATTGTCAACTGTGCATTAAACGCGCCAGTGGACACAGCGGCTTGTATTACAATAACGCGAATTCAGACCGTTTTAATAAATCGCTGTGTGTTTATTTACAACGCTGGTGACGGGACGAGGCCTTCGTCCTTCAGAACTGCTGTATCCGCACACGGCGACGAGCGAAAGCGAAATGAAGAGTCGAGGTCGCGTTCGGTCCGCCACCAACCTGCCAGCAGCAGCGGTGTCGCCGTGAAATGTGTCCCTGGGAAACAAGGACCCTCCGGGCCACGTTGACAGCAGCAACAATGCGAACGATGACAATCCGAGACGACGTCTATTGAACAATTTTGTCCCCAGGCCATGTTAATTATATGTACGCATTTCGATAGCACTGCGATGAAAAAGGCTGTTTTCCCTCCTTGTAAATTAATTTCTAGTACTTTCCATTGCCCTGTGAAACGTTTCCACGTGGGGGCAGACGTTACCGCCATTAACACGTCAACATACAGCACAGAAAAGGCAAAGGTTTGCACGCACCTTCTAATTCAACGTGTTTTCTTTATTTTCATGACCATTTACGTTGGTAGATTCTCACCGAAGGCATCAAAACTATGAATGAACACATGTGGAGTTAACAAAAATTGGTGAAATAACTGAAAAAATTCTAGTTTCTTGAAAATAGCCACCCTTTGCTCTGATTCCTGCTTTGCACACTCTTGGCATTCTCTCGATGAGCTTCAAGAGGTCGTCACCTGAAATTCTTCTCCAACAGTCTTGAAGGAGTTCCCAGAGGTGTTTAGCACTTGTAGAACACTTTGCCTTCACTCTGCGGTCCAGCTCACCCCAAACCATCTGGACTGGGTTCAGGTCCGGTGACTGTGGAGACCAGGTCTCCACTTTTTGTTAAGTACATAACTCCACATGTGTTCATTCATAGTTCTGATGCCTTCAGTGAGAATCTACCAACGTAAATGGTCATGAAAATAAAGAAAACACGTGTACTGTATATAAGCTATTTCCTTGCATCCCTGACAGATTTACAGCCTGAGCAATGTGTTACTGAGATTTCAAAGCCTAAATTCATCGCTCTCATCACATGTTGAGGTGATATATCTGCCACGTTAATGTTCGCTGTTTGTCACGATATAAAAACTGTGCTGTGAAAGTGAAGAGGATCTAAAAGCTTCCCCCGGAGAGACAGACAGCGAACAACGCAGGGAACAGGGCAGGTTCTGGCCTGACTGCAAACAAGTCTGTGTTGCCTCGAGGCAAGCGTAGATGCAAGATGAAATAAACTCACGCTGTATGTCTTGGCCTGGTGTCATTGCGGGGTCATTGCTCAACACACGGGCAGCCGAACGTGGCATGAGGACGGCGCAGAGGACATAAATCCTCTCCGTTCCGTCTGCAGCGGCCCAGTGGAAAAAATGCCTCTCCGGCCGCCTGACTGCGGCTGTGCAGCTGCACGTTTATCTGAGCCGCGTGAGAATATTTACAGTCCCCTGAAATAAAGAGCAGAGGACTCGTGGAGGATGTTACACAGACCTCCAAAAGGGTTTAAAAGAAGCATAGGTTTAGCCTTTCGCGCATTTCTTTTTCATCTGCTGACAGATTGAGAGTGCTCTTGGTCGTGCTCAGTGCACGGTGTTAAACTCACTGACCCCACGGTGCCCAGTCGTTGTCTGCAATTTGAGGTCAGGCTACTATAGGCTTCCACAAATACATGCAATTTAGGCTGAAAACAATGAGCAATTTTTTGAACTTTGAGCTTTTTTGTGTTTTAGAACACTTCAGGACGCCACTCTGTGAGTTCTGTGCCTTGGTTGTGGCCCCCGGATCCAGTAATCTATTCTGAGGGCCAGGAGGGGCTTTTGCGCATCACTTGACGTTTCATGGAGCATTCCAGTGCTCCCCTCTTGGTCCCCTGTAGACGCGCTGCAGCTCAGCGGACTGTGATGGACGGCTCTTTGGGCAAAGCGGTGACAGGGCAGAGAGCCAAACCTGGCACAGACAGGCCGGTGACACACTGCTTCGTCTGTTCCCACTCATAACGGGCCAGTTGTACTTCTTATGCACAAGCGGGGCCACGGCAAAGCACACACCCCGATAAACATTCCGTGCTTCTACTGCACACCCGCTCCAGTTTTTAAACTTGTTGTATTAACACCATCACATGCGATCCGTACGTAAATGTTTCATGAGGCCCGTCTGAAATTACAGTCTGCTAATGGATGCTGCGCGTCTGAGACAGTCGGCACCACGAGCCCCAGAGTGATGCATCCGCACAGATCAATACACGTCCATCTGGAGCGGCACAGGAAGTCCGCGTATTGCCTGGAGTCAGCGGTGCTTCAAATCAAACATTGACAGTAAATCCTGACGTTTCTCTTACTGAGGGAGGACTCCAGTCTTCCTCCTTTTGCTCATATTTAATCAGAAAGGGTGTTTCTAAGCAGCCTGTTCTCTGATAAACCATATATGAAAACTACGTGTCAGACAGACAATTACGAGCCATTCAATCAAAGCCGATACCGAGTCTGACCTACAAGTCAAGAGCATTTGGAGAATTTAAAGTGCTTTGCCCCGCATTCCGTGCATACGGCCGCCTACAGCAGCAGCGGCAGCGGCTTTGTTTCAGGGTGTGGCGGGTGGCAGCACAGCAGATGCCTCAAATGTCTGCGAGGCCCTAGGCTTCCTGTCAGGTGGCTGAGAGGTCAGAGGGCAGAGGGACAGATGAGGAAAGACACACCATGGCGCACAGCTGAAAGAGCAGTTCGCACAGACCTCAATATCGCACGGCTACTCTAATATGTTTGGGTGCATCACACCAAAAGCGGGTCATTTTCATACCTTACAGCGAGCATGCGTCTTCAACACGTCAGTGCTTCATATGAAGTGCCTTTAAGCAGCTTACGCGAATACCATTTTAGCAGAATTAAAACTGTAAGTGTACACGGGCGTGTATTGTAAGGTCAAATCTCCAACTTTTGTGGTCTGTAATTAGGAGGTCTCTGGGGATCGTGGGCAAGGGCGTTCTGCATCTGTCGACAAGATGATTATGGTTAACTAGGCCAGGAATGTCCCACGGGACCATAAAAATACATCCTCTTGTCGAGGCTACATGCTTTAAATGATCAGGCTTTATTATCACATCTTGATCATCACCCTTTTATTGTTTTTAATATTATTAACTTAATTATTATACACAGCAGTTAAATTCAAAGTGAAGATGCACACATCTAGCACCTTGTAAAAATAGGTTAAGTTGTATTTATTGGCCTGTTACATCATTGTCCTATATAGGATGAAATGGTTACAAAATTCGGGATGTTCTATGTACTATGAAAAGGTTCTGAAGCTCGGTATGTAAAATTATTTTAATGCTTATAGAGCTTCTATTCATTCTTGGTCTTTTGTGTGACCTCCTTGTAAGAATTCTACCTGTGCCAGTGCATGACAGAAATAAGAATGATCGCAGGAAAAGATCGCTGTATTTATACCACCTAAGGGATAGGATTTCTGGCTCCAAAACACAGTCACATCGGCTATTTTAGTCGAGGAGTGCCAGGTTTCAGTCACAGATCCAGTGTCTCACTCAAGAGAATTGATTCATTCCCAGGCATTAAAATATCTCTACATTGCTATACATAAACTGTTGGCTTAACAACAATCATTGGCAGACGCTGAAATTAGAGCCTCAATGAGGTGCTTGATTGGTCATCAGACTGTCAAGGTTCTCATCACGTTGGGAGACCACTAGGTGAATGGTTAGTGACAGCTTGGGTCACCCAAATACCCCAAGGCAGGTTAGGAGCCACATAAACTGCACTGCGGAGTAAACGTAGACAATGCAGCTTGAAATATGCTGACTTTGATGCCCTTTGCAGCACGTGTTTTTATTGCAGAATCTTGAACTGAATCCTTGTAATACATGGCTGTACATAAGCAAGGTTTTCACAATTCTATTGATTCCAAAACTTTGTAGAAAAGTTGTACATGTCGAAGCAGAAATTGATCGTAAAGCACTGTATATATATGTATATACAAAAAAAGAGATCAACATGTCTGGAAAACTTCCTGCTATAACTGGTGTTTCTTTAACTTCAACTTTTATAATCTGATACAAGTATATCAGTAACACATCACCAAGAAGGAAGTATGATACATTGCTGTACCTTTTTTTTTGTTGTCCCATCCCTATAAATACGTTTTCTTCATAACAGATGCTTTATAATTGCAAGTAATGCACACTAATGAAATAACTATATAAAACCAGCCTGGTGTGGTCTTGTACGTCACAATTTGGTCTAGTGTTAGCACCAAATCGAGAACAGTGAATACTGAAACGTTTTCAGCAGAAACATTTATTATCAGAAAGGGTGGCAAAGGCATCTATTTACTAATAACGTCACTTTAGTGACCATATTGAGAAGAAGACCATTCAAGGAACTGTGTCTTAAGGACACCCCTCCAATCAGAGTTCATAAAAGTTTTCTTTAATCAAAAGGCATTTATATGCAAGTTTGTAAGTTTTCAATGCAAAATCAAACACATACACATGTAGAGCAGGCCGCTTATTAAGCAATATGTAAATTACGTAGCACTTTCTTCAAAGGTGACATGAGAATAAAATGATTTTATACAGAAGCCTTTGGTAAAGGTGAAAAAGGAACTCAAATGGTCAAAATGAACAACACATGGGGATTTATAAAAAAAAAAAAAAAGAAGAAAAACTCATGCCAGGTGAAACATGAGAGTTTGTTACAGAGGCAACGGTCCACTGTGAGAAACTCCAGAGGTAAAATTCTTTTTAGGTATTATTTACAAAAAAAATAACAAGAAGTAAAAAGTGAAACATTCAGAGAGAGTTTTTTTGAAATATGTACGTCAGTTGAGGTTTCAGATGATGACTGTTTCAGTGTGGAAGGCTGAGTAGGAGAAAGTCTGTTTCTTCGTTGAGAGCGTGGCCTGGGTTACGGGTGAGGACGACGTGGAGGAGGATGTGGACGATGAAGAGGGAGAGCGACTCGCCCAGCGGGAGGGAAGACGCCGGTTAGCAGGACAGGCTGGACGGGAGAAGCTCTTCTTAAGGTTCACGCTGGACTCTTTGCTTTGCTGTAGAAAGAAAGGAAAAACAAAGCATTTATCATTCACTTTTTCATTTCTTTTTACTTTCCCTCCATTTTTGCTATTGTGTTGCATTGTGTTTTAATAGCACAATGCCTAATTGTCCTCTGCAATGGCCCTGGCAATCAGAAAGAACTAGATTGCATCAAAGCCCTTTCCTAATTCTCTTCAGATGGACCTGGCTCTGTTTTTCCCAGAATTTAAAGGCATTTCCAGCACATAAAAGTGATCTTTGCACAAGACTGTTTTTCCTGGATTCTGCACACCACATGGCTGGCCGTTTGGAGATATTCCTGTAATTACGCAACAGTCTCAGCCTCTTGCCCAAAAGGTCAGAAACCGTTCCCTTAAGATGAAAGGCTTGGATTTGGGGCTTGGTCAACTTGCTCGTTCTCCTCCGTGCCACCCATTCCAAACACCCCCCCCCTCAGGGATTTAACCGTTGCTGTGAAATGACTCTTGCATTTTTGTCAAGCCCCCCAAAAAGTAAACGCTTTTCCCTGAACCGGCGTCCTTATTAAGGGGAACGTGGAAAAACTCTTGCTCTCAAATTTGAGTTCTTTTTCCTGATAGCGGTCATAAATCCCAAGCTCCCAGGGATGGCCTCAAAGTTATGAAATCATCGTAAAATAGTGCCAGTCTTCATTGGCCTCCAGTGGCCTGGTTTCGTTTTTTGGCCACACAGGAAGTTAATATATTTTAACTGATTTTCACCAGAAGCTATTTATTTGCTATGGCCAATGTGCATTATTACCTTTCCATGGTTCTTTGGGTGAGGTGAGCCTGTGATTTGTCAGGTTGTTGGTGTGTGTGTGTGTGTGTGTGTGTGTGTGTGTGTGTGTGTGTGTGTGTGAGATGTACTAACCTGCAGTGTTACATGTATCTCTTTGTGGCCAGTTGCCTGTCGGTGTGATGTGTGCGAGAGTCTCTGACCGGACCTGGAAAGGTGCTCCATATCCAGCATGTCCAGGAGCTCAATGAGGTCGTCCTCTTTCCCGGGGCTGGGTGGAAGCTGCTGGGCCTGGTCCGAGCTCTCAAAGCTCTTCAGGATCCTCTCCACAGCTCCGTAATTCGACCTGGAGTCAACAGGCCGGGGGTACGCCGCAAGCGTTGTGGGTTTCCATGGATTTTCATTCAAAATTCTTGACCTGGTTTTTGACACATCCTGTCTCACGTTTTCTGTCTGCCTAAACTTTGTTTCATTTGTATGTCCACCCAGACCCCCCGTTGCAGTGTTAGATGAATCCATCTTGTACTTGACTTGCATGGAGCTCGCGCTCGCAGTCTGGGCAAACCGTGTCAAGGACGCCGCACTCTCCTGAGGAGCAGTGGCTTTGAGCACCGATTCAGAATGAGGTTCTGGTGATTGGCTGGACGCTCCCTTTCTGGCTTTCACCTCTGGAGGGTGTCTACTTGATGTGGGAATCTGGTCTCTGACTCTGACCACTGGATATTGCTGTGGGAGCTCATACGCAAGCCCTTTAAGCTTGGACTCCCCATATGGTCCTAGGAGCTCAACGGTGGCCTCTTCCAACTCCACAACTGCATAATGTGACATTGGATGTTTCTCCTCAAGGCACTGGTTGGGCTGCTCCGTTGATCGGACCTCCAGGTAATGTTGATCAACAACATTCATCTCACTTGTGTTTATCTTTGGCTCCTGTGGGGTAGAATCTATCTTGGAGATTGAAGAATCATCTTCCTCGAACCCCCGTCCCATCTCAGCCTGGAAAAGAGTGCGGTTGAACTTGGCCGTCTTCTGCTCCAACATCTCGTTCCTGCAAGGGGCTTTGGTACCACTGCATGGAGGGAGTATGTCCAAGGAAGGCATGCTTAAGTCTACGTGGATGTCCATGGGCTTGGGATGCCCCCCTGGGCCTTTCTGTGTCCCAGGCGCCTTAAGACCTTGGCTGCAGTCTGTTCCCATTGTAAGAATGTTTACTTCTGACAGGCTTTTTTGGACAGGCACATATGTGGACGACTTGCTGCTTCCAAACCGGCTTGCATCACAGGACCATCGGTTATGGCAGCAACTGACATTGCACTTCGAATCTGCAGGCACTGTGCATGGGACAATTCCAGAATCTGTCAGAATCTTGCCCTCATTCTCCTGCAGCATCGCCTCAAACTTTCTAACCACAGAGGGGCTGTTGCATTTTCTGCTCAAATGAACACAGGGACTTTGACATTTCCTGTCAATTGGGGGTTCTGGGATGCTGATTTCTGGCTCTGGAGCTGAAGTGCTGTTCAGGTACCAGGAGGTGCTACGAGGTGGAATGGGTGGGGCCTCTGTTTTCCTCAAGGGGCTGCTGCATTCAGATTCTGTTCTCATGGGGTCTTTACTGCCAGTTCTGTCCCAGCTGCACTCACTCAGTTCCTGGAGGTCTCTGCACCATCGATTCAAGCTGAGGACTGCATCCTCCATCTCCAGTTTGTTTTTCACGTTCTCCACACTCTCAAACTCCTCTGGAAAAAACAGTGACTCAGTTTGACTTCTAAAGTGAAAAACCAGAGAGAGACAGAGACTCGGTTATGTGGGCCAACTACAACCATCCAAGGCATGAATGACATAACAGCGAAGTCTGGAAGTGTATTCTGCTGTTTCCCCACACCTCTTCACTCCAGATTTCATCCTGATTTCATCCTGGTAGCTGCACAGCTCCTCACTCACGCGAGCTATTTCTCGCAGGGCCTGTAAAACACCAATGAATGAAAAGGTGAACCCATTACAGAATGGTAACTGGTAATGCTGATCCAGAACACCAAACTCACTGCATTCAGAGCGGTAATGTTCTTTTTCTTCTCTGTCCCACAGTTAAACTCTAGGCTCTGGAGTGACCCGAATGGATTCAGCAGACTGTCCTGTCCAGTGAGGGAGGGAGGATAATCCAGCCTCTGTCCCAGACAGCCCTGCAATATGTCCTCCAGCTCTGCTGCCTGAACATCAACATCCTGGCTCTGTGCAAGGTCACACAGACCAGGCGCCACGCTCTGAACGTCGCCGTGGGGATCAGTGACCTCCCTGCTGCTGTTGCTGTGGCGACCTGGCAGGTCTCCGGTCCTGTGGCTGTGCTGGACGAGAGAAGTGGAATAGCTGCTGCTACTGTTACTGGGAGCGTCTGAGGGGTCAGTAAGTGCAGTGGAGCCCGAGCTGGCAGAGTGCAGACTAAGCCTGATGGGGCTGCGCATTTCAGGGTTTGGTCCAGCATCGCCAACCTCGCGATGAGCCTTCACCTCGCTGTACAACTGCAACAGAAGCACAACAGCCATTTAATATGATGTCACTATTAACACAGCACCAATGTCAATAATTCAATATGGGGATATGTTGTTATTCAGTGCAAGGTTTCATATTCAGCCACAGATTGTACATTTTCCTTTTGAAAAACTACAGATGGCTGAATAGCAAATACACTGCAATAAATGCGATCAGTAATGTATTCTGTTACAGTACAGTACAGTAAAAAGGTAATATATTCAGAACACAAAATTAACCATGCAGGCATTAACATGAATAAAAGATCGGCCGGTTCAGAACCGGTTTCTGAACCGGCCGCTTCCTTAACCGCTAGGCAACCACTGCCCCACAAAATTAGTTTGAAAAGAAATTAGTTTGTGTGCCACTGAACAACGCAAATGAGTTAAATGCAGAGGACATATGTGCTGTGCTGCTTCCTTTTCTTTCCCAATCCAAATCCTACTCAGTATTATGCCTTTACGTTCTTGTTTTGGTGGGGTCATGTGTTTCGGTTGTTCTTGGTGGGGGTCATGCGGAACTCAAACGTTATTTCATGGCAGATTGTTCTGAGAGTTTTATGCACTACCCAGTCCCCTTTCTAGTACCTCATTCGTTAAAAACCTAATCTCCATTCCAAACAAGTATCGGATTAAAATCCTTCCAGTCAGATATCCCCTGGGCCCTCCTCCTCCTCATTCACCACCCAGCGTAACTCAGACTGACAGTTCCCCCACGCTGCAGCTGCACTGACCTCAGGTCTGCTACACTGGTGTTACTGTTTCTGAAATAAACCAGGAGGAAAGAGAGGTCAACTGCTCAGCGCAGTGGGGATGAAGCACCTTTGCACTGTATTTCCAGCTGTGTTGCATCACTTATCAAGGGATTTGTTTCGAAATATAAAACCCCACAGACAGCTGTGGAGTCTGCTGCTTCGCTGGGACGTTTGGCACAGTGGAAACTATTGATCTCTGTAATTACTGATATCTGTGAGTCTGCATCCTGCATTAGTCCCCCCCCCCTGTGTGAAGCATCCCACATCAGCCTTCTGCCTCAGATCCGCTCGTCCGGCCAGAATCGCGTTACAGCCTGACCTGGGCGTGGCAGCCGCACATTTTCTCCAATGTACCTCCTCAATCTTCCTCTGCATGTCCCTCAGCTGGCTCTCCCACTCCTTCCTCTCCAAGTCAAAGCGCTCCAGCAGCTCGGACTTCTCCCGCATCCAGCCCCGCTCGCTGTGCTCCAGCCGGCAGCGCAGGTCCATGGCTGCCGTGTGGGTGTCGGCCAGCAGCCTCTTCTGCTCCGCCTGCTCCCGCCGCAGAGAGTCCCTGGGCTCCGCACCCCTCACGACCTCCACACACGGGCTATGATCTCGAGCCTCCAGCTACAGCACACAGGGTGGGCAAGGGAGAGGGGGATTCATGAGAAGGAGGCGTAACAGGAAAAAGAGCGGTGTGAAGAACCGGGCCGAAGTGGAGGGCTGCGGTGGACAGAGAAAAATATGGGGCTGGAAAGACAATAACATCCTGCCCAATTTTAAACGGCCGCAGGATGTGAGAGCTGAGGCCTCCTCATTTACATCTCTAAGGGAAGGTCAGGCAAGCTCATTCAGACAGGAAGACTGTTACAGCTGCAACAAAAACTGAACAACAATGGAACCATTCACATTTCATTTTGTTCCAATCAATCAGGGATTCACTGGGACTACCAAGTTTCTGTGTGTGTGTGTGTGTGTGTGTGTGTGTGTTTAAAAATATGAAAACATAATAACAGGAATCCATAGGTTGGTGTTTTTTTTTTTTTAAATGAGTAAAAATCATGGCACAAGTGGGGACATGATTAAAAAAGCCATAAAAACATGGCAAGAAAGCTACAGTTTCATAAAAACATTGAAATTTAGAAGAATCATCAAGACATCTCTACAAGTCTACATCTCACATGAATGACCCATGGCTTTACACAGGCTTTCTGCAGGATTAAGGAAGCCAGATTTAAGACATTTTTAAAAATCTTTTTCATCCAAAAAAACATTTTTTTTTCACATAACTTGTTGGCCCCAGAGCCTACAATTATAAACATATATAATATAATATAATATAATATAATATAAGCAGACCCAGTACAAACCCATCTTTATACAGAGCACAAGAGCTCTTGAGACCCTGGGCCTGGTAGACCTGTTCAGAAATCCATCCCTGCTTTTAAATAGTTAACAGTGGTGGCCTAGCAGGTAAGGAAGTGGAATATCTGCTGTACAAAACTAATTTACAACATGCAAAAACGTTTACCAATCAATGAAACAAATTTAAGCAGGCAAAGGTAGGTACTTTAGACCAGACGTTCATGTTTGCTGACCGGCATTGTAGCCAGACGTATGATAATTATCATATTTGTATCATAATTTTACCCTCTGTATGATGTATGATCAATATATATATTTTTTAATTTTATGGGCTTTTAAAAATGTTATTTCATTAGCACGACATGGTACAGATCGCTGTTTTCATTTGGCAGTTTATGCACAGTTGTCTCATATGCCTTTAATGCCAATCAATGCCACAATCAATGCACAATGTAACACGTGGTGACAAACCAAGTAAACAATGATGAGTGGTTTAAGCATGGATTTGCACGGCAGAGTTGCAATAACGAAAGACACTAAGAGTAAGCATATGTAGCGTCGCCAGACTTACTGAAATGAATGGGAGAAAGACCCTAGTTTTACTGGGTGGTTAAAGCCTGTAACTTGCACTAACAATGAAGCGTTCTGTCGCTGTTTCAAGGTGCAAATGATTTTCGGTGCTGTGCAGTAGAGTTAAGAGTTGCATTACTATAATATACCCAGTCTATGATAATATGTGTGGTTGAAGCAGATTTTATGAGCAACGTCAAAATGGAAATTGTGTGTACAATAATTTCTCCAAATACAAACATTTTAAGATGCTTGTACAATACTTCAAAATGTATAATCTGGCAACACTGCTGACATTTTTTTTTTTTTTTACCACGCGAGTTTTAATCGACCCGACCTGAGCCCGACTACAATCGATGATAGAAAATGAGTCTGAGCCTGCCCAGAAACACAGTTCTAAAGCGAGGCGTGTTGCATTGCTCGGACTGCTGCTTTATGACCGGTGCTCCCATTCCCATGTGCTTAGTAAACCCGGAAGTGTGCAACGATGGCAGATTACTGACAGACTGAAGGCTTGTTTTGCCAGAGTCACTGGGTCTGCGGTGTTTTTAAGATATTTCAACTCTGGATTTAAGGATTACTAGTTATTTCTTGGTTTAGAAAATCCAATTCAAGATTTTTAAGGATCTGCAGAAACCCTGTTCACAGCTCGCTGTGGTTGCCTAGATGAACGTTTGGGGGCCTCAAGCATGTCACGCTTCTTTTGAACTTCATTGACATTCCGTGGTCACTGCCATTGCGAGGGCAGGCGGTAACAACCTTTCATTTACTGTTACTAGGCAAAACTTCACTCTGCTCAAGAAATACAGTACAGGCCAAAAGTTTGGACACACCTTCTCATGCAATGTGTTTTCTTTATTTTCATGACCATTTACGTTGGTAGATTCTCACTGAGGGCATCAAAACTATGAAAAAGGTGAAATAACTGAAAACATGTTTTATATTCTAGTTTCTTTGCTCTGATTCCTGCTTTGCGCACTCTTGGCATTCTCTCGATGAGCTTCAAGAGGTCGTCACCTGAAATGCTTCTCCAACAGTCTTGAAGGAGTTCCCAGAGGTGTTTAGCACTTGTTGGCCCCTTTGCCTTCACTCTGCGGTCCAGCTCACCCCAAACCATCTGGACTGGGTTCAGGTCCGGTGACGGTGGAGGCCAGGTCTCCACTTTTTGTTAAGTACATAACTCCACATGTGTTCATTCATAGTTTTGATGCCTTCAGTGAGAATCTACCAACGTAAATGGTCATGAAAATAAAGAAAACACACTGAATGAGAAGGTGTGTCCAAACCTTTGGCCAGTACTGTAGGTTCGGTCGAAAGCTGCCACATGCCACCCCGTTGTTTAGTTTGTGTGATCTTGCTCTATTAAGAGACGTTCAGTTTAATTTCTGTCTGAATACTCCAGAAAACGTCCTCTGGTCAGCGTGGTTTTTATCAGATGAATGTGGAAGCTTAAAATGGCATCTTGTGACAAGGACTCTCTCTGTGTGACCTCTGTCTGCGTATTACTATTTTTGACAGTGCCCAGAAGCCATAAAACTCTACAGTGTCTGCATAGCTCAGAGCCTTTCATGGTCTTGACTCTTTTTGCACCACTTTGGAAAACAACTTAAAATGTTCACCAAGCGAACAACAACAACAGCAAAAACAAATGGCCATTATGACCTGTAACCCTGAAAGGAACAAATTAAAGAGTTATGTGTGTGATTTCCCAGGAAGGTTCTAAAGAACATCCATACCGGGACGTTGTGCAATCTGTCTGGAACATCTAATCTAGCAGGCCTGGAGATCAGCTCTCCCGTTGCGGGTTTATGGCCCGTGCGTTTGAGCCACACTTGTTGCTGTGTCTCCGCGAAGAGTCTCTGTCTCTGGGTAACGGTGTCACTCAGCCAGTCATATAAATAGACGGTTCAACCCATGCTCCACGATTTCACATTCCTAGGGGCGAGGCCAAGGCACGGCCCAAATGAGAGGCAGAGTATGGCATTTCAAAATCAAATATAAATATATATATATGGAAAAATGCCCATAAATACACATTCCTCAGTGCCTGGTGGTTAAACCCAGAATGAGGTGTGGTAGGATGTGGCCTGCAAAAAAAAACAACAAAAAAAAAAACAACGTGCACCATTTCTTTTAGAAGCCTTCCAGTAGGCTCCTCCCTGAGCTAACCAACATTTCGCCCTTTCTGTGTAACAAAAGAGTTCTGAAGTTCTCTTTACGCCTCTCGGGAGGAGCAAGAAAGCTGCACAAATATAGCACAGGGATGGAAGGGAAGCAAGAAAAAAAAACCCCCAAAAAACGTGGCCGCGTTGTGCATGGACAGGGTGTAAAACAGGAAGCAGCGGATAATCGGATGTCCTTTCACGCGGACACTTAAAATAATTCGATTTTGAATGTGCCGCTGGGAGGCCGGCCTCGTCCCAGGGTGCCCGCCTCGCCGCTACTGTATTAGGAGCTCAGGGCCTGCGCCCTGGCATTGGCGCGTCAACACCGGGAAGGGATCAGACGTGCATCCATTCGCTTCGTAAACACAGTCTTTATAAGGCTGTTAGGGGAAGCTCGGGGGTGAGAGGGCCGTGGTTTTAAACAGACCAGACCACGGTGAAATCACGTTGGAATTGATGCGTTCTGCGGTCAGCATTGCACAGACCCTCTACCTCCGGTGGGCCAGGGCAAATAACACCAATTCCTCGACGAGGAAATGTTCGATCCGAACCCTGACCTGTGCGACCCTGCACTTCAGCTCGGCCCGCTCCAGCTCCCACGAGCAGCGGTCCTGCACGTACTGCAGCTGCAGCTCGCCGCGCTTGGCCTCCTCCCGCTTCACCTCCAGCTGCACGTCGTCCAGCACCGACTTCAGGTCCAGCAAGATCCTCCGGTTCTCTCCGCCCTGCGGGAGCACATCAACAGACCTCCTGTAACCCCGCCGCCATGCTCGCCACCGACCTCCATGCGTGTGCCACTGGGCGCGGTGTTACTTGGATGTCAGCCACTTGTCTCAGGAGGACCTCCTTCTCCCTCATCCACTCCTCCTTGTCCTGGCCGTGGCGCCTCTTTAGCTCGTCAAGTTTCTTTTTAAGTCGGGCGTGCTGGGCCTGGAGCTCCTGCCGGGCACCCTGCTGCTCGCAAAACGACGCCGGAGGGGACAGGGTCCTCAGGGGACTGCGACTCTTAGCCCTGCCCCCCTCTCTCCCCAGCCGGGAGCAGGGGACGAACTCCCACCCGGGGGCCTTGGCCACGCAGCCGCCACCTCCGTGCGAGCCCGACCCGCTCCCGAACGCGTTCCACATCCCTCCGCCGACCGTCGGACGGGCTTCTGGACCCCGGGCGCCGCGGCGCGTCTCCCTCTCATGCCCCCTCCGCACGTCCCCTGCGCGGACTGACGGGGCCGCCGGCGCGGAGCCGGTCCCCGGGATTATTTTTAACCGCCGCGCCGCGTCATCCCGCCGCGTCAGACGCTCCAAACGTAGCGCGCCGGAAAAAAACTCCAAAAAAAAAAAAAACTAAATATTTTACATTTTTTTTTACCGACAGCATCTACCCGCAGCGAGCAGCATTTTAAAACTCATGTCTAGAAATCTACTGTCCGGCACCCAACAAACGACTATCCAGAAATAACATCCCCGCTCCGGGACTATTTTCCCGGGCGCGAACCGGAGCTCCCCCCCTCCCTCCGCGGGTCCGCCGGTCTTACCTGCGGGCCGAGAGCGCCGGCGCGCCGCCTGGACGTCGATCCGCGGCCGCGGCGCATCCCTCGCCGCGGCCCTTAATAGCCGGCGTGACGCGGGAGTCCCGCGGGAGCCCGACCCGCCCCAGAAACTCCCCCCTCCGCGGACACCGCTCGACTGTCTCGGTTCTTCAAGACCCTTTTTTTTTTTAAGACCCGTTCACCTACAGTACAGGTCTGGACGCACCTTCTCATGCAATGTGTTTTCTTTATTTTCATGACCATTTACGTTGGTAGATTCTCACTGAAGGCATCAAAACTATGAATGAACACGTGTGGAGTTCTGTACTTAACAAAAAAAGGTGAAATAACTGAAAACATGTTTTATATTCTAGTTTCTTTGCTCTGATTACTGCTTTGAACACTCTTGGCATTCTCTTAATGAGCTTCAAGAGGTCGTCACCTGAAATGCTTCTCCAACAGTCTTGAAGGAGTTCCCAGAGGTGTTCAGCACTTGTTGGCCCCTTTGCCTTCACTCTGCGGTCCAGCTCACCCCAAACCATCTCGACTGTGACTGTGGAGGTCAGGTCTCCACTTTTTGTTAAGTACAGAACTCCACACGTGTTCATTCATAGTTTTGATGCCTTCAGTGAGAATCTACCAACGTAAATGGTCATGAAAATAAAGAAAACACATTGAATGAAAAGGTGTGTCCAAACTTTTGGCCTGCACTGTATAGTTGTCCAAAGGCCAGAGTTTTTCTCGGCAGACACTGTGTGAGGTTCAGATGCTCTTCTAAAATACAATATTAATTGTAAGAAATGTATTATTAATGGATATAAGACTCATATTCAGAGTTGGCCACAGCAAGCCATTAGGGGGCAACTGCAATATTTTTCTGCTTCTTATTTCAGGGCTGCACGAAAAAAAAGTCATATTGCGATATGTGAAATGAAAAATGGCACTTACACATCTATCAATAAAAAAAAAAAAGATAATTACTCAATAATAACAAATGTTATTTTCCCAATAGTTCCCATTAGCTCAGGTGGGGATGGATATGCAGTCAGGCAATGGTAGTTAAAAATGCAACAAAACAAGGCAACAAGACAAACATGTATCAGCAAAAAACCCTAAATAATCCCATTTATATAAAGCGGTTCCTATATACTACTATATGAGGTACATATTTGTTAATATGTACCTGTTTTGGAAAAAAAAACTTATTGATTGATTGGTTTATTGTTTATTTTTATGAAGCTGCAGCATTGGGAAAATGCTGAGCGCGTGTGTGTGTGAGACGTCCCACATACGACTTTTAAAGTGTGTGGAGTGCTTTAAGAGAGCAGCGCTGTTGTACGGGATTTCTTATTATATTTCATATTTAGAAATGTCTGTATGTCTCACCTGTTTGGAATTTTCCTTCAAACAGCAGGATAAGCATCTTAGAACCAGCCTAAAACAGAAAGGTTTTAAGCGATCATCACGTTGTCACTAGAAACAGATTACGAAGGTCCGACAACAGAGATGAATGCTCACGGACAAAAGGACCAAAGGGCAAATTCATCTGCACTCATACACATATATTTATATCTGCAAAAACAATAATTATGGCGAGTGCTCATAAATACTTCAGCGTGGGCTTTGATTGACGTGAAAAACAGGGATGTGAAATCTGAGCCGGCCCCTTTACTTCTGGTAAACACCGATTCTGGCTACTAATCAGCCACCCTGCAGCGGGGACTTTGTGGTGAGAGGCGCAGGCCACAGCTGGAAACTGCACACCGCTGCCATTGTGTCCCTGAGCAAGACGTTTAGCCCGGAGTGTCTCTGTCCCTGTGACAATCAGAATCTTACTGACTTGTAAGATGCCCTGGATAAGGGCGTCTGATGAATGGAAATGTAGCGGCTGGCCAATCAGGCCCCAGAGCTGTAAAGCTCCAGTTACATCATTGCAGCTCGGAAGAGAATGACCTTACCGCTGCTGTTTCTACGGTAAACATGACCTCAGCTGTGGTTTCTCCCAAAAATACCTCTGCACGGTCACAGTTATGTTTTACAGGGTTGCTCGTTGCGTAAAAACTGTATTGTTGTGATATTCTGGCCACTGCTGTTACGGTATAAATCTTTTCCGGGAACGTGACTCACCGTATCGATGGGTGGTGAAGACGGCATTCGCCAGCGTTTTGCTGCAAGCTTGTGTTTGTCTGATAACTGCAGCCTTTGCTCGAGGAAGTAAGGAATCTCTTCTGTCATGTCTCACCTTGATGGCATGTTCAAAACCAAAGGAAAGCAAAAAAAAGGGAACAAAAAAATGGGGCAATGACACAAAAAAATGAACACGGAATTTACAGAACGAAGAACAGAGTGAAAAGAAAAACTAATTTGAAGATGGTGGCATAAGAAAGTGAAGAAAACAGGACGAGGATGAGGATAAGCAAAATAATAGGTTGAAACATCTGGGTGGGTGGATGAAAGACAAGATGGTGGAACAGGAAAAGAGATTTAAAGGGTGAGCGTCTGAAAAAAAAAACATTAGTATAGTAGTACATAGTGCATACCCAATGCTATATACACTCACAGTGTATCTACAGGGTGGGCCATTTATATGGATACACCTTAATAAAATGGGAATGGTCGGTCACATTGAACACATTTTATAAGTAGTCGGAAACTTGTAAATAACTCATGAAAGAATAAAGTTATGTTAAAACCAAGCACCCCATTATTTTTCTTGTGAAACTACCAATAAATTTGATGTGTCACATGACCCTCTTCCTATTGAAAAAACAAAAGTTGGAACCAAGATGAACGACTTCAAAATGGCCACTATGGTCACCACCCATCTTGAAAAGTTTGCCCCTCACATATACTAATGTGCCACAAACAGGACGTTAATATCACCAACCATTCCCATTTTATTAAGGTGTATCCATATAAATGGCCCACCCTGTATATTAGAAAGACCCTTGAAAGTGTAGATTTAGAACCCGTAGCATTGCCTGTCATCAGGTCAGTCATCAATAGTCACTGTCAGTTTTAGGATTGTGGCAGCAGGGATGCTGACGTATAAGAAAATAACACTAGGACCATTCTTCATCAGTATCGGTGCTATAATGAGAGCAGCTGACCACTTAAATCATATCTGATCAGCAGTGGACCTTTAGACAGAAAATGGGTGACTGCTACCTAATAAAAAAGCCAAAAAGTGTAGAGGATAGGTCTGGGCGATCATAATATACGTGCTAATATCGAACGATTAGATTTTTTTAATTGATTAAAATTTTTTTCTAAAAACATAAAATGCCAGAAATAAACAGTTTATTAACATATAAAACCATGACTCTCAAGTACATTTTCAGCCATTTATCTCTTTGCTAGATTTAGATTTACACATCTCATGGTACTCCGTGTATTGCTTCCGTATTCCAGCACAACAGCAGCCCAGACACCCAAAAATCTGATGTGAAATGTGTTCATTTAACTTCTAAAGGACCAGTTGCTCGTTCAGTGCAGCATCATAGGAAAAAAAAAAATATATATGTATATATATGTATATATATTTTTTTCCTATGATGCTGCACTGAACGAGCAACTGGTCCTTTAGAAGTTAAATGAAGGCCCGCCTTCACTGAAATGTGATTGGATTATTTAGTAACTATTAAGTAATTCAAGCCGGATGCTCTATGTCTAGCGCGGGCTATGTGGACAGGCAACACACGCAGAGATCCACACATTCTCTCTCTCTCTTTATCTCTCTCCCTCTGATCCTGTCGTGTTCGTGCTTCTCTAAAGCAAGCGATGAACGATGTACTGTCTCGCGTGCATGGTCTCGTATGCTTGCTCTAGTTTCCAGGGACTTCATCCCGTTTGCAGGCATCAGGGAGTCGCTATCAATATGGGGGAGACACCCAGGAGAACGGGGCTGTCTGGCAGCCACGTGTCTCTATTCAAAATGAACGTAAATACGTATACGAAATATGCAAATTTCTGCCATGTTATCCTGATTGTGAAAAATGCCCAAAGCATATCGCCATTCATCGACCGAGATCGTATAATGGCCTGCCCTAGTTCAAGGAATGGTACGTGTAATAAAAACAATAAGACCTTCAAATTGATGAGCTCATACCTGTGCGTGGTTTTTCTAACGTCTGTGCTGGATTATGGATTATGAAGTATGGATTCTAACACTAGTCTGTGTTGGTTGGTGGTTGTCATCATGCAGCTGACTTACAGACAGTGGCTCCTCTGCATCCCTGTCTTCTGGTTTGGGAACCTCTAGACGATCGATGAAACCCTGAAGTTCCTTCCTGAAGGCCTTCATCTGGGCATTCATTCGGTAGAGAAGCTCATGCTCCCGGATGCGGCTGCCGTCGTCGTCCTCGTCCATCCTCCCGAACAGGTCGCCGTTGGTCACGTAGACCCGCGCCTCGGCGATGATGGTGCTGGTGTCCGCGATCAGCCTGTCGATGGTGCGGCTCAGCCTCTCTGCTTCCATGCGGATGTCAATCATCTGCTGGCGGTCCTTGAGGCTTCGGGATAAAAAACGGCCCTCGGGGGAGTAAAGGGAGCGGGTGGGGGTTAAGCAGCGGATGGTGCGCACCTCTTCAGAGTCGCTCTCGCCGCCGATGGGCCCCTCGCGCTTGCGGTGAGGAGGGAGGCGGGCGGAGTCGTCGTCGCTCTCGCGGCGCCCGCTGTCGCTCTCCGCGTCGCTGTCCCGCGGGCTGGCGCGGATGCCCAGGTGGGAGGCCAGGTCGTAGCGCTGCATGTTGGAGAGCAGCACTCGGTTCTCGTACTGCAGCTGCATGACCTTGCCGCTCAGCTCGTTGATCTGCAGCCGGGCGGCCTTGAGCTCCTCCTGCAGCGCCTCCATCTTGCCGGCGTCCGGGCCGCCGTGCCTGGCGCTCTCGTGGGAGCCCGCCTTGTACCTCAGCTTGTTCAGCTCGCTGGTGACCCTCTGGTTCTGCTCCTCCATGTCGGCCAGGTTGCGGCGCAGCAGCTCGGCCTCGTCCTCCACCAGCTGCAGCTGCTGCCGGAGGTCCGAGCTCTGCTCCCGGGCGGCGGGGTCGGCGAGGCCCCCGGCCCCCAACTCGTCCCCGCGCACGTCGTCCAGCTCGGCCTTCAGCCCGCGGTTCTCCACCTCCAGCTCTACAATCTTGCGGCCCAGGATGTTGGCCTCTTCCTCCACCAGGCGCAAACGGAGCTTCAGCTCAGACTCGCGCGTGGTGGGCGGCCCTCCAGCCTCCCCCTTGGGCAGGGGACTGTCCACGTCACCATAGAACGAGCGATACTTCTGCAGCTCCTGCTCCAGCCGATCTTTCTCCTTGTCAATTTTGGCCATCTTCTTCCTCATTAAAACTGCTTCCTCCTTAATGAAGGCCAGCTGACATTTCAGGTCTTCGTTTTCCTCCTGCAAGTGTTCCACAAAATAGCAACAATGTTGGTATATATGCACAGAAATAACAACCAGAGAAAAAATCCAAATTTAGTGTAATAATAGTCAATTTGAAAAAAAAAGCTATATATATATTCATATTTACTAACTATTATTTCAAATATATATATATGTGTGTGTGTGTGTATATATATGAAATAGAGTTTTATGGAATACATATATGCAGAGTGTCAGCAGATCAGAAGCCTGATGGCTTGTGGGTAAAATTTGCCTCTGGAAATGCTGATACAGATCTGAACGCTCGTCTACTAGTGGTGAGGCTATAAAATATTCATTTCACACAAATGCACAACCGTCTCATCCACTACATAAACCAGAGCTGGATCTGGGTGTCAATGGCACTTTATAAACCGAAATAAATGCATAAAAAAAATATTTTCACAGGTGTGCACCCTTCCCCCGTCCCCAAATCCGCAGCATATAAAAGAGACGTGGGACTCACCTCTACTGGAGTCTGTGGGGGCTTCTTATCTGATTTCTGTATCTCCTTTGATCCTTTTCGTTTCAGGGATGTCTAATAAAATATTAATATTGTTACGGCACAACATATATACAAAGTAGGCAAACATTGAGTGTTAATAAAGAATTCTAATAAATTTGTACTAAAGGGTGCTAATACGTTTAAGTGGTTGGCTTAGTGGTTAAGAAAGTGGCCCCGTAATCAGAAGGTTGCCGGTTCGGATCCCAATCCGTCAAGGTGCCACTGAGGTGCCACTGAGCAAAGTACCGTCCCCACACACTGCTCCCCGGGCGCCTGTCATGGCTGCCCACTGCTCAGGGTGATGGTTAAAAGCAGAGGACACATTTCGTTGTGTTACCGTGTGCTATGCTGTGTATCAAAATGACAATCACTTTCACTTTAAATTGACTCTGGATTTAAATGATCATAGACCTGTCTTACAACATATTAATCTTCTATTTTTAAGATGGGGTCAGAAGAAACCACATTTGTCACCTCTTTAGCCTTCTCCAGCTCGTTCTGCAAGGCCTGCTTGGTGACCTCCACCTCAATGAGCTGCTGCCGAAGCCTCTCGTTTTCCTCCTCAGTCTTTGTTCTTTTCTCCTCCACGTTCTCCAGTTCATTGTGTAGTCTCACTGACACATCCTTAGCCACCTGAAAAGAAAGATGTTTTGTCCATGTATACAGTTTTAGAGATATGTGCCATGAATGTGATCTCATATGTGTGCACCCACCTTCTCATCGCATCAGAGGATGACAGGAGGGTGAATTTTTCAAAAAACTACATTTAAAGGCATTTACATTTACGGCATTTGGCAGACGCCCTTATCCAGAGCGACTTACAACGTGCTTAAGTTACCATCGATGAAGAGATCAATTCTGGTTCACTAGGACCCCAACTATGAATACATCTATTTTATTCACTCTGTTGTAGATTCTGTACACAAAGTTCGACAACAAGAACATTACAATTTAATCTAAATATTCTTTAAAGAGGAAGGTCTTGAGCTGTCGTTTGAAGGTGCTCAGTGACTGAGCTGTTCTGACCTCGAGGGGAAGTTCATTCCACCACCGAGGGGCCAAGACGGAGAAGAGTCTAGATGAGGGTCTTCCTTTTACCTTCAGAGATGGAGGGACCAGGCGAGCAGTACTGGAGGCTCGGAGTATACGAGGTGCAGTGCGAGGTGTAATAAGGGCTGTGATTTAGGATGGGGCTACTCCATGTTTGGCTTTGTAGGCCAGCATCAGAACCTGATGCATGCAGCTACTGGGAGGCAGCGAAGGGAACGTAGCAGAGGGGCGGTGTGGGAGAACTTGGGAAGGTTGAAGATTAGTCGCACTATTGCACTATTTCTGCACTATTTCTCACCCATCCTATTCCTGCATTCTAACTGAGTATTTTGCTTTTTAAAACCAGACCAGTTGATGTTATGATTCCCATTAGTATCCACCCCTGTCCCACCCAGTAGTGAAACTGAATGCAGAGGCCATTGATCCCATGGGAATAATAATGAAAATACGCATGTTCAAAAACTGTTGTATCTTCAAGATAAAAAAAAAAATTCCAATAAATAAAAACAAAACTATTATGCAGACCCAGTAAGCCTGTGTGAAAAGATATGTTTTCAGATGTTTTTTTTTAACATTTTGACGGACAGAGATCGTTTGATGAAGCGCTTCGAAGCTATATCTGCAAAGGCCTTATCGCCCTTGGATTTTAAGTGAGTTTGTGGGATGACCGGGAGAAGTTCCTTAGATGTTCTTAGCGTCTTGGTTGATTTATTTTGCAGTAACTTTGCAGTGTAGGCCGGAGACTGACAATTTAAATCCTTGAACTCAAATAATACAATTTTTACATTAATTTTAAATGAAATTGGATTGAATGCAGGGAAACTAAAATTGGCTTTATGTGCGTGTTGGTGAGCATGAAACCCTAGGCCCTGTACATAAGCAGTCTCTGTGGACCCCATTCTATTCGATTTGGGTCTAGGGCTAGGGCTCCCCTACCCAGTTGGGTCCTGGGTCCATGCCAAAACGGGTCCTAGACCGAAATGGTTCTAATGTTAATTCGGGGTGCATGCCAGAGAGATTCCACAATTTGTTCCCAATACCATGACAGTACAATCCTATCTGAACACCGGCACCCCATCCCTCTATCTGTTGGTGGCGGCGATTATAATTCGTAGCCTGTATGGTCATCTAGACTCTTCTCTGTCTTGGCCCCTCGGTGGTGGAATGAAGTTCCCCTCGAGGTCAGAACACCTCAGTCACTGAGTACTTTCAAACGGCAGCTCAAGACCTTCCTCTTTAGAGAATATTTAGATTAACTTGTATAGTATGTGTATAGAAACTACAACAGAGTGAATAAAAAGATTGTATTCATAGTTGGGGGGTCCTAGTCAACCAGAACTGATCACTTCATTGATTGTAACATGAAAGCAGGTTGCAAGTCTGCCAAATGCCGTGAATGTAAATGTAAATGATAGAAGAGGCGAGTGGGCACCTTCAGGTCCTGCTCCAGGCTCCGGAGCAGCTCCCCATCGAACTCCCCGGTCTGCGCGTAACGCAGGCGCTTCCTCTCCGCCTTGCGCAGCCGGTACTGGAGGATCCTGCAGTTCTTGTTGGCTCTCTCCAGGTCCCGGCGCATGTCCTGCAGCTGGCAGGCGTCCTCCTCGTAGAACGTGTCGCGCATTTCGTCCATTTCGGCGCGCATCTCCTCGATCTCGTTCTGAAAGCGGCGCGAACACGACACGGACCGGTTAACGCGCACAAATATTTAACATATAAAAAAAAAAAAAAAAATCCTACCTTTAGATCTTCGTTCTCGTCCGCGAGACGATGGTTTTCGTCTTGCAGATGCTGGTCGGCCGCCGGGGCTTCGGGCGAGCGCTCCGGCTCCTTCGCCTGCATCTTGCCTCCCTTCTTCAGGCTCTTGTTGATGTGGAACTGAATCAGTTCGGACTGCAAGCACCCGTCTCTCCAGAAGCCGGGCCCGCACCCCAGGGCGCCCTTGGCCGCCTGCTTGCCGCCTCCTCCGCCCGGGCTCTTGCCTTTTCCCTGCGCGGATTTGGACGAGCACGGCTGATCGGACACGACTCGGCTCGCCGGCTCGGCGTCATCCGACGGCGCCTTGCGGCTCGCCTCCGCCCTCCTCAGCGTGGGGCTTTCAGCACCGCTGGGCTGGACAGCGGCCGCGCCTTTGGGGGCCGGTTTGTCCTTGCCGCCGGGCACCGTGACCGGAGAGCCGCACCGGCCGCTCTTCGGCTTGGACGCGGCGGGGCTCTTGGGGGCCGACTTGGGGCCGACCGGCTGCTGCTTCTTGCTATTGTCTGGCTGTCGCGGGTCGGCAGCGCCGCTGGCGGCGGGGTTCATGGTGACATCTGCGCCGTCAGTCGCCCATCGCCGCGCCCGGTGCCTGAAATTCACCGGTTTTTTTTACAGCTCAGAATTACAGTGCGAGCGGCGGCGTGACGTCACCGCGCATTCACGCTCGCGAATGTTACGCAAATATTTCAGACGCGTCCGGAATGGCCACGTGAATAAAGTACAGCTTCACCCCGCACGAAACGCGACAGCAACCAAGAGAACGAGGTTTTTTTTTTTTAAAGCTGTCGATTGTCCTTTGATTGTCGCGTTGAAGATGAACCCGGGCGGTCGGGGGGAGGTCACCTCATCCCCCGTCATAATTAGCTCATTATAACGGAGCCGGCCGGGCCGAGCTGGGACACGTTTCCCGCTGAAACCTTTTGTCTCCCGGTGACATTTCACAATTGACACAATTACGAATAATTACGAATAATGTCGAAGAGCACAGATCGCATTTGGAGGTGACTTGCTCATCACTCAGGCCCGCCAATGGTTTAATAATTAGTGCATATGTTACAAAAGCAGCTGATAAACGATGAACGGGAGAGACTGGTATTCCGTACCGAGTTGCTCGGATTGTCGAACGAAACTCCCCGAACGAGTCATTTTCAGGCGAGAATTTAAAATGTTGGTGTTTTTTTTTTCTTTCTTTACCTTGAAATCAACCAAGCTTGTATCCAGGTCCGATGGCGAGAAAGAGATGACACTGTGCATCCGGCGACGGAAGACCACCAATGAAAGGCGAATGGGTGACGTCACGACAGGGCGGGACCCCCGGCAGGAAAAGCGATGTTGAGCCGGTCCCGGTCCAGGCAACGTTTTAAACAACAACCTGTTGTCGGATTATATTATATCTGTTATTACTATTATTATTATTATTATTTCGACATATTTGGACATTTTGATGGAGGTATCAGGTTTTGTCCGCTGTTTATTGTACCAATATATAAAACCAATCATCTAAAAGAAAGAAAAGAAAGGGGCTGGACTGTTGCTGTATATGAATGAAACTGTAGTATAATCCGTGGCAAGATTTTAGGTGACGCCCCCTTGCATCACTGGAAGTGTAGATTTACTCACAAGAAACTGAACAGCCTTTTCTTAGAAACTCTTTTATTTAAAAAATAAACTGTTTTAAAATTAAAATAATTTTCAATAAAAGTAAAGGCTAATTAGTAAAGGCTAATTTGTTGGAAGGACAGTAAGAGAGACATTCCACTGAACCCCGCCCCAATTTTCAATGAAATTATTTAGTCTATTTGCCATCCTGTGATAACGAAATATGACCGAGACTGCCTGTTCTGAACAGACGTTGTCAGTGAACAGGGGGTAAAAGTTTAGGCTACAGACACTCAGCATGAAAAAAATGATGACAATTGTCTGGACAACATTCTCTAACAGCAGTCAAGTTGGCACTGTTTGTGAAAGTGAAAAAAGTGAGTGAAGTGATTGTCACGTGATACACAGCAGCACAGCACACGGTGCACACAGTGAAATGTGTCCTCTGCATTTAACCCATCACCCTGAGTGAGCAGTGGGCAGCCATGACAGGCGCCCGGGGAGCAGTGTGTGGGGACGGTGCTTTGCTCAGTGGCACCTTGGCGGATCGGGATTCGAACCGGCAACCTTCTGATTACGGGGCCGCTTCCTTAACCGCTAGGCCACCACTGTCAAACACATTGTGAATATGCTGTAACATTAAAACAGAAGAGGACTGTTTAATAATCTGTGCTTGAAGTGATGCTCGGAGCTCCCATGAATGGGATCAACACTATTTTCGGAAGAATTCTGGGGTGCCGTTTCTTCGCCCAGATACAATACTGCTATTTTCTGATTGGCTGTTCTGGGGGCCAGGGCGGTCCAGCACTAGGACCCGGCGGAGAAGCGCCTGTTTCCCAGTGAGGCGCTACTGTACCGCGTACAAATTATTTTTCCGCAGGAGTGCGTGACAAATTACTAATAAAAAGAGTGACTTCATAAAAAAAAAGAGTCACTTCAGAGACCTGTAGACGGAGGGTGGGGTGTGTGCGAGTGTGGGGTTACATATTATTATTATTATTATTATTATTATTATTATTAATACGTTTCATATTAAGACATTAATACCAACTAGTTTTAAGAATAGTTAATTTTTTAGTCTTTCTCTGTTTGTGGCATCCCCTGGATGGATGGTGTGTTCTGGCAGATCAGCATACTTTGTCAGAATAGCATACCGGTAGAGCAAACTCATAGCCCTAACCATAACCCTTACCCTAAACCTAACCCTAACCCTACCCACATGTACACTGACATTATGCCATTCTGACAGGTATGCTAATCTGTTAAAACATTGACCCTGTTCATATGTGAACGTATGATGTCCTCTCTGAAGCAGAGAACGCAAACTCGGTAACACAAAGTACTATGAATGTGGACAGCCAAGTCTGCAGCAGACAGATAAAAATGCAGCTCAACGTGGAGAAAGAAAATATTATTTCTGTACTACTTTTACTAGTATTAAAAACAGCTTCATCGGTTATATAAGTTATACATTCAGCCGTGGTCCTGGTTAGACATTATCCTTGATCCAAAGCCTCTAATACTGCCTAATTCAAGAAGTAGGGAGCAGCATGTCTATATTTTTGTGCCTTTATAAAAAGCATGGTTACCAATACTCTCCCTCGCAGCATCAGAACTGTAACTGCCAGACGCTGCAGTCAGAGCTCTCAATGCACTGCCGTCACCAGAACAACAATACACCTCCAGCCTTATGCACCTGGTTTTTGCACATCTCAACTAATTTTGGACATCTCTGCTCTTTTTGCACATTCCTGCACATTTTGCACATGTTTGTCTTGTCTTGTGTGTCCCGTTCTGAAATATCCTACACGATGTTGTCCAGTTATGTCCTTTTTAACCTGTTCATTGTACAGAAAAGCTTAACTTTTCTTATAGAGAAAACCTGTACACTATTTAAGCTTTAGTTTTAGTTATCATAGTTTAGATTAGTGTGTATATACATATATATTTTTCTTTCTTTTATTATTGCTGTATGGGGGGGGGGTCTGTGTGAATCATCATTTCAATACACAATATACTGTGTATACTGTTGTACTGACAATAAACCAGTCTTGAATCTTGAAATACTGAGATTTTGCTTTTCGGTGTGCAAGGGCAGTAGCATCAGCAAAAATGTTTTAAATCTGTGCATGCAGCATTTTGCACAACAGCTCGTGTACATGGGGCATCACAAGTGTTTAATGCCCCATGTCTCGTCTGACATTCATGTAACATTTGTTACTGCCTTCTCATGATAAGACGTCCTCAGCCTAGATGAATTGGATGGCCTTTAAGAAATTAACAGCTCGTGTGGTATTATTAAAAAGGACAAGAATGTTCTGACTTGCAGTGTTTTAAGACTTTCTAAAACCCCCCACCTAATCATTTCAGCTCTCATATGCCTTCTATAAACCCCCACAGCCGATAACCCCAAAACAGCATAAATCAGCCCAGTACAGACAAGTACACCTCATCACTTCCCTGTTGTAGTGTAGTGACCACATGGAACCAAGACAAGGGGATACTTCGCAGCGCGAAGTTGAGCTGAGGCTGAAATCAACAGAATGAAATCCAAATGAAATCCCTCTGGTCAAGAGTGTCCGCAGTATTTCAGCAGTACCGGAGACACGAGCAAACATATCTTAAAAAAAAAACAGTCTTCAGTATTGCTTTTATTGCAAGGGAAGTATTGATTTGTTCTCTTTCAGAGTGGCACTTCAAAGCACAGAATGGCCTGCCCCCACTATGCTGATTGACAGCTTGCAAAGCCACAGAAAATGAAAGGTCAGGCCCAGAGATCAGGGGACATCTGCTCATCATGACAGCTGAGAAATACAAAATCTGTAGAATTACTGCCATTGTACAACTTTACCGGAAACCTCATCAGGTGTGGATTCTGACGTTCTGACAAATTATAATACATCAGGAATACATTTCAATAATGTAAGCTTTATTGGCCTGTGTCTTCACATCGGGAGAAACAATGTGCAGCCATTGTTACACATGGATGGATGTTGCGGCTGGATAAGATAAGGATGTGTCAACATAAGATCTTTCCCATAGGAAAAAACCTCTGGCAATTTTTTTGGCCTTTTATGAAGTACTGTAAAGATTAAACATAAAAACATGCTGTACGGCTGTACATGCAATCTGTGACAGCATATTTAAAATAAATGAAATAAGCTCTATTTCTACCTCAATCTAAACATAACAAGCCACCATGGGCCACTCACCCAGGCTGATGCTTTCAAAGAACCGTGGCCATGTTCAGAGAAAGACAAATAATCTAACATATTTAAGTGTTCTTTTTCCCTGAAGGATACAGCCCCGCTGCCCCAGCTGAAAAACAACACACATAATGTTTTTGCTTTATTACTTTGAAAGCAGCACATATATATATATATATATATATATATATATATATATATATATATATATATATATATATATATATATATATATATATATATATATATATATATATATATATATATATATATATATATATATATATGAGTTTGTTTTATTTTTAGGAAGTCTGATAATTGGGCTGCAGCATTGATCTCAAAAAACACAATGGTGGGCAGGAACCAGAGGAAGAGGCCATCTGTATTCATCATTGCCATAGAAACCTTTGTCTAGGCCTCAACCAATTAATGAGACTGAGGAGTGGCCGTGATTTGATTGGTTCCCTGAAACCCATGTGCTCAGTGAGTAAGTAGTGAAGACAAAGAGGAAGATTTGGGACAGGGTATAAAGGAAAGATAGTTAGAATTCACCCATAAATTTGAACTTAGGTCCTCAAATAAGGCCACAAAGAAGCCATGGACCATACTTTGGACCAACTTAAAAAAGTAATTAAAAAATATTTAGCATTGAAAAGGTTCTACCCCAGATTCCATAGAACATAGATTGTGAATACCATGAGTTTAAAACTAGCTTTTGTCCATGATGCTCTAACAATATAAATTTTCTACATTTATTTTGGTGTAGTAAATCCAACTGTGGCCCGTATGGGTATATGTTCACTTTTAAAGTTCTGCCCTCTGGTGGACTTAAGGATCACTCATTCTTCCACTATCAATGTCCAAAAACTGATTTTCACAATATCTCAGAAATTCAATCATATTTATAGTTACATATTTTATATAAATAGCCTGCAGAACCTTGTCCTCTGCCCGGCCAGCCATGACTTTTTTTTTCATGTTCGAGCCATATGATATTACCCAGTCATCTAGACATGTCAAATTATTGCACATGCACATTTTATTCAGGCCACCTTCAAGGACAAAATGTTTACCTGCTGCCTAATACTTGCCACCCACTTTAACAAGAAAATTATTCATCATTTGTCATGACTGTGTATCTCATTATGATAAAAATATGACATGCAATGCATTAAACAACATGGGCTCATTTGGATCACCATTATGTTTAATTTTATTAGCAGCAATCAGCTGTTGTTCATTTAAAAAAGAAAATAAATGTCATGTAAATGTCCATTTTTACATTGATACGATGCCATTGTTCTTTTCCAAATGCACAATGTACAAAATTGCACAGCATGTACAACATAAAAAAAACAACACAAAAACAGAACCTACAGCAATACAGTTTTCAAACAGAACATATTTTTAAGAAAATGAGACAATTATTGTTTGATATACACTGTAAGAGACTTTCGCAGTTGAGCATGATGATGACTTGCGATAAACAGTCAGCACTTTGTACAATCCTTCATGGTTTGCTGTTTTAGCTGTGACCGTCAAATGTAGTTCAACCGAAGCCAGTTTGTCCTAATTTCAAGACAGGAGTCTGCTCTATATCAGGCCATGACTTGTCAAGACTCTTGCAGCAAAACTTGAAACAGCATGCGTGACTGCTGCCAAGCTAAGTAGGTACAGTCTACGAATATACAGAGATTTACAGCTCAATAAATTAATATAGAAAATATCCTTCATTTGTCATTCCATTTCTCTGTATCAAAACCATCCCCAGATGAAACTAGATGCGTTTTTGGGGCAAAAGCAAAATAAGGAGTGAATGAGGAATGCTTTTATCTCCATTTACAACCCAATCTTATCCAGTTGCTCTTCCCAATGGCTGCAATAAAATGTGACGGTACTTTTAAAAATCGAAACTAAGAATACAATGAAACTAGTAGATTGATTGCGCATAAGGGGACCCTAACGGAAATTTGATTATTCTCATATGCAGTGTCGTACTGTAAACAAAAAGTGCTGTTATGCACACAGTTTGAGCGCAATGATCCCAACGTACAAGAAAAAAAAAAAACTACACACAACTACATAAGGACAAACATGATGTGTATGAACTTAAAAATGATAAAAAGTTTGAAACAAAAGGGAATAATGCTGGATATGCTGCTGAGGAGCAGAACACTGAACAGGAACGAGCGGTGCTGCTCCACCATAAAAACTGCACGTCTTTAACCAGGCTCCTCCACCTCCGGCTGCTCACCCCCCATTATCACCACTGCCTTTACTATTCCTTCTCCTAAAGTCCGTGGTCATCCTGGTATCCACAGAAAGGCCTGCCAACTAATCTCACCTGCTCCCTTAGTCACGTTTTGCCCTGCCTTTCCGCTTCCTCCTCCCATTCTCCACCACAGCCGGCTTTTCCTCCGTTTTACCAGCCATGCCATTGCTTGCTGCTAGGACTCCGTTGGAGATACCATTAGAGATGGCCTTGGCATGTTTAGCAGAACCTTCGCGGCGAGGCTGGCGGCGGTACGTCTGGTAGTAGAAGTTGCCAAAAAGAATGATGAAGGTGATGGCGTACCCGATCAGAGCCCAATGCATCCAGTGAGGGAAGGGGCAGTCAATGTAGAGAGACAGGGCTGTGTGGCCAATGGTTACATGGAACTGGACCTGCAGAACACGGACGAAGAGCAGTGACTGGATGATCAGCTCAGTATTTGAATAAAATAGTATGAACCGGTTAATTAATAATCATTATATCCAGCAACAGTATCTACCGAGCACTAAAGACAACTGGCCAGTAATTAAAGAGATTACCATTTGGATGATGGTCAGGTATTTCTTCCACCAGAGGTATTTCTGAACCTTCGGACCACATGCTGCCAGCCCATAGTAGAGGTACATAAGAACATGAATGGCTGCATTCATGTGTGCCCCAAAAAACGCTACAAGAGATTTAGAGGAAAGAACAAAAATTCAATCTTATCTACTCATTTAAATCAAATTAAGTAAATATATTAGATTTCTAATTATAATCGGGGGTGCAATTCAGTTCTGTATCACAAAGATTTTGTTCACAGAGATTTACATATGGCAAAAAAAAAAAAAAAAAATGATGGCCATGGTCCAGTTTCCTCTTTCAATAAAAACTATTATTTGAAAAAAATCAAGGTTCCAAAACCACACAAATTCCCTGCTTTATGGCCTGTTTTATACAAGACGGAAAGTACAGGAATGCTGCATGTTTCGGCAGAGTTAGTAGTTTTACCTTAGTATTGTTAGTGAATGTTATCACATGTTATCTGTTATCACATTGTTTATATTTTTTTTTATATCCAAATCTAATTCACAACATTAATTAAACTATTTTAATAGTTCTGCTATTTTAACTGCTCTCTGGTGTTTTTGCTCACTGTACAGAGAATCTATGTCTGAATCTAACACTGAAATAACAAAGCAAATACAAAACAAATTTTTGGTTGTGAAACAAAACTCATAATATGAAATTGATAATATTCTATCAAGGGGTCAATCTTTGCTATATTTAGAATGTACAAAAACGTATCATCATAAACGAATAGTCTGTTTTATATAGAATCTCTAAACAAATATTTACATAGCTGTACAAGAATCCAAAGAACAACTGTGATATGAGAGGCGTTATAATGTTACAGCAAACTACATTCATTCAACCAATTCAAGAATGGAATTACTCACACTGTCCGCCAGCCACCCACTTGATGCCAATCCACCAAAGCGTGAACATGGTGCAGTGATGGTACACGTGCAGGAAGCTGACCTGGTTGAACTTTTTACGGAGGATGAAAAACACGGTGTCTAGGTACTCCACCCCCTTGGAGACGAAGTACCACCACAGCGCTGCAGCGATCTGTTCATCACCAACAGTAAGAAGGAATCGCATAAGTAACATGGTAATGTGACAGGATTTGTGTTATCCCCCCCCCCCCCCCCCCCCCCCCCCCCCCCCCCCCCATGCGGTCAACCTTATCCAGGATTCAGCAGTAGATCTCACAACAAACACATCTAAGTACAATAAACAGTGCTTAACTAGACTCCATTGGGTGAGTAAAGTCAAGGGTCAAGTGTGGGGGGTGTCAACTGTAGGGCCTGTCAAAGCCCATTGAGACATACTGTATGTGATTTTGGGCTATATAAGAAATAAATGTTGTTGTTGTTGTTCCAAAGTAACGTATGACGTAATCGTTCCCGTGATATACCGGCCTCCTATCTGTTTTTTCCCAAATATGCTTTATCCATTGGCCAGCGTGGACCTCTGACAATTCAACACCGAATTTAATATCCTGACGCGCAGAACAGCTCCCGATGCGAGCGGACGTGGCGTCATGGAGCAGCGACCGCCCTCGTGATCACGCCAAGATTACCTGGCTCCGTCAAAAGGACAGGGATCGTGTTGCTGAGCCTCAGCCTCGTCTCATTTCACCTCCGGTCGCCGCCTTTTCAAGTAGCCTGGTCGCGGCAGTGTTAATCACATCACATCAGGGCGGCTATGCTCGCAGTTGTACTCACCCTCACTTCGTTAGGATCATCAGAGTAGTCGACCGTTTGGCAAATGTAGCTGTACTTTGCAGCACGTGCAGCCAGAAACAGCTACAACAGAGCAGATCGCAGGACAGGTCCATTAAGAGAGGCGGCAGAGCGACGAGCACAGAAGTTCACACTCTAGTTCACAGGTTAAATGCAATAATAAGAGCGTTGAGCGCAATTCCGGCCATGAATTTTAAGGACCGACCTCTTTGAAGATGAAAAAATTTAGGATGACCATGCTGAAGTTGTAGACGATCAGTGTTTTCCTTAACTGGAATGGCTCACGGTTCTGCATATACTTGGGCCCCAACCAAAGGAAGAGCAGATACGATGAACTGATCGCCAGTGTTGGCAGAGGGGAGTCCATGAGCGGCCATTTCTCTACACGTTTGTCTGCAACAAAAATGGCACACGTCACAAACCTGATACTACTGTTTCTAAAAATACATTTCTTATGCTGAAAGCTGTACATATTTAAAGCTGAGGTCATGTATTTTACAATAATGAAAATGATTCTTGTTAAACACTTATTAGTGGTGGTCCAACAATGTAAGCAGTTTAGAGGGAAACCTTTTCTTTCAGTCCAAGTACATTAATAACGTGAAACGAGACTCGTGTGACCACGGGGGAAACCCAATATTGTAAAGCGTCGACGCCGCAGATCTGCAGCCCACAGGCGGTCCTGAGGGGGAGAGACGGGGGGGTCACCTGCGATGGTGAGACTCCATTTGTAGAACTCTACGGTGTCGTTGATCAGACGCGTCACAATCTCCATGCTGGCAGGACTGGTGGCGAACTTTCCCCGGGAATGGCGTGGGACTTCAGATTCACTGTGGGGTGTAAACGTGCGCAGAAACCTGCTTCTATCACAACCATTCCAATTTTTTTTAAAAATGACACAACAGATCCAGCAATGTCCGACTCGGATGGGAGGGGAGCTGATGGTGGGATTTTGGGGGGGCTGAGCATCGTGCACCAACAAGGGCAAGGGCAGCAGAGCGTGTCAGCAGGGCGTTTTAATGTGAGGGAGGAGTCCGTCCTCGTCCAAATGGTACAGATGTCTGAAAAGAGCCGCCGTGAGGGGGGGGGAACAGGTGCAATTCTGCCCCCGAATATCGGCAGAAACGCCGCAGCGCAACAACGTTGCGATTTACGCCCCCACTTTCGCGACGGGCAGGGAAAGTAAAAGTCTCGTGTATTCTGCAGCCGGTGTATCTCTATCAATTCATTTTATTATCTTATATATATATAAACGTATATATGGTCGATATATTCCGCTACCAACTCGTGTGCAGGTCGGCCAACCATATTTCCTGGCAATTCAGCATCATTAACTGTAATGGATGCGTGATGTAAATGGCTGTAAAAATGAATCCACTGCCACAGCGAAACAGTAAAATGAATTTAAAAAAAGCCTACTCACCGTACGGAGGTAAAAATCCGTTTAAAACGACACTCGGTTCAAGGTCATGCCACTCATGTGACCGGTCGTGTGGTTATGTTTAGCAGGAGGACACGCGTGTTTTGTATTCAGCGGAGATGGTGTTGTGATGGTGTTTGGTGGAGAATTGCCGTGTGAGGCAGACCACGATGGACGCGATTCTCCACTGCGCCCGCTGCTGCGCCAACAAGAGAAGCGCGCAGCTGCTCCGCGCATGCGCGATCCTGGAAGCGGCTGATGGCGGCCAGCTCCGCCGGCAACGAAAAAAAAGTGACAGATGGGATTCCTATTCTTTAGGTGTGGCTCGGTTTACGGCGTGCAATGACACGGAGCCCCTGGTGACATGGGGCGTCCCCACCCAGGCTGTTGCCCTCCACGGGACACGGCAGATTGCAGCGTGGGGGTGCGATGCATTGGGACCGATTAACAGGCCTTTTGTCGTGACTGTTCGTGGGCTAGAGTGCCAGCACTTCTTTTTTGTTTCTTTAGTCTCTCGTTTTTTCTCGTGTCCCCCAATTAATATACGTCATGAATTAATGATAAAGTCATTTGAACATTAGAAGTGGAATAAAATATTGAACTTCATTTTCAACTAAATGGAATCATGTTTCATCAGTGTCTGAAGCATACTCTTTGAGAAGAGACGACATGCAAATTTATTGCCTAATATGTAATGTCAAAAGAAAAACATTATTTTTTTTAGATTATGTGACTGCGTTCCCTCACAAACATGGCGGCCTTTTGGCGCCCGGTCGAAGTATCGTCTACGCAGGCTCTGCGTCATTTCCGGTGCCTTTTCGTGACTGCGCTAATCATGGAAGGCAAGAGCAACATTGAGGATTTAGACGCACGTCTGCAGATCCTTGAAAAGCGTGTTTACGGAGAGAGGGGCGGCAAAATTAACAAACCAGTCAAGGTAGACATCTGTAGCGTGGAACGTCCATATTCACGGAATATCCGTCTTCCACGTTCAACTCTCTCCTCTCACCCAGTGTTTTGCTAGTTACCTAGCTACGTCGCTATTCCTTGTCTTTTTGATTAAAGCGAACGTGTCATTGGTTTCTAATTTTCTTCTGCTACGCATGTGGATTTAGGTGACTCGGTGTAAAGGCCGTCAGTGAGTCTGTTCGGAAGGAAAAAAACGGGTGTGGCGCTGGCCTGCTGTCACGTTCAGTCGGATGTTGCATGTATTTTTTTTTAAAGCAATGTTCTTTTTTTTATTTGTGAAATAACAGTGTGCAGATGCCCTTGCCAGAATTAACACCGCCCTGGCGAACACGGCCAATAAAAGGGAGCGCGTCAAGATACTTCACAAAAAGAGTGAGATGCATTAAATATCGAATTGAACGTTATTGTTATGTATGCTGCGAGTGAACAACCCATGATACTTCTACCCCATCTCAGTTGAAGACCTGATGAAGTATCTGGACCCTCAGTTCACTGATTACATGGCGATGCCAGATTGCATGAAACTGGAGCTTATATTGGCAGGTAATGAGCTTGAAGCGGTCTGACGAACAAGTTATTTTAACCAACACCTAAAAAAAAAATCTAATTATATGTATTTTTTTGTTCCTCTCTCTTAAATAGAGGAAGATTTCCTACGTTCCCAGGCAGTCTTGCTGGAGCAGGTGCATAACCTTCAGCCACTCCTGGACAGCAGTCACATCAAAGGTATGTGAGAGCCGTCCCATGAATGCAGAGTATTTCTGTTTCTTATTTCATCTTCTCTTGTCTTCATGCATACCGGCTCTGTTTTTGTACAGCCGTCCCTGAACTGAGCACTAAAGTCCGGCGACTGGCACAGATTCATATTAAACAGCAGGTGGGGTCAAGTGTTGTTCAATAGAATGCCTATGTTCATGGTGTGGGGGAAGTTGTTAGTGATAGTACAGGCTGAGCTGAACTAATTCTATCCTTTGTCTCCTCAAAAATAGGACCAGAATGAAGAGCTTTCTGGGGACGTCAAGAGATTGTTGGATGAGTACAACAAAACTGTATCCTTACTAATAAAAAAAACTTTGTTCATGACTGCTGTTGAAATGAAAGAAAACAACTTCAGTCGTGCTGTGTGTTTTCACTGACTTTTGATTGGCAACCTTCACACTGCTTCCACCACTGGCCCATATGATATGACTTGCAGCAAAATGTATGCTAAATGATTTTTTAAAATCAATTTGCATTTAAGTTATATGGTTGATATGCCTTGAAAATGTTTTTAAAAGCACTCACTATATGGGATGCTACAACATGTGAAACAAATTACCTTTTGAATCCTTGACTTCATTTTCACTTTAGATGCTTCTCATGTCTAAACAGTTCGTCATGTGGGACGAGACCCTGCGAAAGTTAGAACCAAAACCAGCACAGCAAGTGGAGTAGCTTGATCATCCAAGGATGACTATGATCATACTGTATTAAAGTAGTATTTAACCTGTAACTGGCAGATATGATGCCTGTACTTCCACTTAGAGATAGCAATTCATTTTCAGACACATAAAAAATCATTCTTGATTTCTTTGAGAATAAATCCAAGGTTTCCTTTTGCTATTTTTTTTCATCAGTGTCTATTGTGGATGTCTAGAGCTATTTGTTCTTTTATTTTCTACATGAAATGTCCAAGAGATTTCAGTACTGTTGCAACGCTGCATGTTCTTTTTTTCTTTTATATTCTGACAATAATAAAGCTACAGAAAAGTATTGTTTTGGTTAAGGTTGAGGTTAAAACAAAAATCTCATTATAATGTCTTAAAAATGCATTGGTGGCTAAATGAAATAACGGTGCAGTGTGTATTTGTTACATATAAATGTGCTACATATAAACTGCTTCAGTTTAGTAAATGTGCAAGTAATATATCCAATTTAAGATTTTCTTTTAAACCTGTTCTGTTTCCTTACCAATGCAGCTTTTTAAAACTGCACCCGGCTGTTCAAGCATTCAAAAGGAAAGGAAGGATTCAAAAAGGAAATGTTAATGTGGAATGCTAACTAACGCAGGCTTCTCCAAAGTCTGGCAGCAAGGTTAGCGATAAAGATGAAAATTCTTCCCGGAGGACCCCATCCAGCATGGATCCTACTTATTTGTAATATTAGTTTCCGGGAGGTTGCAGGGCCTGAATACTTGATCTTTATAGAGCTGAGTGTTTGGCATACATCGGCTTGTTCGGGTTCCGGCTGTAAGTGTTCATTAGGAACCGTTTCCAAAAGGCACGGAGGACTCGACAAACACAACTACACCCTCCAACAAAGCCTGCATGAAAGGAGCTCTTGAAACCCAGAAATAATGACAACAGCAGCCCTGTAGCTTTAATGTTACCTCGGTAGCCATTGCAAGTTCATTGAAATAGTGCAAGGTGCAAATTATAGGAAAACATGGTTGCTGTCATATGATGATGGAAAATTCTGGACCATGTAATGGTTGTTGGTGTTAAAAGGGTATTCAGAGGAATCTCAGTGTGATGAGCGTGGATTGAATCTGAGGATCTTGGGTCAACAAGTCAAGAGTGGCCATTTTATAGTGGCTTCATCCTTGTTTTTATGCATCATCTGTTGAATCCACACTGAGCCATTCAAGTCGAGGCTGCGGTGCAGGAAAAACACGGTTTAATTTGTCTCTAAGAATATTTATTTGATAAAGTATTTGTCATTAGTGTGTTTCAGAGGACAATGTAGTGTTGTGATGGAATATTAAAGCAAATGAAGCATTCTACCAGATGGAATTGAAATAATGTAAACAGAATTTCACCTCTGTCGCAGTGTAAATTGTTGACCACTAGTTGGCGCTGTCGAAACGCGCTGGGCACGTCATTGAGCTGGGCGGAGGTTCCAGATACGAACTGGCCAATCAGATTCGGCCGTCAGGGGACGGGGCGAATTTGAAAGTGTTGCGGGGTAAACAGTTTTCGTCCAAAATCCCCCATTTCCATCCAAAACCGTGGGAGGAAATCATATATCAATATACACCACTTGTCACCAGCAGGTTAGTCCGTTTTAATTGTTCCTACTCCTCATTAATGGACTAGTTTACAGGTTAAGCGGTTTGTCACTTCCTCGCTGCAATTTAGCTTCCTCGCTAGCAGCTAACAGGCTAGTGTGGTAAACAACGAGAAACCTGCTAAATCGTTTCATAGTTGGCCTATCTTATCTCCTGATTACAAAGAAACTACGTTTGTTATTATGTTAGGCTCGGAGATTAAACGTCTAGGTTTGTTGATCAGTCATGTGTACCTAATAGCCCGTAATGGTTCAGTGCCAAGCAGCTACTAAGGGACGAACATGCCATGTCGTGGCTTTAGGTTGAATGTTTTGTTGATTCCTTGTCGTGATTGCTGTGATCTTTGGGATACGTTCCTGTGAAGTCGCATGGCTGCTCTTTACTTGTAGGATGGAAGAAGAGGAGCACACAGACAGGCAGCTACAGATCGCTGAGCTGTGTAAGAAGCTGCAGAAAATAAAAAGAAATATCAATGACGGTAATTTCAGTTTCCTACATGGGCACTACGCTGCGTTATGTTTGCAGTTTTGTTGCTCATGGAAGATTTCTCTTATTTGTCTGCATCTCTTATTCAGATGACACAGACAATATTAATCAGATCATCACCTTGAATTCCCCTGAAACATGCCTGACCTACCTGCGAAATCTGGAGAAGAAGGGTGATCCACGCATGGACCACAGTCTTCTCAACAAGTTAATTGACTGCTACACGCAGGTCTTCTCCAGCATGCCATTGGGAAAATACTGTCAAAATCCTTGTTATGCCCGGATGCTTGTCAGATTTGCTGAGCTTAAAGCGTAAGACTTTTATTTTGCTACCACTGAATGTTTACTGTGAATTTTGATGTCTTTTTACACTGCCCATTTTTAGTTTAGTGTTTACCTTACATGATTTGCCTGCATTTCCCCAGAATTCAAGATGTCAGTGAAGCCCAAGACAACTTTCATGTTGCAAGATCACACTGCCAGGAATTTGCTTTTGTCCACATTGCTCATGCCCAGTTTGAGTTATCACAAGGTAAAATACTGCACAGTAGTACTTTTTAAACTGAATTATGACTTTTGTACAAAACTTTTGTGATTTATGGCATCAATAATATTTTTTTTTATCAGGCAATATCAAGAAAAGTACTTGGATTTTGCAAAGAGCACTGCAATTAAAGGCAAAACCAACTGAATGTCTGGAAGCTGCAATGCAAAATTTAAAACTAGGAAGGAGTCGCCTGTTTTCTCAAGAAAATAAAGAAAACACAAGTAATTGATTTTTGCAATTGTAATCAATTTTTATCAGCAAATTTTTTAATTGTATGCAAAAATATTTAAGGTATATTAAATATGTTTTTTACAGCATCAACTTTTGATAATGGACAAGAGAGTATAGTGATGGACTCAGATTTTGGCAAGGATTATAAATCAGATGAATCAGGAGATTCACCACTAGCATGCTCACAGTAAGACCTTATAACCTTCAGTAACATCACATGCCCACACTAATATTAGTTTACAATGTGACCTTTGATAAAAACCACACACACGCTTCTGTATGAACGTTCTTCAGTCGATTTAGGTTCTCCTAATGATTTGGACCCATTCACTTTCAGAACTGATCAGAGGAACAACTCTGCAGGACATGAGATGCCATACTGGAGGTCCTCAGCAAATCGCAAGAGAGCAGTTGCCATGGTAGAGTACGGGCCATTATGTCATATAATCATCACTGCCAATTGTAATCTAATTGTTTTTCCAGCCTGGTAGATTTCCTTTGGTACCACGATTCATCCAAGAGGAGGATAACAGTGATGAAATGGGGGTTATTAACAAGGGTGAGGTGTACGCCTCCAAAAATTATTTATCCAGGTGAGGAACATAATTGCCTAAGCACAGTAAATCTCTTTGTGCGTATGTATATGCCCTTTTTTTCTTTTAAACGCAGGCAAATATCTGGTTCCTGTCTCAACACTAGAATGATTGCCCCAGGCAGACAGAGCACTGGGGACAGCGACTCCTGCAACTTGTTGAATCTAAAGGTAGTGTTTCATATATCTGATTTGACCTGTAATACAGTGTCACGGTTTCAAACCAACATTACTTCTGTTGTGTCCCTGAGCGAGACACTTAACCCTGAGTGTCTCCAGGGGGACTGTCCCTCTAACTACTGATTGTATGTCACTCCGGATACGGGTGTCTGATGAATGCTATAAATGTAAATGTAATACAGCATCTCATATGCCACTATCTATTAATGCAGTTATTAATTTTCAGCCATCAGCTATTAGCCCAGAGCCTCTGCCATGGGAAAATGCTGGGGTTGTAGATTCCACTACCACACTGATGTACAAGACAGAAAAGAAGGACCCATCAAAGTTGGAAGGTGGGTCTGTCATCTCGTTTTCTTCTGATTTGCACATTTTTTGCGCAGTTTGTATCATACTAGGGTTCTTTTGTTTTGTGAAATATGTATTTCTCTTTTAGATTCCACGTGCAGTGTTAACCAGGTCCTCTGTTCCAAATCCCCTGAGTTGTGTATGACGTATCTGACAAACCTGGAAAAGGCTGGAGACCCGCGTTTGGATTCTACGCTACTTGCAAAGCTCTTGGATTCCTATTCTAGAGTGTTTGCCAGACTTGCTTTGGAAAAATACAGCAAGAATGAATGTTATGCTCGTATGCTGGTCAAATTTGCAGAGCTGAAAGTGTGAGTGTTGTCTTCACGGATTTTGATGATCACTGCAACAGTGGCTGTTCTTATTGAAACATGTTTATTTAACGTCTCTTGCTTTGGATCAGGGCCTCTGCTGAATGCCATAAATGTTATGTACTTTTGTTTTATATTTATCATTGCATTGACTTCTGTGAATTAATTTTGGCAGAATTGAAGACCCTGATGATGCGCACGATAATTTTCTTGTTGCCACCACAAACAGCAAAGCATTTGCTTTTGTGCACATTGCATATGCTCAATTTTTGCTCTCACAAGGTACGTTTCATTGACACACATGCTATGCATTAATGTGTGTGTTGTTGGAACTTTTAAAAAAAATAATAATAAAATTTTGGTAAATTTGCATCTTCACCATATTTTGCTTATAGGAAATGTGAAGAAAAGTTATGCAATATTGCAGAAGGCCATTGAGTGTAATGCCAAGCCCACTGAACTGCTGCATACAGCAATGAAAAATATGCAGTCTGGGAAAAAACAGCTCTTGCTCGTTGAAGATAAAGAGAATATTACTGGTTTGTATTTTTTTCATCAAACCAATTTTGACGTTTCACTCAGTGTTGTTGCAAGGTGGGAACTGTGGGCAATTAGAGTAGTACTTCTACATGCTACAGTGTCTCAGCTTGGGCTAACAAAATGTGAATAGTCAGTCATTCAGGCCTAATTTTGACTGATTAATACATTTGTTGGGACCTTTTTTTAAACTGTATTTACTGTAGATCCCCCAACCCTGACCTCAGCTGGGAATCAGATGGATGTTCAAGATAAAGAAGTGAATCGGTGTCAGATTTCCTTAAACCAAGTCCAGCAGAAACCTACGTTCAAGGATTCTCCCTCGGAATGGAAGATTCCTGCACGCATTAACAGATACGTGTCTCCAGAGGTCAGTTAACACTCAGCATGCTTTTTAACATTATGGCAGATATGGCCAGCAGTTTGAATAGGATGTGATGGTTGTTTGGTGGCTTTCAGGAAAAGAGGCCTGTAGAGTGCACGCCCACTCCACGCCTGTTAGTTTCAATACCAACGCCCTCTGTCTCACTGCCATATAGACAGAACGCAGTGGCTCAGACACCCAGTTACAAAGAACCATGTGCAGCCAGGTAATGTATATGTGCTTTTTACTTCACCATTGACAAATAACTCATAAAGGGAATTGTTCTAATATGCATTTATTTTTGGTCTTTGGTTTTACAGTTTTGCCACTTGTGTGTCTGAGAAACCAGCTGTTGCGCCTCACACAGTTCAGAACATGAGCCACGCCCCGTTCCTATGCACTCCTCAGAGTAAGGTGTCCTATGTCCAAGCACCCCTACAGGTAAAGACCAGTGCACAACATAACATCCTGCATTAGAATTTTCCTTGCTCCATTGTGTACATGAAGTAATGAATGCATATGTTTTAGACACCCATCTTCTCGAATGACACCATAACTATTAAGGGTCGGCAATTTTTTATTCTGAAAATGATTGGCCGTGGAGGTTCGAGTAAGGTATAAAGTTTTATTTTTACTAATTTCTGCTCATATTGTTAGTTCTGTTGTGTTTATACATATTGTCTTCGGGTTATATTTTTTGAGAAAGGCATGATTTGCCTCTTTTCAGGTGTATCAGGTTCTGGACCACAGAAAACAGCTCTATGCTGTGAAGTATGTGAATTTGGAGGAGGCAGATGCCCAGACTGTTGAGAGCTACAAGAATGAGATTGAGTATCTGAATCACCTTCAGCAGTACAGTGAGCAGATCATTAAGCTCCATGACTAGTAAGTGCTCGTGGTTCTGAAATGTTTTGGTGTATACTTCTGCTCAAGGGCCCAAAAGGGATTTGCTTGAACGTTGATCCACATCTCTCATTGCAGTGAGATCACTAACAACTGCATCTATATGCTCATGGAATGCGGAAACCTGGATCTGAATACCTGGCTACGCAACCGCAAGAGCGTCAACCCTCTGGAGCGGAAGTTCTACTGGAGGAACATGTTAGAAGCGGTCCACACGATTCACAAACATGGTGATTTGTCAGCACAAAGATCATACTAATCCTTTTTTTTTCCCCCCACTGTGTAATATCGCTCTCATTTTTGGCTCATTTGTTCATAAGGAATCATCCATAGTGACTTGAAACCTGCCAACTTTGTCATTGTCAATGCTTCACTGAAGCTGATTGACTTTGGTATTGCCAATCGAATCCAGCCTGATATGACCAGCATTGTGAAAGACTCACAAGTAGGTGGTCATTCCCTCTTAGCATCTTAACACCAGTCTTCCATTCAAGGATATGGCACTTCAGTCTGCTCCTGTTTCACAGGTGGGTACACTAAACTACATGCCACCAGAAGCCATCAAGGACACATCATCCAAGGCTGGCCATCCAAGCTCTAAGGTAACTTTTTTTTTTTCCTCAACTGTTTTAGTTGGGGCTATGATAGCAAGTTTTGTTCCATTTGTATTCCTCAGTGATCTCAAAGACCTGAGATTAGTTTTACCATCAACATTGGTACTGTGGCTGGCTGGAAGCCATTGGTATACCTTATGAATTGGAGTGGTTTGAGCCATTTTGGTCTTTGTGATCAAAACCTTCTAGAAGTCACAACACAAATTATGGTACCATACAAAGCCCTTTCTTGCAGTGTTCAGAACCAGGTCACTCATTGTTCTCTGATCTTTGTGACTGGAGTCAACCTGATTCCATTCCATTATATTCCAGTGGGAAGTAGTAGGTCAAATGTGTTGATCTTCCTCACAAATGATGTAAAGATCTGGATGGGCACTGTCTAATGTAGTTTTGGACTTTTTTTTTTTTTTTTTTTTTTTTTCTGATCCTCAGATCAGCCCTAAAGGTGATGTGTGGTCTCTCGGGTGCATCCTGTACTGTATGACCTATGGCAAAACACCATTCCAAAGCATCACAAACCAGATGAGTAAATTGCATGCCATCATTGATCCGTCCCATGAAATTGACTTCCCCAACATTGCTGAGCAGGACCTTTTGGATGTATTAACGGTATGTTTTGTTTTGTTATATATATACATAAACATTTTTATTGTGATTAATCACACGGGTGTCTGGGATTAATCATGATTAATCGCACTGTTATGCGCTACATATACATTCTCAATCATTTTTTGCATTGTAGCAATGAGACATAAAAACAAAATGCACTCAAATTAAAACTAAAATAAGAAGGAAAAACAGAAATAGTCCATAACAGAAGAACAATGTTTTTCCACTCATATATATGTCACTTAGCTCCTGATGGCTGTAGGTATTGTCATATAACACACACACATTTATACATATGTACAGTATATATGCATAAACTTATACGTAAGTTTGTTTTAATCAGGTTTTTAGATGCAACTTAATTTAATCAATTTCTATCGTTTTATTACAGCGGTGTTTAGTGCGGAATCCAAAAGAGAGAATCTCGATTGCGGAGCTCTTAGAGCATCCTTACTTGCAGATTCAGCCACAGCAGCAGCCTGAGCCTGGTAGGACATTCTGTCACACATTGGTACTTCGTATTGCAAGTTATTACTTGTGGTGTCTTAATCCTGTTAATGTCTTTTACTGCAGCACAACCCTGCAGTGGTGACTTGAAGAGAATCTTAAATGAGCTTGCTGCTTTACAGTCCCCAAACAGCATTGCAAGGGCAGCAAGCGTAAGAAGATTAAACAAGTCTTGTACTAGATGCTTTCGTTTGATTTCAGATTTGATGTTAAAGTTCTTGTTCTCGACCACAGAACCTGGCCAAAATGTGCAACAGTGGGAAGAAGCTAGACATCTCAGAGTGTGTAAAGACGTCTAGCCAGACCTCCTGGAAAATGTGAGCGCTGTGATCCATGAGCCTTGGGACTGGTGCACACCCTCCATTCCACACGCTACAATGCCACTATAGCACCTTCACACGTACTGCAACGCTCAGGACTGTTTCTGTTTCTCCGGTTGGATTGGACCACTCCCCACACGCCTGTAGCTTGTTCATTTTGCTAGATCCCTCAGGAACTTCAATTTCAGTTGTTACTGTAAAGGATGCAATGCAGAGATACAAATAAACTTTTTTAAATTTCACTTTTATCATGTGATTTGAATGGTTATGATTGTGACCAACTGGATGTTCCATGAAGCACCAATTCTCATCTTCGGGGAAATTGATAGGAGCTTCTTGGTGCCATGATTGCGGTGCACCGAGATAAAGAATCTCCGCTACTTCAGTTGTGTGAGCGTGTTAACACTGCTGCGTATTCCGTTCCAGGGCACCCTAACGGTGCCTCGTGGGGTTTTCAGCAGAAATGATGTATCAAGGCGGCATTGTAGTGCTGCAGTGTCAGGTCGGGTTTCCTCACCTCATCTCAGCATCCATCTCCTCCCGTTCCAGGAACTACAGGAACAAACGGACAACATGTTTGCCGCACCACAAATAAAATAAGCGACATGTGTGCCCATTAGAAGTAGATGGTTGCAGTGGTGGTAGTAGCCTAGTGGGTAACACACTTGCCTATGAACCAGAAGACCCAGGTTCAAATCCCGCTTACTGCCATTGTGTCCCCGAGCAAGACACTTAACCCTGCGCGTCTCCAGGGGGGGACTGTCCCTGTAACTACTGATTGTAAGTCGCTCTGGATAAGGGCGTCTGATAAATGCTGAACATGTAAATGTAGATGGTTCATGCACCTTTCTCTTCGCCTCTCTTATACAAGACGGATGAGCGTCAACATCTCCAGCCGCGGGTTCGTGCAACCTGACTGCGTTAACCGTGCCCCGCGTCCAGCATTTATTCCACTCACGTGTTGCCGAACAAGTTCCTACGTTCGGTGTCCGCGGGAACCTCCTGTCGTGCAACGTGTCACTTCTGGCGGTCCCCGATCGATCTGATCTTGTACGTCGAAACAGCCATCGCGTGGTGTGGGGTGGTAGTAGCCCAGTGGGTAACACACTCGCCTATGAACCAGAAGACCCGGGTTCAAATCCCACTTACTACCATTGTGTCCCTGAGCAAGACACTTAAGTTGCTCCAGGGGGGGGACTGTCCCTGTAACTACTGATTGTTAGTCGCTCTGGATAAGGGCGTCTGATAAATGCTGTAAATGCAAATGGTGTTGTTCCCCGCTTTGGGGTACAAAACCTACTTATACAACCAAGTTTTAACGTTCTTTGGGGTCTCGTGTTTTTTTTTTTTTGTTATCTTTCTTAATTTTTTTAACGTATGAAGCAGGACTGTTATTTTGAAGGGGCGCGCCGGGCCCGATGACGGCGGAAGACGTCTTGTAGGCGGCAGCCGAGACTCCCTCTCCGCCCGCCCGCCCGCCCGACCGACCGACCGACCGACCGACCGACCGACAGACAGACGGCAGGAAGCGCTGCTTCGCTCCCGCACGGTTCCGCAAACTTTTTTATGATTTATTTTTTTTACCTCTCCACCAGAAACGCGGACAGGAGGACCGCCGCCGCCGCCGCCGCCGCCGCCGCCGCCGCCGCCGCCGGTAAGAGCTCCGCGCCCCCGACTCGGTTTGGGTTGCGGACGAACTTTGTGTTCGTGCTTTTTGACGGAGCCGGAGGGTCGAGGGCGCGTTTTGGGGGAGTTTTTGGTTGAAACGAATCATTCGTTTTACACTTTATGCAGGAAAACTCCGGGAACGGGCTGGTCTGCGTCACTGACTACTGTTAGAATTTATTTCGACGAGTTAAATCGGAAAACGTGGAATTTCGTTAACTTGCTGTTGAAATGTTAGCATATGCTAACCGGCGCCACGTCTTTTTTTCTTCTTCTCTCCTTTCGTTTTTTTTTAAATACGAAAGGGGAATAAAAACGACCGTTTCGTGTAAATGCTGGATACAAGCGTGGAATATGTCGTTTCTTGTCCGAGAAAAAAAAAATCCCACAAATGTCGGTCGATGCCGGGAAAGGCGCTTAACACGTTACGTGTTCTAGACGTGAGCTTAAGGGAAGGTCAGGGTTTTTTTTTTTATTATTATTATTATTATTATTATTATTTCTTATTTAAGTTTGCTCTGTGACATGAACTTTTAAAGTACAAAGTCCAATTCCGCTTGCGTTTGCCGAGTGGAGGATCAAACTCCCTCCAGGGAGTTTGGTTTTTCATCAGCCCAGTTTGGTTTTCATCAGCCCAGGAGAAGCAGGGTTCCCTCTTGATTTAATAACTTATTTTTTAACTTATGTATAGCTGTAGTTCCTCTATTTAGATTTTTATTTTTTTATTTATTTTTTTTTGCATGCAAAGTGAACGCCGCCGAGAGGCTCCTCCTCCTGTTAAATGGACCCCACTGTGGTGCCATGACGCCCTGTGTTCTCACCTCCTGAGTGGATTGGGCGCCATGCCTTGGCACGGCCTGGTAGGCGCTCTTTCCCGTCACCTTGTCCTGCCGGTGACACCGCGCCCACCCGACCTACTTCATCTGGGTAGCTGCGAGGAGTCACCTTGTACCAGGAGTGCTGGAAAGTTCCTTCCTTCCTTCCCCGAAGTACTTGTTAAAAATTCCACTTCTCCGAGTGGTTTTAAGCGGTAGAAGGCTCGTGGGATGGTTTCGACCGGCCTTCCAGCACAATTACGGGCTCTTTTAAGAATGGCCTATCATGGAGGCGAGCTCTTACGCGAGTCTCGCTCGCCACTTCAGACGCGGTAAACGGCGCTAACAGGATGTTTGTGGTGCTGAATAAATGGCATGGAAGTTGTTGCGGGGTACGAGATCATACGGTCCGCCGGCTGCGAGGGGCTGGTTCGGTCTCCATCGGCACGTAAACAGAGCGGCGAGCACTCATTTCTAAGGTTTTTTTTTTTTTTTTTTTTTTTTCTTAATTTTTTTAATTGGCCGTTCTTTTTTAGAATGGCAGTGATTTTTGATTTTTATTTTTAATCGTAGCACGGCCTACTAGGCTTGTTAAGGTATGGCCATTTCACACAGGCGGCTGCTTGTGCCGCCGAGCCATTGCTTACCGGAATGGAATCTGTGTTTGTCTCTACAGGCCCTACCAGAAGCAGCCTCCCTTGAGCATCGCGCCGTTGAGGGACACGCCGACTCGCCGGGGCGTTTGGGCAGAAACTCCGGGCCTGGGGGTTCAGGGGGTGCGTCCCAAACACGTTTATTTGTGGCTCGACTCGGGCCGTCGGCTCCCAGAAGCGCGTCCCCCCTCGTCTCGTCGGTAACAGCCTGCAGGGTGGCGAGGGACGGCGAGGCCACAAGGCGCGGGTCACCCGGGATGAGTGAATTCTGGCACAAGATTGGTTGCTGTGGGTTGTCCAAACCGCCACCGGTGAGTGAGCCCCCTTCCCCGTACATATCCAGGTGTTCCTCGGTGAAATGCTAACTGGCTCAATTAAGGGTTTAGTAGAGGGTTTGTGTCAGGGACTACTGGGATGTGTGTCCCCAAGACTGCTGTCAAACTGGTGGCGCAACCCAGTCCAGCATAATAAAATTTGCACAATATGTGTTTAAATGCACGAATAAAGGCAAGGATGTTGGAATGGAGGAGGTCTGGACCGCATTGGCTGTCTGTGGACATGTCAAAGCAAGAAAGCTACTTAATTTATTAAAAAAAAAAAAGATTTACTCTGTCGCATATTCGGATGTTTTATTTTGTGAGGTGTTTTAAGACCGCAATAAGTGAAGCTCTGATGCCGAGAGATGGCGCGCTGCAAGTGGGATAAATGCGTGCAAGGCGTACAGACCCGGTCTCCTCTCTGCACCGCCGAGGTTGATAAAATCTCGAGCGTTGGCGGAAAAACACTCACATAATGAAATCATGGGAAGCTGACCTGCTTTCGATATTAGATTTAGCCCCCGGTCAGAGTTTCCTAAGAAGCATCATGAGTTTTAGTCTGCGGTGCCAGCTGGCAGCGCCTGACGCCACAGTTGGGACGTTCATGCTGTCCGGCCAGTGGGCTCTGTTGAACCAGGGAGGTATGGGGAATATTCGCCCTGTAGCCAGATGCAGGGCCGATCCGGGAATTTTACGATGTTCGGCCTGCTCTTCCGGGTTCAGCATTAGGATGCGCGTGTTTTGCACTCTGTAAACATGCCGTTGGTTTCTGCTCTTAATAAAATGGATGGAAACGTCCTGTGTTTCAAAGGCCAGCTCTTACCACCGCTTCCAGGAACAATGTGTGGGGCTCGCAGGGGAAGCTGGAGTCTCGGGCTATTAGCAGTGAGCTCATTCTCTTTCCTCCCTCCTTCCTTTTTTATTTTTAGGCCTGGGTTGGCTCCATTGTTGAAGAACATGGCTGCGCTGCACTTTGCATTTATAAGCAACCATCCAAGTTGCATCAGAGCGCAGAACTCTGGTACTTTCTGGGCCTTTTTTTTTTATTTGTCCTAATAGAACAACAGGTATCATTATCATCTAATAATTTTAGTTTAATTGACATATGGACCTCTCGGGGGGGACAATTCCAGAGGAAAAACTGCCTCTTTCCATGGCGTCTGTTCCATATCTGCTATTAGTTAAATTTCAAGACCAACACACCTTCAACGTGATTATTAACCCAATCTCACCAAATAAGGAGTAGACTTGAGAACCATTGCTGTGTAATTAACCCTCTGAACTCTTCCGAGGCTACATACTTCTTTATTGTTTTTATAGTGTATATTAACAATTCTAACCAACTGCTTTAGCTCATAAAATGTGCTTTTAACAACTGGAGTTCAAATCAGTAGTTAAAGAAAATCAGTAAGAGAGATTAAAATGTTTTTCTTCCATACTGTACATAATCTGTATCTACAAATTATGTGGAATTGTAATCCCTTATTGTTTTATTTGAAGCCCTAATTTTGAACCCGTCTCCGTGGTTTACTCGCGATTTAGTAAAAGTTCCGTCGAATTCATGTCATCAGGAGTAAAATTCTTGGTGCCACGATTAAGCTCTGCTTGGGCACGAGGAGTTCTCTGCCAATGCTCCATGTTGCAATAAGTGTGTGTTGCTTCGTTTGAAAGCTGACAAGTGACGACAAGCACACTGAGAATGGAAGTATGTACATGGATACACCTTAATAAAATGGGAATGGTTGGTGATATTAACTGTTTGTGGCACATTAGTATATGTGAGGGGGCAAACCTTTCAAGATGGGTGGTGACCGTAGTGGCCATTTTGAAGTCGTTCATCTTGGATCCAACTTTTGTTTTTTCAATAGGAAGAGGGTCATGTGACACATCAAATTGATTGGTAATTTCACAAGAAAAACAACTGACCACTTATAAAATGTGTTCAATGTCACCAACATTCCCATTTTATTAAGGTGTATCCATATAAATGGCCCACCCTGTACTCTTTTTGTTAAGTTTGGAGTACGGTTACATGTCCTTTTGTTTGGTTGCAGGTTCCTTGTTTTCCTGCGCTGGAGTGACCGTTGCATTAAAAACCTGTAACTCTCCCTTTTGTTTGTTGCTTCAGAAGAAGAGGCGGAGGAAGATTGACCGCAGCATGATCGGAGAACCAACAAACTTCGTCCACCTGACACACATAGGATCTGGGGAGATGGCGGAGGGCCTGCCACCGGTACGAACGGCGCTGTCAGATTTTGCCCGCAGCCGCGCACCGTGACGTAATGTCCTGTTGTGTTGGCAGGGGAGGCCCGTTTGTGGTGGTGCCGAGTGAGCGGCGTACCTGGGCAGAGTAGAACAGCCCGGGACTTGCTGGGAGGAATGTTGGCCAGGGGCCTGTGTATACAGAGCCACAACCACTTCGCTCCAGCCAGGGTGTTGGGGGAAACATTTAGTCTTTACCGGGCTTCCGCCACGTCTGTTAAGTGTGTGGTTGCGTTTATTTCTTTGCAAATGTTGCCGTTTTTTATCATTCCTGGGACTTTCTCACATAATTGCCCTGCCCCTGTTGCGTAATCCCGTTCCCACTCTCCGGTTTTAAATGCATGCTGGGGTGTATTGTTTGAGCAGAGCACACTCGATCTCTTGGGACAAAAAGGCAACTCTGCACCTGGACCTGGAGTCAGAATTGTCGGCTTTTTATTTTTTATTTTTATTTTTTTATCTCTCCATTTCTAAATGAAACTGCATCTGCGAGCAGAAGCAGGAAGCTGCGTGCTGGCCTCTCTCCTTATCAGTGCGCGGCAGTTGTCCCAAAGTGTGGAATGCTTATCGTCTGTCCTCTGTAGCGTGGTGGGGGTGTCCCGTTCCCGTAATCCTTCGGAGAGCGCGAGGGTTCGCCGGCGCGTGAAGCGCATGGTACGTGCTCACATGGCGAGCGCGGGAGGACGGTAATTTCCCGAGAGACCGACGCGGAGGCGACATAATCCGCTTGTGATGTAACTGTTGACTCGCGCGGGTGTGGCGCGGAGCCGCTCCGAGTGCGAGAGGCTAGTTCATGCTTGACTGTCTGACGGTTTCCCAGCCCCGGCTCGGCGGGCACGGTGTGTGTGTGTGTGTGTGTGGAAAAGCAGCCGAGTGCCAGTTGCAGCCATTAATCTTCTCGTGGGAGGAGGCTGTGCCCACGTGGTCTTCTCCTGAGCCCCGAGTCCGTCGGGACTTTACCTTCGCTGTCAACTCGGTCGATGTGATTTGGATGACCGTGTCTGAATCCAGCTTGGCCAAAACGTTTTGGTGGCCTAGCGGTAAAGGAAGTGTCCCCGTAATCAGAAGGTCGCCGGTTCGAATCCCGATCCGCCAAGGCGCCACTGAGGTGAAACTGAGCAAAGCACCGTCCCCACACACTGTTCCCCAGGCACCTGTCATGGCCGCCCACTGCTCACTCAAGGTGATGGGATAAATGCAGAGGACAAATTTCACTGTGTGCACCGTGTGCTGTGCTGCTGTGTATCACATGTGACAATCACTTCACTTTTATTTTTTATTTATTATAACTTGGGACGTATCACACTCCATCCCTGCCTTTCCCTTTTCAGTCAGGGGCTGTCCAGGAACAGATGAGGTCAAAAGTGCCCCACGCCAACGGACGCAACAGCCTGTTATGAACCTCCCAGCCTGTGAGTAGCAAGTCACAGACAGACGCCTCCTTCCCAACTGTAAAGAGGCGCTGCTTGTTTCCGTGGCCGCAGTGTCTATATTTTCTTGTCTAATGTGCTTTCGTCACGTTTATCAGGCTGTAAAGAGAGATCGCTTCTGCTCCCCTCCACCCCGGCTTCCTCCGTGGGATGTAGCACTTGGCATATCTGGAGAAGAGATTGGAGCAGTGGACCTGCATTTTGTCCCGTCACTTTTTTTTTACCAAACCCACTTCTGCCAAACAACAAAGAACTTTGTTTTGTGGACTCTCTTGTATTTCAAAGATCCAGTTCTCAGTATCACGTGAAACGTTTTAATAAGGACTATTATTATTATTATTATTTTTTTAAATCTAAAATGAGTGTGAGTATGCGAGAGCGAGTGTTTTTGGGGTGTTGCCATATTTTAGATTCCATGATACACTGGCTATGTTCACCTCAGAGGGGCAGGCGGGTTAAGGGTCCTACTGCCCCCCCGAAGGTATGCATACAATGTTGAGCAATACACTGTTTTTATTAGTCAGTATGTCACTAAGTTTTTTCTTTATTATTATATATTCCCACATGTATACATTTGAGGACCATCTGCCCTGGTGCAGCTTTTCTCACCAGGTTCCAAAGATGAATGGTCGTGTCTGCCTGTAACATGTTGAATGAGGGATTAACTTTTTAAAGAAAAGTCCACCAGCAGTCCAGAAATGTGCGTAATTCCTTTCTGGAAGAAAGCAAATGGTTAATTCAGAATATACTGCCATGGAGCTGAATGCCAAATTTCATTGACATGTACGCTATCTCCTGACCTAATAATACCACAGTTAACCTTTTTTTTTAATTTTTATAATTATTATTATTAGCTGGTGCTCTAGTAGCTTTAGAATTCTAGAGTTCTGTTCCTAAACTACGATGTTCGTGCACCAGCTTGATGTGTAATATTGTGGGATAATATTTAGTAAAGAAGCACCAGGATTCTTTCAGACTGTTTCATGGAAAGGAATTGCACATTAAATTGTGGAATGGTGTTTGATTGTTCATTTAATTCCAAAGTATTACCAAAGGCTTTTTTGGGTTTTATTTAGTGTTATTTAATTCCATTTTTAAACTTAATTGAACAGGATTGAACACTGGATTGTTTGTGTGTGCGTGCGCTCTTTTTGTATTCTGTTGTATTTTGTGCGGTCTTTCATATTGTACTGCACCAGACCATAGCACGAAACGAAATGCATCAAGTGTAGTTGTACTTATTCACAGTGCACAGAGAATTTCTTTACCGACACGGCGCCTTCATTATTAATTTGTCACAAAAATAGCATTATTGTGTAGCACTCAAAAAATAAATAAAAATCCCTCATATTGCATCCTGTACTGGTATCATACATGCTACACATGTCTGTTCTTGAGAACTCTTAAGTAAAAGCCCAAATTTTTCCCCATGAGACAATTTAATTAGCATGACTCATTTCTTGAAAAATTTTTTTTTTTAAATGTTTGGTATTAATCCTGTAACACGTCCCTGTAATAATCCAGGTGCATTTAGCTCGCTGCTTCTGAACGAAGATAATTTTGAGGTTCTTTGCATTGGAGACTGAACTGTTGGATGTTGAGAATGTAGGCGTTGTTTTGTCTGCTGTTTAAAACTCCTTTGTACATCTTGTACTTTTGAAATCGAATGTGTATTGCTTGGTTCGTCGTGAAGTAATACAGATAAATCTCTGCTCACCCCTGTTCATTTTAAACTGCTTGCTTTGTGATTCTTCAGTAGAAAGCATTTTGCCAGTGACCCCTGAGATTGTTTTTGTAACACTGAGGGTTAAATACATCATTTGCTAGGTGAGTTCAAATTCCTTTAGCATTCTTCTCCCTGGATCTATAAATATAGAAGTGCTTATCGCAAATTCCAGACTGGCAGGAGACCCTTGGCGTCTGTAACCATGTGAATCGTGTCTAAAGTTCTTCACGTTAAAGACTTGATAATAATAAAAAAAGACTTGATAAAGCTATTCCTCATAAAACTTGACAGTGTCCCTGATGTCTTCCTGACTGCAAGACTCACCAATTCCAACAATTCTGTTGTAGCTTTTTATTTACAATAGCAAAATATCTGACCACCACCAGGCTTTCAAGAATATGGGGAACTGATTAGAAATCGCATTGAAGAGAGAATTGTGTTAAACCAGACTGACATGGTGCTCCGTAACACTGAACTCTGTTTTCAGATAGATTAGACTGTTGCAATATGGATTCCTGAAGTCACAACTAAATAATCACAGCCTTGAGCCTAAAATCATAATGCAAATTTTCAACTGTCTCCATCAGACCGTACATTATTGAGCCTTCCTAATTGATGCAGTTATATTAATATGAAAATGAATACACATTTTGCTATTAGTTAGCTCACTTCCTCCTGCTACAGATTTCTTTTAGTTGTAATTTTATCAATGAACTGCTTTAATTTTTAAGTATTGCATGAAATTTACTATTAATCGCTTTCCTGTGTTCATGTTCATGTTCGAGCACAAATTGTTCAAGTATTTGCTTGTATAAATACCTGTGCTACATTTAACAACACTACATAAATGCTTTAAATGGATTTTTTTTAAACAAAGTAATGGCCCTTTACTAATATTTCAATACCAATATATTTTAAACAACCCCCTGTTGAGAGTCTTCTCTTTTCCTTGTAACAGGAACCACGGCTGCTAATAAATAAGAATTTAAATTAAATTCATTCCTATTATATCCTACTGTACAGTAATAATACATAGTTTTAATAAGATTGTAACCTCCTTCTAGGATCAATTGGTGTGTAAATGTAACATGAGAGTAAAGTTCTGTTCCTTTTCAGCACCTGGATATGTTTTTGCTGTTATGAATAAGTGTAAAAATAATCCACTGTTTCAACAATTCAGTGTTCATCTGACTTCGACCCCTGCTGGTTTGGAGGAGCTTCATGTTGTCTGTATTTGTCCATTTGAGCATTATATGCTGCTGCCCTTCTTCTAAAAACACTTCACCTGTTCAGGGTCTTATCAAATCTGCAGGAAACAAACAAAAGGAAAAGGTAAACCTTCAAGTTCCCACATGCCGATATGATGATGATGATGATGAGAATGAGAATGATTCTGTGTAAAACAGGACGTCTCCTCACTCCAGGATGCAGTCTGGGATCTGCAGGTGATCCATGGGGATGAACTCAGAGAGATCATTGAGTCTGCGGACGAACCGCACTTTCTTGCTGAACTTCTCACTGAGACAAATCACACCATCGTTTCGAAGAATCAGATTTCACTCGATCGTGATGCACAGTCGTGCCGCGTCTCGTTTTCGCATCGCACGTGGTTTAATGACGATGCCCGGTAGTACGTGACCTCCATACATGCGTGTCCTTACCTGATGAAAGGCTTGACCAGGGTAATCAGGGCCTTGACGTACCAGGCTGGGTGCACCACAAACAGACCTTTCAGATCCTTCTTCAGCCTGTTCCAAAATGCCAAAAACGCATGTTACTGCCACCCTGTCTATCACTCACTGGGCGCAGGGCCGGGAAAAGCAAATACATATGTGGTGTGCATTAAAACGCTAAATAATATTTTCATTTTGAAGGAATGAATTTGACGTCCTGGCATTTAAATGACAACATTTGCAGTGACCCTGTTTTGACGCTGGCAGAGGAAGAGGGTGACGCTATGACCATCTGCATGTGGAGGGTGACACATGGCAGGAGTCACTGTCCTTTGTTTGCCAATCCAGTCTGGGTGGCTACAATCTCGCTGATTCACACTGAGGTCATAATAATAGTAATAGTAATAATAATAATAAAAAATCCCCGGATCAAAGACAAGCAGGGCATGTGTATGAGCGCCAGCAACAGGATCAACAGTTCATACTGTTGACCGGAATTGGTTGCAAAATTCTACCCTCCTATGGAAGGACTGCGATGCGGTGCTGTACTAGTGGATATGGGAAAGGGTTTTTATTGTGTGTGTCCCCCACCAGAAATTAAAATAACATTTATCTGAACGGCTACTTCATCATAGCTCTGTTTGCGCTTTTTAAACCAGAGCTTGTTGTAGAGCGTGGCATGCGTTGCTTTAGCATGAGATCATGTGCTGATTCAGTCAGGGAGGATGGGACTTCACGCGGCTCGATGTTGTCCATCTCTAAATGCCAACTATCGCTCCAGTCGCTCATGAGGTGATGTCTGAAATATTTCAGCCGTGAGGTGGGAGCTTTTGTTTTAGTCAGCATTACTACCGCTGTGAGGTAATGAGACTGATTCGTGCCCACCGAATCTTTAAATGTGAAGTGAAGCACAGCCCAGCACACGGTGCACACAGTGAAATTTGTCCTCTGCATTTAACCCATCGCCCTGAGTGAGCAGTGGGCAGCCATGACAGGTGCCCGGGGAGCAGTGTGTGGGGACGGTGCTTTGCTCAGTGGCACCTTGGCGGATCGGGATTCGAACCGGCAGCCTTCTGATTACGGGGCCGCTTCCTTAACCGCTAGGCCACCACTGCACCACTACCACTGCCAAATGTTGCATTATTTCCATTCTGTAGGTGAAATGGAATCGGCTCTGCTTGTTTTATCCTGTGTGCTATAATTTCCTGGCTCTTTGAAAGTAAAATGCATGAACAGCCATGTAAACCTAGAGGGGATCTGGTGTAAATCTTTTGTGTGAACCATTATGCTGCCATTACATAGGCTAAAGAAAGTTTCATTGGAGCACTGGCAGTAAACACAGAGGAATATGGCGCATGCCTTATGTCCGTTTCATTGTAAAGATGCCGTACCAGCCATCAGGCCTTCGATTATCTGAACTGACAGCATCTGCAAATGGGACACTGCACTGCACAAACTGTGACCATGAACCTTTAAATGGCCGTGCTGTGCTGTGCATTCAGCACTTGAGGTCAGGGGGTTATCTAAAGAATGCTCTCCGGGAACTCCTTTCCTCTGATAGCAAGTCCTCCAGCCTATGAATAATTACAACATTCCCGTCATATTTCATACGTGGGGATGGCTGAGACAGAGCGGCGAGAAAAAAACACTCTCCATCGAGACACTCCCAGTCGATAGGATCAACATTATATTCTTCACCAGAGCGCCCTCTCCTGGGAAACCACACAAACCACTGTCTCCAGGCGAGACGTGTCATGCCCATGAAACAAATTACATTTCGAGTTGCAAATTGAAAGCAGACGCGGCCCTTACCTCCTGTCGATTAAATTGTAACACTCCCGCAGCCATTTCATAGCTGGCATTTTGCTCCTTGGGGCCATTCCACACAGATACACCATGACATAGTTCTCAGATACCATCAGGTCTAACGTACCCACAATGTACCTTACAATTAACACATACAAAAAGACAATGGTGGCATGTCATATAGTTATAGTTATAGTTTATAGTTTAGTTTAGTATAGTTTAGAGTTATAGTTTAGTTTTTAGCACAACTTCAACACGTCAAAACTAAGCACAATAATAATCATTAACCTGATAAGCATAAACAGTGGATTGCACGTATTCAGTAATAGCTCTGTAACCAGGTCTCACCTGAAGAGGTTTTCCATGACATATTCATAGTTCTCAACAGTGTTATCTGGTAAATAACAGGATGAGAACAAAATGATGGCATTCAGGCCATCTCCATAGTAACCTAAACATATATAAAGAGTAAAAAAATTATTACAGATCTACAGGGTGGGCCATTTATATGGATACACCTTAATAAAATGAGAATGGTTGGTGACATTGAACACATTTTATAAGTGGTAAGAAACTTACGTTAAAACCAAGCACACCATTGTTTATCTTGTGAAATTACCAATAAATTTGATGTGTCACATGACCCTCTTCCTATTGAAAAAACAAATGTTGGATCCAAGATGACCGACTTCAAAATGGCCACTATGGTCACCGCCCATCTTGAAAAGTTTGCCCCCTCACATATACTAATGTGCCACAAACAGTTAATATCACCAACCATTCCCATTTTATTAAGGTGCATCCATATAAATGGGCCACCCTGTACACTTCCCATCAGGTCTTTGTCAAGCTCAGACTCACCACCATGGGAGAGAACTTGCAGGTATGGTTCCAGAACACTCATGTTGACATGATAGTCCTGACCAGCAATGCAGAACCGACGCCACCGCCGTCCTTGGCTGTCCACCCGATCCAGCTCCATATGTGCCATGCTTGCGGAGCTGGCACGCCTGCTTTTTCTTCTGCCCATCCTCGGCAGGTCATCTGATACAGGGAGAAGATTCAGACACAGACAACCTGAGCAATCATCTCCACTCCCCGCAGAGTCTGTTCTCAAAACCATCACGTCTTTCCAGCCGAGAAGATCACTGGGTTCTATCTACCGACACAATGGACATTTTACCCCGTTATTCCATCAGAACCACCACCTTTTTACTACAAACTCTCTCTCAGTTTACTGCCGCTTTTAAAAAGCCGACATTATTGGTGATAAAAGTTTACCCTCCCACTCCCAGTTGTAGGATTCGCTGTCGGACGGCGTCTCCAGAGCCTCCAGGTTGATGTCCAGCTCCGTGTCGTCAGGGGAGGGGGAGAGGGCGGCGGCGGAGAACTCCTCCGATTTCAGGCTGTGGTCCAGAGAGTCCGTTTTGTCCAGCGTGAGACTGAGCGTCGGGGCCACCAGACGCTTTTTTCCAGTGCTGTTCCCTGTCAGTGCCAGGCTGGTGGGGGGCACTAACGCAAGACACACAGAAACAATGCTTGTTTAACATATTCGGATATGTGCAGAGCAACAAGCATAATTTACACTAACTACAGTTTCATATTTAAGATTTTTCATGCACTTCTCTCTCTGGAATGTATCAATTCCAAAATAATCATCATGATAATAACCATTAAACAAAGTCATAATATGGGTTCCTTCCAGAGGAGCCTTGTAGGATTACACCTTTACATTATGTTATATATATATTATCGTAAGCATGATTTATATGTTGCTACAGAACTTTCTACAGCAGGTACGGGGCATTTTTTTGTGCCTTGTTTCTGTTATTTTCTCAGATCCATATCACTCACATACTCTTTAAGCTGCAGATCCGCTTTGACAGGGCAGAACTCACCAGGTCTATTTCCGTTGGCATCGGGGCTCTCAGGCTCATCCTCTGGATTCTGTGCCTCTTCTGGCAGCGGCCTTCATGCAAAGGTGTCAAAAAGGACATGCAGCTGATTTAAGGATATATCCATCTCTATACCTCACAAACTTACTCCACAGACCTGGGGAAGTCCTCGTCCTGCCACTCTTCCTGAAGCTCCATATCGGGTATATGTGACAGTGTCTTGCTGTTCTCAGGACACCTGAAGGAAACGCAGACATCCTCTAAATCTGGTGATTCCATGTTATCAGCCAGGGGTTGTATGTGGGTAAAACTTTCATTGGAAGAATAAACCCTATATAACAGTCTACAAAAGGCCCAGTACAACCCTGCTGGTTTTCATTCCAACCAAGTCACAAATACTTAACCAATAAGAGGATCTCACATAAATGCTTCTTCTTTTGTAGGACGTGCAGGTTACGTCTTTTCCCCAGAATTCACAGGCCACACAACACAGTGCCTGCAAACCCGTGAAATAATAACCCTTGAAATGGACAGTATTAATGTCATGACATGATGTCATAATTTATCTGCTGCATGGCTCATAATTCATTATTCTGCATTGTTATATCACCAGCTGTCAAATAAGGCCAATAGTAGACAGACAGATAGATAGACAGATAGACAGATAGATAGATAGATAGATAGATAGATAGATAGATAGATAGATAGATAGATAGATAGATAGATAGATAGATAGATAGATAGAAATGTAAACATTCAAGCTCACCGTTTACTCCTGTCACAAAAGAGTCAGAAACCCTACAAGCTCCGCATTTTCGTCTGTAATTGCGGAAAAAGCCTTTAAACGTGTCGGGACGTTTCTGTTACGATGTTGTCACGGTTCATCCGCGACGCGACCTCACAACAAACAGCGTGTCAGAGTCTCGCAGCCAATCAGAGCGCAGCTCCGGCGGCGGCACCTGGGAGGAAGGTGATTTGCCACGCCCACACCCAGCAATGCGGAACAAGCCCACGTCCACACCCACGCTGCGGTCCCGGCTCCGCCCAGATCCCCGCGAGCACAGCCAGTCCGGTATGATACTGAATAGCTTTAATATAAATACATCAAAGTATTTGCGATGAGAATATTATATATTTAAATAGGCCAAGCTGACTTTACTAATGTCTTAATGTAACAACTACAACGATCATGACTGATATAAATTATACATGTTTATATTAGATTAACATTAATAAATTATTAATATTATATAACAGCCCAGACTGTAAATAATAGCACCAGAGGACAGCAAATAAATGCTACACATTCAAACCAGGGGACAATAGTTTAACTTTCTCCATCACATGGCCACATTAAACACCTGAAGATCAAGCTTGTGCTCAAGCAATCAAAGTATTGATCAGTTGAACAAAAGCTATTGGCAAAGCCAAGTGCCAGACTGCAACCAGAAACAAGCCACTGTGTTCCACTTTACTTGTTCTTCTCCAGGCAGGAATTCACAAATGCGAGCAGAAGCACGAGCAACGCCGTGTACTCTAATCTCTCCGGTTTTACACTAACCTTTGTTTGGGTCACACCCTGCAGCAGACTGGCATCGATGCCTGACAAAAAAAGCCAAGTGGAAATGCCAGCCAAACCTAGAGCTCATCGTTGTAATGTCCACTAATATTTGGTTCTGTCTCTCACTTTCTGTCTAAATAATTACATTTACAACATTTATCAGACGCCCTTATCCAGGAGACACTCGGGGTTAAGTGTCTTGCTCGGGGACACAGTGGTAGTAAGTGGGATTTGAACCTGGGTCTTCTGGTTCATAGGTGAGTGTGTTACCCTGATCTACATTTTATGAAGTTGCCCCAATCTAACCAGGGCTTATTTAGCCATCTGCAGACAGAAATCACTCCAGTGGAGTTTGGCAACACTGTTAGGCTGTTGAGTCACAAACGGTCACGAAGCACTTTCACAACAGAGCGATCGCTGCGGTGAGCTGTGATATACCTGCTCGCCTGTGATGTCCTTCTGAACTGCGTCGTTGTGACTTTCTTGGAATGCTCGTTTCTACACTCGCCGCTTTTCACTTTTCACTGTATAGAATATCCTGTTCAATCTATGGAATTCTGGAAAGCAGAACTCTTTAAGATCAGATTCGTCGCTGACCTGAACCTTTAACAGAGGTCAAATCACAGCTGATGACCAGGTGGCAAGGCCATGGGCCTAAAAGATGATGTGTGTGGGCAGTGAAGGTCTGCACATCCTGTCTGATTCCTCAGAAGATCAATGTTGTCCACTGGAAAACTAAGTTGTCTGTGTGTGCATTGTGAAAGATGGCGCAGAGGGCATTGAAGGGAGAGAGTGGGCTATTGGAAGAAGTGTGATGCTCTCCTGGATGTTCGTACCTAAACACATACTAAGTACGTAAAGACTGTTGCAGGCCACGTGTACCCACTCATGGCAACAGTGTTCAAGGGTGGCATTTCTCTCTTTCTGTAGGATATTCACATTTGTGGGCTGCACACCTTTTGGTAGAGCGTTCTATTTTAAACACCCTTACTCATAACCCTAATGCTTATCATATGAATTCAATTTTGTTTAGTTGAAATGTGAAAAATAACAATTTATACAATGCCCAGTGCTATACTCCAATACCCCATTACACAATACCCAGTGTTATACCCCAATACCCCATTACACAATACACAGTGCTATACCCCAATACCTCATTACACAATACCCAGTGTTATACCCCAATACCCCATTACACAATACACAGTGCTATACCCCAATACCCCATTACACAATACACAGTGCTATACCCCAATACCCCATTACACAATACCCAGTGTTATACCCCAATACCCCATTACACAATACCCAGTGCTATACCCCAATACCCCATTACACAATACCCAGTGTTATACCCCAATACCCCATTACACAATACACAGTGCTATACCCCAATACCTCATTACACAATACCCAGTGTTATACCCCAATACCCCATTACACAATGCACAGTGCTATACCCCAATACCTCATTACACAATACCCAGTGCTATACCCCAGTACCCCATTACACAATACACAGTGCTATACCCCAATACCTCATTACACAATACCCAGTGCTATACCCCAGTACCCCATTACCTAATACACAGTGCTATGCCCCAATACCTCATTACACAATACCCAGTGCTATACCCCAGTACCCCAATACCTCATTACACAATACCCAGTGCTATACCCCAGTACGCAATTACACAATACCCAGAGCTTATAGAAGCCCATCATTGTTTAGTATATATGGTACTAGGCTGAGTGTCTGTGGCGAGCTAGTTCTCTTTTAAAGAAACACCTCAATGTACAATATCAGTAACAAAATGTGGGTCTGTATTCCTTTGTATTTTTCCTTTTCCTGTAAGCTCCTCACATTTGCATTCAAAGCGTACATCAAGACAGAGCTACTGTAACACCCAGTTTAAACTACTCACCCGTTTAGCACGTACTGGTCCCTCTTGTCTGAATACGTCCCCATGTCAGTACGCAGACGTGCGAACTCTTACTTGTAAAATCCTGAGGTCTTGCATCTTCACAGAAGACGTCAATTACTGTGGGTGTGTGTCGGTAACTGAACTCACCCTCTCTGTCAGTACAGGTTTTTCTGCATTTCATTGTGATCTCTCAGGACCTGTTCCCCATTGGCTCAGCTCGTCTTACCTGGGCAACGCTTCTGTCTGTCTCAGTCTGAAGCAAGGCAAACAGGGAAGTAGGAAAGACACCAAAGCTGCAAACAAACCCTGCATGGTCCTAAAACACACAGGCTTTCTTTCCACGCCTCATATATGAACGTTTGGCTCAGAGCTCTTTCTGCCATGCTGCATAACCAAACGCGCAAACATGTGCGTTAATGAAGCTTAAAATTACACAAATGATTAATATATACACACATGCACACACACACACACACATGCACACACACACACACAAAGAGGCTTCAAAATCATTTTTAAAATATTTTTTATATGAACAGAAATTAAACACTGTAGGGTAGAAACACTGAATTTTTGGAAACATTACATTGCTACTAGTGGAGCATATATTGAATTTATAAATCACGTGGAATTTTTCTGATTGCCCTGCTTATCTCCTTGTATGCCATTGGTGATATTTAGTATCTCCATCCAAGCAATGCCGAGCACAATATCACCTTTTAAAATAGACGTGGGTCCATTCGACAAAGTGAACAAGGATTATATAAAGTGATTAAAATTAATCAGAAAAAATTAATCGGTCATTTGAATATGATAGATACTTTGATTCTTTTAACAAATACATTTTATGTTATAATTCCTTATGGTTAATGAATAATATGTCATTACTAGGTGTGGGTTGTGTGGCCCGAAAAGTGATTTCTGTGATTATCACAAAAAGAGCAGTCATATTCAATGTAAAATTGAGGGATTGATGATACAGAAAACAAATATATCATTACACGGTTTGATGTATAAGAACAAGCTGAATATTGTGATAATACTGTTAATACATTTTTCATGGGATAGCACTACCCAAGGGATTATGAATAAATTGTACACACCATTCAAGTCACTCTCTTTGATCAAGTAAAAGCATGCTTCACAATGTCATTTCCAGGTAGCTTGTTTCCATTTTCCCTCACAGCTTGAAGACAACGCTATTAGAAATTTCCTCAGTTTTATAAATGATCTCAGCGATTACATTTTAAAAACACAATTCTTTCAGAAACTGTAAAGACTACATATTCAGCTCAAGCTAAACAAACGCAAAACTGCACTGGTCGCTACTTGGCGTGGCGTCTCCACTTACTTTTGTCATGTGACATCCTGTTTGACAGAACTGACACAGTTATAATCATTAGCTGAACGCCGGGTTTCGTTTCACCCGCACACAGTAGGTTAATAAGAGCGAATGGACATCGGTCGAAGCTCCATGACCAACAACAGGCCAGCGAGCGGTAAAATCACTTCATCTTCCAAACCTACATCACTCACAGGGTTACATTTGTACGTCCTGACAGCATATCAAATACCCCAAATAACACATTCGTTGCTTTGGATGACACATAAAATATGCTTCACAAAATTCAGTTTACAAGTGTCATAAATGCAGAAAGCTGTCTGATATGCACGTTGTTCATACTACATCTTTCCGAAGGTACCGTATACCAATTACATCAAATCAAAAAAGGCATCAGAACAAATTAATGGGAACATCCTAATGTTACACTCAGCTGCAGCTCGGCAAAATGCACTGACGTGGAAAATTGATTCCGGTTTCCATATTCATGCAGTTCGAACCAGTGCATGCAGCTTGGATCAGCTGTATTAACCCTGCTCCAGAGCTGGGGAACGCGTCAGCGTTAACACCCTTCCGGTTCCTTGTCGTCGGGGTCCTCCTCACTAGCCATCTTGATTATCTTCTCCACTATGGCCTCTTCGCTGATTCTGGGGAAGCCATTATCGAGAGGGCAGCCCTCGACTAGGCTATTCATAGGCGTGGGAGGCACCTGGGAGTCCTCCTCTATCCCAGCATCCTCGGGCGCTGCATCACACTGATGAGAGTGATACTGACCGCCTTTCTCCATGGCAGGGCAGCAGGCGCCCTCCAGCTCCCCTAAGTCATCCAGGTTGCCACACTGGGCTATTCTTTTTTCCCAGGACCTCAGGAATTCCTTGATTATGGGTAAGACCTTCTTGCGTGAGGCCACAGTGTTTCTTTGATTGTACGCCTTTATGTCACTATAAGGGCTACGTAGTGGGGAAAGGTCCAGATTTGGATTCTGGGCATTCTCTAATGCTTGACTCATCTGGTAGAAAAAAAAAATATTAAGAAATAGCAGATATGTTGCTTATTTTATCTTGACAAATACAAGGCATGGTACCATGAAAGGTATGCACAGCAGGCATGGGAAAATTCACAGGACATTAAAACATTCAAACTAAAATGTTTGACAATGAAGTGTGAAAGTCACCTCCTCCCTGTAGACTGTACTGGAGCTGTAGACCGCCAGCTGACGGAAAGGCTCATTGTTTTCGCTGAACGAAATTGTCATCGTGACCAAAAGGTTGTATTTGTGTTTATGGCAGAATTCACAAAGTTCTTGCTGCAAGCCACTTCTCTGTAGGAACGCCTGAAAGAGGACACGATTTGATGCTGTTAGTAGGCCATATGGTTCGCAAATACAGGCCTGTCATCAATCAATGATATCAGTGCATAAACTCTGGGTGTGGCAAAAACAGTGCTAGGTGTGTCCTGGTGGGAAACGGGCCAGTTTGAACAATGAAACATTTACCCTTCACTAGTATTAGGGGAATGCATATGTACAAGTTAAGAAACTCTCCACAAGAAAAAGACTTGATTTAAGAAAGAAAGCTCAATAGCAGCCATGATTCTTTTGGAATGTAAACATCAGTGAATGGATCTACATACCTAGTCACGTTTAAGAATAAACTTAAAAAAAAAAAATGCACACAGCAAGTTAAATCATTAATAAAGCCAATGGCACCAAATCAAAAAAGCACAGGATCCAAGTACAACCATCGATCTCACCTCCATTTGCATATAAACGACACTGACGGCAAGTTTCAAGTCCCCTCCTGAGGCTGCCTTCATATCTTTCAGCAACATCTGCTCTGTGGAGAGACCTGTGGCACCAAAAAAGAAAAAGATGCCTCGGTTGACATGTTTGTGTGAATCCTTTTCTGACCTCACACTGTCACATAAGTTCTCTTCAGGCACTCACCTGACACGTCGAATCTGGCGTTCTGCAGAGACTGAAATAGCGTGCCTCTTTCGGGCAGGTTTGGGAACCGTGACTCTAGAAGACTGGCATACTGGCTGTCCTTGGGTGTGACCTTCCCAGCCTCAGGGGCCATGTTAACACAGTCTAAGACTATGGTACCTAGCAGGAGTGCAGAAGAAAATGTGTTAAATTAATAAAAATCACATCAGAATCCGGGTGATGGTTGTCATATCTTCCCCTGACAATATTCATGTTACTGTTTGCTGACAACTGTAAGGTCTGGGATTTAATTTTAACTACACGCTGGCATAGGCATGGTGGGTGGCTGCATTGCTTTGTCCTTTTCATGTCTGGACATCTGTGCACATCTTGTGTTGTGCCCTCTAGTGTACTCCTCCAGTAACACACACACACACACACACACACACACACACACACACACACACACACACACACACACACACACACACACACACATATATATATATATAAATGAATGTAAAAATATAATTCGATTTTTGTATGTTCTTTTGCAAAAACGCTGTGGAAGAAAAATTTAAATCACTACAGGAATCTGCAGCTGATCTTAATAAATTGCTCTGCATGTGGAGCCACCCAGGCTTTGATACAGCAACCAGAATCCTTAGTTAGCACTGGCTGTGACACCAGCTGCTACTCTCTCATGTGTGCCATGTTGCTATGGTAGTTACCGTATAAGAGCTGTGCCACCTGCTCATCAAACACCTCGGGGGCCTTTTGAGCAATCCGCTCAGTCACCAGGGTGGCACAGGAGCCCACGGTCTCTACCGTAATGGGACATGATGGAGAAGGCTTCCTCTCCACGAGGTGATGGTCAATCACTTCCACCACAGCCCCCTCCAAATCACTGTCCCCACTGCAGACAAAAGGACAAGAGGTGTCATGAGAACCTTGCAGGGACACTTATAGGCCATACGTGGTTATACAGTCACGTTTAACCATTTATTACAGATTTACTTATAATGAAGTGCACTTTGTCGTCTGACAGGAGGTGAGTTCTAGTCCTTACTCTGGCAAAGAGATTCAGGAAATTGTGCCATGTCACGGACCTAAAATAGATTGGGTAATCGTCCAGTTGCAACTGGGCAAAAGGGGGAAGAACTGCAAAGTGAACTTACTAAACAAATATGTATAATATCACAACACAGTTGTTATAGAACGCCGTTGTTGTGGCCTAATATAAATGAATTTATCCTGACCTGGGTAAAACATTGTGGTCCACCAGGGTTAAGGCCAGCTGTTTAGCTTTGTGCAGGCCGTGCAGGTCGACCTCGTCGCGGAAAACGAGCACGTCCTGGGGCAGGCCGCACTCCCTCAGAAGGAAGACGCTGTCCGTGCGCAACGGGAACTCTGACCGTGGGATGTTGAGGACAGGCACAGCTACCTTAACAGGGTCCAGAGACTTCCCCCCCCCAAAAAAAGAACAGCAGATGGGTTCACAACTAATACCTTCCCCCTACTGTACTTTCTACCAAAATACCTATAGCTTCTCCATGAATTAATATACTCTCTGGCTTGGTGGTACAGATTTTAGATATATGGATTGTGTGTACTAAATCACCATCTGTTATGACATTTATCCAGAGTGTCTTACAACCAGTAGTTATAGGGACAGTCCCCTTGGGCTGCCAGGTATAAGCTACCGTGATAGCATTACCTCATAAAGGGTAGCTGTTTGTAAGAGGCATTTATTAGGAGGCTCCAGAGGCACTCACCTTGGAAAGAAGGTATGCAAACGTGAGGGCTGACACCACAGAGTCTAAATCGCAGGCCTCGTTTCCCAGGACCACATGCAAGCCAGGCCTTTCTTTGGCGGGACTCTGATATTGAGCAGGAACACAAACAGTAGTCAAGTTCCACATGTAAACACAAAAAGGCAAAAATCAATCAATCACGCGGCATCGTGTCAATCAGCGTTATCAGTGGAATTTTGCAGCTGTAGAGCGATTATACAAATATTATACTGTATAAGCCAGTCTCTACACAACTGACAACTTCAATATAGTGCACATGAACACATTAAATGCAACAAGTATGTGCATTTAAAAATATATATATATATATATTTGCCTGTCATTCAGCAGGTTAATTCATGTATTCTCAACAAATCCTCTTTTCTTAAAAAAAGCACAAATGATAAATCAAATATAATTGGAAGAAAGAATTATAGAATTCTGAGTAATATGCTTTGTCACCATGAAAATATTATATCTTTGCTTATAATGCAGCCTGACACATGATGCTGATGCTGTCTGGCCTCAAAACCATCCAACTGGAGTATTAATCTGCCAGAGGACTTCAATCAGATCTCTCTGATAAATGAAATGAAAAGAAAATGTCTTTTGTGATTTAAGAGAGCAAAAGAACAGTCAGCGGTGCCTTATGGACTCCAGCATTGGTTTAATTAACCGCATATCTGAGGAAAGTCAGCGAAAGCACCCAACTTGAGCCGAAACCCTGACACGTGCAGCGTATAGGATCTGGTCCCTACGCTACATCCCTGCGTTTCTGTTCTCTTATTTCGTATTCTGTTTCGCTCAGCAGACAGCAGCACTTTCCACAGACAGCGTCTGATGCCATAGCTGCGAAACAGAGAAGTGATATATATATACGGATAAAGATAGTCGTGTCATCACATCAAACCTCATGTGATAATTAGGACACCAGCAGGGGAAATAAAAGCGCCTCACCTTTCCCCGGGGTGGATGAGGAGATCAGAGGAAGTGAGGCATGTCTAAGCGAAATGGAGCACGGGACGGTGAGTAAACACCGAGTGCGGAGAAAAACACGGAGAGCCATGTTTGGTCTCGTCTGCGCCAGCACACTGGAGTGGTTCGTTGGACCAGAAACCACACAAGCGAGAGCGCTTCTCGCCACTCTCCCTGGTTCTTGTGGTACGGCGCGCGGCGCCGGTGCGACGCCAGCGGGCCTTATCGCCGCGCCTCTTGTTGACAGCAGGTGGCATTGTTTGGAATGACAACAAGCCCACCCCGCTCCTCGGGGACCAAAGGGGAGACGTGAGCCCTGTCCGGCCTAACCATTGCTACACAGCATGCTCTTTCTGCAGCCACACCTTACTGCCCTGCTGTAGGTTAAACAAATGATTTATATTTATGTCTGTAGAGAGGCAGACTTACTGCAAAAACAAACCTTGAAATAAATCAATAATTACACAGACTAATCCTAACTGGCCGTAAGCTCCTCAGTAATGACTAGTATTATCATGAGGAGGATTTAAATAAAAACCATACCAAACAAAACTATAACTTAAAGACTTACAGAAACGTTGTTATTCTAAAGCTTATTTCTCAGAATTACTTGCACAAAGTAACATTGAACATTGCGAAATTAACCTTACAAAACATTATAAAACACAGGATTAAAAACATTTAAGAAATAAAACTGGCAGATCATAACATGGTCAACTGCTGTAAACTGTTTACTCGGGAGCTCGCGCTTTAGGGTTCGGGTTTTTAAGACGTCGTGACGTCACTGAAACGTTTTACGAAGGCTCGTGGCTTAGTATTGTCTCCTAATTAAAAAAAAAAAAAGAACCTCAGTGAGGTTAAACTTAAAAAAAAAAATTAAAATGAAACAGAAAATGGATGAAGCCAAGCAGCCACGCTCGACCCTGTTGGACGTTCGGTGGCCTTACCGTCAGCGCCTCGCGGGAGCTCCGTAAAAACGCCTCCATCTTCAGCAGGTCGCCGCGGCTCGACAGCAGCCTATGAAGCGCAATGACGCCGCCGTTTGCGCTTGAATAAACCCCGTATGAGCTACCAATGCGCCTTCAGGGTGGCTGCAAATAATGGGCTAAGGGACGGGGACTGCTTTAGTATTGCCATGCGTCGCCTCAGGTTGAAGTTGAACTACGCGAGAATGGGATCATGGGTAATGTAGTTCTACAACAATGAAAATGCCTCGTTCTAAAATAGCGCTAGAGCGTATGACGGCGTATTGGGGAACGCCCCATGAACAATATTCTCCAAAAAAAAAAAAAAAAAAAAAAAAAAAAAAAAAGATTAAAAAAGATTTTTTTAAATTTCAATTATGAATTTTTCAAACCAGGTTTCTACGCCCTAATATTCCCAAATGGCACGCTCTACTTTTACGTGCTAATTATAATAGTATAATTATGTTAGTTGATCATGGCAGTTGTAAGGCAGAGCTCGACAAACATTTAGAACTTTCTTTGACAGTGAAAAGCACCAGACTAAACCTCTTCATTATCAGCATAACATTTCATTACATTTGTGTTTTCTGCAAATAACAACAGGAAATGAAAATAGTAGCAGGGGCGAACACTTTTTACTTGTTGTTTTGAGGGTACTGTACATTATTAATATACTTCAAGTTAAGCAGGATATTGAAAATAATAGAAAACTGTCAGATAACATAAAAAAACTTGTTACTGGATTTTAAGATTTTCTTGCTAAAAGGTCACACATTTCAGTAGTTTAAAATTACAGTAATGAACCTTTTAAAAATATCTACACTAGTCATTTAATAATCTTAAGAGATTTGGTGATACAAAAGGGGATTTACCATTTTTTATTGTGAGATATATACTGTTGGTTTTAATACAGACTGTAAAGTACAATATTCCTGTTAGGATTACTAAAATTAGTATGTTTTTTGATCCATTGAGAACATTTTGGAGCGTAAAGGCATTCCCCTGACTAGGTTCATTGTCGCATTCTTTCTTGTCCTCTTGCAGTCAATGGTCATTTGATCCAAGTTGATCTTATCCTCTTTAGAGCTTTTCAACATAGTTCCCAGGAAACACGCCCTCTTTCCCACGTAGACGCCCAAACCACCAACCCGATGGATCTGGACATAAAAATCACATAAAACAGTGACTGTATATTAGAATAAGGGACAAGTTTACAGTTAATGAGACATTTACAGAAGACTACCAGGCTTCTTGTGAGGTAACTCATTTTGTGGCTCTAAGCAGTTTTTACATGAGGTGTAACTTCATACCTTCATTGATAATCTCCATGACGTCATCTGCATTGAAGCTGAGCTCATCTGTGTCCTGAGCATCATATGCATACAGTGCTCTGCACTGTGGTGTGCGTGGCTTGGGTTTGGGTGGAGGCTTTGAGCGACCTGCACCTGGAAGTGGCCTATTCTCCTGTGAACGTCGACGATGAAGCCTAAAAGACAGAAAAGGCTAAAACAGTGAGGGACTGTACAGGGTGCGGTATGAACGATGCTTTTCAAAGGATCTCCTCCCCCCAACACTCACCCTGCAACTCCCTGATCAGGAACCTTCATAAAACCCATGTCTATTTTGCTGGGGCTCAGATTGCGGCTTTGGCGAGACCCCTGGTGCCGGGGGAGAGTGGGCTGGTCCATGCTGCTCTGCTGACGTAGAAGAGAGTTCCTCACTGAGACCTGGCTGTCTCTTCCACTTCGTCCTCGTGGGTTACCCCTTTGTGCTGCTGACATCCAGAATCTTGTTCTTAAAGAAGGTCCTTCATGTATAACAATATTCATCACATGACACAGGGCAGCTACTTACCACCAGAACATACACCTGACTTTGCCTGTTTCCCCATATACCTGCTCTTCCGCTTGTCCTGTCGGGTAGGCCCTGAGAGAATTGCAACAGATACCATTGAGTAGGGTGCAGAGATGCTGCTGACACACAGCGTTAAAATGATGGTCCCCGTTGAGCAACTTTAAGATTCCACGATCCAGTGTATCCTGCACCTTTGCTGCCATCTCTTCCCCAGGTGAATGGCACACAGAACCTTGTTGACAGTTTAATGGTTGCACAGCAGGCGCACCGCACAAGACCTGCTGTTCTGCATATCTACTGGCTCAGGTGTCAAGTCAGTCAAATCCTTATATTTGGCACCATGTTTGAGTACATTTACACCGGTCAGAGGGTAAACAATTCTCTATGCTATCCACTTAGTCAGTGGTTTAGTTGACTGGTCTAAGTCATTCAATTTACTACGGTGACCTAATACAGCCTATTTGATGAATGAACGCGGTCAAGAAAACGGTGAAAACAGTGGAACTCACTGGAGCTTTTTGGAAGTCCTGGTCCGATACTGACGGTCAAGACTTTCCCGCTGGGCTTGAGCACCACTTCATCTCCCTGGCCTGGTTGGAACTGGATCTGCCTTGAGCCAGATGATACAAAAGGACCCCAGCCTCCCTTTTTCACCTTGAACTCAAGCCTGAGCGCAAAACAGCAGAACAACGTTTGAATAACTGCTGCATTACATTTCATGTAGTCATAGAACAAAATGAAACATAAATACACAATATTAATTACAGGTTGTTGAACTTAAGGGGAAGCTTCTTCTTAGTTTTCTCCTCATAGCGTTTGAACAGCAGACTGAGGAACTCGGTCTTAAAGATGCACTGCAGTACGCTGTCGTAGTTCTGTTCGTGTAAAATGAAGAAATCATCCTGTAAAGTACTGGGAATAAAAAAAGAAAAGTGTGAAAATGGATTATTAGAAATGTATATTATTATAAAATGAAACCAAAAATCTTATTTCCACTCATACAATTTCAAGATTAAAAAGGTGTACCTAAGGGAGACAGACTGAATGTTTTCCAGCTCAATATTTCTCTTGAGGACTTCTTGAATCTGTCCCTTGTCTGGGCCCTGCTTAACCTTCTCTCGACCAATCAGATAAAGGAATTTGGAAGTCAGGATGAGGTCACGCTTCACAGACTGTAGAAGAAAAAAATAATTCTTTAAAATTTCATTTCAAATCAGTCAGAAACAGGAAAAAAAGGACACATGCCTTAAACCTGCGATCATATTTCACAACAACATCAGCGAAGTCGATCCTTTCCCTGCGTCCCACAAACTGACGGATCTCTGGATGGTTTTCTGTGCCAATGTAGTCGCCCACAAAGTTCCGATTCAGACTGTTCCTCCGGCGTTCCTTCTTATTCAACAGGATGTCTGAAGCTACAGCACAAGAACAAATATCATGCATTTGTATTGCTGACTAAGATGCAACGTGTAAACAAATCACAGCTTCTCTTTCACAGACACGGGACTCTTACCTTCTTCTCGCATTTTGACGTACTTGCGGACAGCAATGTGTTTGCGCCACGCCTGCTGGATGACCCGGGCATACCCATTATACTTCCGCTCCCTCATCTCCTCCAACAGGAACAACTGAGCACACAGACAGCTCAAACTGTGATTTCACCTTCATCATCATCATCATCATCATCATCATCACCACCACAGAATGTCCAAATAACGTGTGATAATTCTGTGTGGAAATCACTTGGAATTCAGGGACCAAAACAGGGAACAGGAATAAAAGGGAACCGTAGATGCTTCAAGCAAGCATCTACTGAAATAAACTGATGTACAGTTGAAACCAAAAGTTTACATACACTGTATAAAAAGACATAACTTTTTTTTTCTTACTATCTGATATTAAAATCATACAAAACCCTTTCAGATTCCCAAAATAATTTCTATTTGAATAAATGTCAAAATAATGCGTAAGAATTTTTTGGAGATTTTTTTTATTACTTTCTTCAAAGTCAAAAGTTTAGATAAATTTTGCTTAGTAATCGGTAGAACTGACTTTAAACTAAATTTTATCTCAAAGTGAAGTGATTGTCACATGTGATACACAGCAGCACAGCACACGGTGCACACAGTGGAATGTGTCCTCTGCATTTAACCCATCACCCTGAGTGAGCAGTGGGCAGCCATGACAGGCGCCTGGGGAGCAGTGTGTGGGGACGGTGCTTTGCTCAGTGGCACCTCAGGGGCACCTTGGCGGATCGGGAGGTAAACCGGCAACCTTCTGATTACGGGGCCGCTTCCTTAACCACTAGGCCACCACTGCCCCTGAGCAAACGCTTTGGTTATCCTTCCACAAGCTGCTCACAACAGTTTAATGGAATTTTGGCCCATTCCTCCTGGCAGAACTGGTGTAATTGAGTCATGTTTTCAGCTCTGACCACATTTTCTATGGGATTGAGATCAGGGCTTTGTGATGCACACTCCAAAACATCGACTTTGTAGTCCTTAAGCCACGTTGTAACCAATTTTGCAGTATGCTTAGGGTCATTGTCCATTTGGAAGACCCATTTGCGCCTGACTGATGTCTTGAGATGCTGCTTCAATATTTCAACATACTGTTCTTTCTTCATGATGCAATCTATTTTGTGAAGTGCACCAGTCCCTCCTGCAGCAAAACATCCCTGCAACATGATGCTGCCACCTCCGTACTTCAGTTGGGATGGTGTTCTCAGGCCTGAAGGCTTTTCCTCCAAATATGATGATGTCCAAACAGTTCAATTTTTGTTTCGTCAGACCACAGGACATGTCTCCAGAAATTTGGGTCTTTGTCCCTGTGTGTATTTGCAAAGTGTAATCTGTCTTTTTTTATGTCGCCTTTGGAGTAATGTCAGTAGCCTTTCAGCGCATGTCGGTACAGGACTCGGTTCACTGTGGAAAGAGATACACTCTTACCAGCTTCAGCCAGCATCTTCACAAGGTCTTTGGCTTTTGTTCTGGGATTGATACACACATTCCGCATCAGAACACGTTCATCTCTTGGACTCAGGAGCCGTCCCCTCCCTGAGCGGTATGATGACTGGACATCCCCATGTTGTTTATACTTGCATGTATTTGTTTGAACAGACGAACGTGGCACCTTCAGGCATCTGGAAATTGTTCCCAAGGAGGAACCAGTCTTGTGGAGGTCCACAATTCTCTTCCTGATGTCTTGGCTGATTTCTTTAGACTTTCCCATGGTGTCACAAAAGGAAGCAGTGTGTTGAGGTGTGCCTCCGATCAACTCAAGTGGTGTCAGTTAACCTATCAGATGCTTCCAAAGCCATGACATCCTCATCTGGGCTTTCCCAAATAGTTTAAAGGGATAGTAACCTTAGTGTAGGTAAACGTCTGACTAAGAAGACTAAGACTTTGACTAAGTAATAAAACATTTCTCTCACAAATTATTTTGACATTTAGCAAATAGAAATTATTTTGGGAATCTGAACGGGCCTAAAACTGAAAAGGTTTTGTATGATTTAATATCAGACAGTAAGAAAAAAAAAAAGTTTTATGTCTTTTTATACAGTGCATGTAAACGTTTGGTCTCAACTGTATATGCAGGCACTCAATGTCCTGCAGCACAACGTTACCATTGATTAAACAATGTTTAGGGTCTGACTTTAAAACCTCACTTGAGGTTGTAACGCTGACAAAGAAATACCTGTATTTATTATGAATTTGTTAACAGGTAAAAACTTGACTCAGAAATAAAATATGCTGATGTTTCCAAAAGAAACTAAGGTGACAACAATGTCCAAGACTAGCCATTGTTTATCCTTATTGTGGGCAATATGGCAACGCCCTGTCAGTAGTTGAATAGGAACGTACGGACTCGGGGGCTTTGATAAAGATCTTGCTCTTGCCCAACTGGTACTGGTCAGCGTCCATGTTAACTGAGCTCAGCAGGTGCAGCACCCCTTTCCTCTCCTCCCCTCTCCAACGGGGCCATGTCTCTTTGGTTAGAATGGCATATCTGCATTTGAATGACAACAAAATGAAATATTATTTAACTAATCATTTTAACTATCCCTGCAAACTCTTCAGATGAATACCCCACTTATGAGAATAACTTGTTTAATAAATATACATTACTTAACCCTAATGAACTTATTAAAACACACAAAAAGCATGATATCGTATGATACTGTACATATGACCATGAGGCCCACTGATGTACCTGTTCAAGAACTTTCCAAAGGGTCGGCGGAAGGCGTAGCCGGCCCTACGTACACGGATGTTCTCTCTAAGGCCCAGGTACTCCACCTGATGCTTCACCCTGCTCTCCTCCCAGTCACGTGGGCGCTTCGTCTCGTTGGGCTTGATGCAGCGGATATAGTGGGGTGTGCACTTCATCAGGGTCTGGACCAAGTCATTGGCCTGTTTCTGAAGTTAGAAACAAGGACACAGCTCTAATCAGCATTACACTACAGAGCTTAAAACACGCAGGTCGCAAGTGCCTTGTCCATTATATACTCATTATAACATTTACAGGCTGTAGCACAGGGCATCAGCCTTCCACCTCATTCATCCGTGGTCAGATTCAAAGGTACGTCACATTATTTGAGTAGTGGAAATAAGTGGAGTCCTGACAAAATGTTCATATGTAAATGTGGACAACATTCTGTTGCAATCATGTAGCAGAAAAACTGACAACTGAACTACACAAACTGCATGAGGCATGTGACCATACACTGTAGCAGCTACACATACCAAGGGTAGACCAATGAATGTGTAATAATTATTTTTCATTTGTCCCTGGTGACCAATCTTACTTTGATTTTTGCACCAGCAGTGGTGGGACGCCCTCTTTTCTCAGCTTCAAGATTTTCTGGAAATAGGTCTTTGATGAACACACTGGCCACAATGAGGGGGAAAAAAAACCATTCAGAAACACATTCACATATGAACATGTTCGCAGAAATCAACAGGAGATCTGGCTTGGGACATAAAAAAAATTCTGTAGAAGATCGGCAATTTAAAGAAGGAAACTTACAACTCACTGCTCTGCATGAGTTCAATGATGTCATTGAAAAGCACATCTCTGTTTCTCTCACAAAATCCACTAACATCATAGGACACCTAAACAAGAGGAAGACATTTTCCACATTCAGTCAAGCAAAGTCATTACCTAGTCCTTTTTATTTGAATTCAGCACATTTATTCCAGGATTTCTTCATTCCTTCTTTATGAATATATCTACATATCTAATTAAACCCAGTTTGGAGAAATTAGTGTCACCAACATGGTTTATCATTCTGTTGGTCATTTCCTTCAAAATTTCTTTACATAATTATTAGGTTTGACATATTATTATGTAGTGGATATGTAGAGTGAGACCCTAGTCACTGAAGTATTAAAATTTTGACTCAACTCTATATTATGGTCTGCAATATAAATAGATATATTGCATAAATAGAAATTTGCCAAGGTGTTTTTTTCCACTTCCTACTGGAGTACAGTCTGGGTGCTGATTTATTATTCTCCTCCTCTCTGCCCATGTTATTCCATTTTCTCTGTTCTGCTCATATTCCCTATCTTCCTGACCTGTCTACCCCCTATATGATGTTTGTGTATATGTACGGTTGGGTACTTGTAACTAGTGATATGGTGTATTGCAACAGCAATAAAGGCCTTATCATATCATATAATATCAAAACAATCACCTTCCCAGCATAGTGATGTACTATGAAGCCTTTGTTCCAGCTGTTGAAGTGCTCATGAGAGCCAATCTGGGCCTGAAGCTTCTGGAGAAGAGTCTGGTCTGCACCCTCACCCTTCGCATGCATGGTTGCGCACACATCATCCAGAATGCTCATGACGCCAGGGGGGTTCTGCATTAATAGTATGGATCAACAGAATATTTTAATGATTATGTGGTTTGTTCCAGTGGGGTATGTGATCACAGGGGTATGTCACATGCTCACCACTTTGGACTCAATTAGGTCACACACAACTTTGTTGTTGAAGTACTCAATCGGTGTCCATTTGATTCCTTCTTGTATGTATTCTTCCTGTAAATGAAATAAAATTAATATCATGTCTCCTTTTTGTCCTGTTTTAAACTCCATATGTCTTCTGTACCTGCTCAGCTTTCAGTGTGAGCTCAATGAAAATCTGCTGCAGCTTCTCATTCACAAAGTTGATGCAGAACTGCTCAAAGCCGTTTTTCTATTTAAAAATAGAAAATATTTTCTGCACGAGTCCTTAAAGGCACCAGTTGCATGTTTTAAAGCAAACATATCAGTTATGCACTCTTATCTCAGAGAACGTGGAAACCTCACCTGAAAGATCTCAAAGCCATAGATGTCCAGGACCCCAATGTTGTTTTCCTCAATGTCTTTCCGAATGGCTTTGTTAATTGCCTGTGGCAAAAGCAGGAAATTATCATTGTACATTTTTTTTGCATACTGAAGCAAAAAACAGGTTAAAAGGTTAACAGAGAGCGAAATCATTTTCTTGCTTGATTTACAAAGTATCATTCAAAGCCAATATTTTTATGTTACATCAGGAACAAATTATATCATTACCATGGATAACTGTGGAAATATTCTAAATGTGGGTCTCTACTTAAATCTTCATGCCCAGTTCATTCAGATCATGACATGGCACACATCAACCCCAAGCATGGCTTCCACTTGCATGGATTCATGGATTTGCATTAGTTCTAAACAAAAATGGTCTTACTGACCCTTAATTATTATTTTCTGTGTGTGTATTCTATAGGTGCCTTTTTATTTTAAATCAATAAAATGATTGATTACTATATAAGGAATGCCAAGTAGCACTACAATCAAAAGAAGGCACAACATACACGCCTGTTCTCGCAGGAGAACTGAGATTGGCAAACATGACCAAAATAAAAGCGATTTCATGCCTTGAGGCTCATATGCACCATGCAACAGTTCTGTGTACATGATGATCAAGGCTTCTTAATAACAATTAATGTCATGCCACTCGCAGCAGAAATATGATCATTTGATTGTTGATTAAGACTCACGTCAACAAGGTAGTCAAATAAGCGGGAGTACAGTGCTTTGGAAAGGGCGTCTCTGGAGAAGGCAGCCTGTTCTGTGTTGAGGGTCACTGAGATGCTCTCAGTTTTACCTCCCCACTTGCTGTCCATGACACGACTGGTCAGTTTCTTCTCTAAGCCCTCTTGTGAAATTCCCAGCAGATAGGACGGGAAGGCTAGGACTGTGAAGGGGGTATAAGGGGGACTTTTGTGAGTATTGGTACCGAACTACGCTTGACCAGGAAGTGATCGGTTCTGGCTGAGCTGTTTACTCACAGTCTTTACTCTCAACCACCGCATAGTTGCCCTCCTCTCGGAAAGCAATGTTTCCGAGGTGAAGAATTCCTGCCACAATCTGCAGTACAGTGTCCTGCTCATCCAGGGACAGGCCCACCACTGACATGGCATCCTAATTAACATAATTGATCACTGATTAGACACCAATATTGCAGCGGAACTCTTCATTACTTTCCCTGTGAAGAAACAAACCATGGTGTCTGCAAATTCCTTCCTATCGTTAACATCCTCAACGGTGTATGTACCCGACTGGTTCAGGTAGAGGTAGTAATCCGGTGTGGTGATGCCCAGGTTCTCTCTCTGCGCTGTAGAACCACCGCTCAAGAGCTAAAATATTTTTTAAAAAAAGCAAAATTACTGGATGTTTAGAGGACGTCGTGCAACTCAATGTTTGGTGCACTACCTGATAGTATATATGAAAGTTCCTCTCGCCATGATTCTGAGAGACCACTCTGGACTTTTCCAGAAGGAAGTTGGAAATTTTCCCACCATCAGGTTCACCTCCTCGACTAAACTGGATCTCGAAATACTTGCCCTGGGTGCACAAACATAAACAAGGTCCTTTCCCCACCATTTGAACATCAACTTGTCATAGTCCCAGCAAATCACATGGATCTATATGAAACCCAATAAAGAAAAGCTAATTAACTGTAAATATTCTCTCAAGTATATTTCACTCTACTCTTTACCCATATCAGCCACAACATTAAAACCACCTGTCTAGTGTTGTGTAATGCACCTCCACAAGTCCTCTGAAGCTGGGACCCCATTCTGTATACATTTTTCAGCATGTCCCACATATGATTGACCCGACAGAGAGCTGTGATTTTAACGCTAAGGCAGCCCATACATGGCGGCCTAATATATATGAAAATTGATCTACTTAAAACAGCTGTATGGCGCTTCTGGTTAAAAACTCACAAATCGGCTGGAGTTATTATTCCGCACGGTCTTGGCATTCCCAAATGCTTCAAGCAGAGGATTTGATTTAAGGATGATGTCTTTCACATGCTGAGTTGAACAAAAGACAAACGAAAACACGAGAAAAGAAGTCATTTTGCTGAAAATGGTTCTCAAAATGTGCTTTTACTTTGTGAGACCCACCTGAACCTTAGGTCCGCCCCCTGACACTTTGGAAATGTAGCCCATTATGTACTTCGCTGCCACCGTCTTTCCAGCGCCACTCTCCCCACTACAATGGGCACAGTTTCTAGTCACTATTACACAGAAACTCCCATTGAGAAGCAATGACAAAGCATCAAAGAGCTTAGTGCTGCAGGCTCAGCGGGCCAATGAAAATTATACAGAAAAGCAAATGACAACTTACGAAACTATACTGGAATGCAGTAAAAAAAAAAAAAAATATCTGAATAAGTAGAGCAACTTGAGATAAGTGATGTGAAAGTACTATGCCCCTACCTGATGATGACACACTGGTTCTCGGAGTCAATCATCATGTTGCGGTACATGTTGTCAGCCAAAGCATAGATATGTGGAGGATTTTCGTACTGGGCCTGATGTTGGAACACACACACCAGTAATTAATGCTTCTCCATTCACTTTCAAGCAACTAAAGACCCAGGCACTTTAAACCAACATCACAAATGCAGAATTTGGCTCTTTTACACAATACTTATTGGTAATTAGACAATCTTCCATAAGCTATTCTGGTATTATTAATTTATTTGATATGTCCATATATGAAATACAAGGCACTTTCCAAAATGAAAATGATAATTAAAAAACTAAGTCAAGTACACTTTTTATACTCTATTTCACCGGGATGGATTTTTTTTTCAGAAAAGGTTACTTCCATCCCTGCTTCACAACAGTTTGGTTTTTTCAAGACACATGAACAGTACTTACAGCTCCCTGGTACAGCTCAATTTCCCGGTCAGTGAAATATGGAAGTTGTTTGAATGGATTGACTGAAATCAGCACGGGGCCAATGTAGGTCTTACAGTTAAATAGTTCAAGAAAAGTGACTGATTCAAAACATACACATAATAAGTATTAAAGTAAAGGTAAAGGTATTTTTTTATATTTTTAATTACAGCCAGATATACAGGGTGGCCCATTTATTTGGATACACCTTAATAAAATGGGAATGGTTGGTGATATTAATGTCCTGTTTGTGGCACATTAGTATATGTGAGGGGGCAAACTTTTCACGATGGGAGGTGACCATAGTGGACATTTTGAAGTCGGCCATTGGATCCAACTTTTGTTTTTGCAATAGGAAGAGGGTCAAATGACAAATCAAATTTATTGGTGATTGCACAAGAAAAACAATAGTGTGCTTGGTTTTAACGTAACTTTATTCTTTCATGAGTTATTTATAGGTTTCTGACCACTTATAAAATGTGTTCAATGTCACCAACCATTCCCATTTTATTAAGGTGTATCCATATAAATGGCCCACCCTGTAGAGTCATTGTTGTGCACATCTCACATATGTAAGGATACAAAGATGAAGTCATCCATGTACCTCTTCCTCAGGTTGTCTGTGATGCCATCTTCATTGATCTTGGCAAGGAGGACCATATCATCCACCCCACTCACCTTCACATTCAGCGCCTGCCAGTGGTACCGTTCTTTACTCCCCTGAGGCGGACAAGACAAGAGATTTCAATTCAATTCTCCGTTGCCTTGTAGTACTCTGTAATGACGTTACAACACCGAAAAGCACCTTCATGCCCGAATTCGGTTCACGCTGGTCACAGAATTTTACTGTTTTCTGTACTTCTTTTTGAAACCATTCAAATCAAAGCGAGTGCAACAAACGGGGATCAGATTTCTCACAGTGGACCTGCCTACACATCACAGACGAGTCGTTTTGGTTAATAATTACACGTGCAGACGCACAAAAAAAAAAAAAAAAACAGACACAGGGCGTGGTCGGGAATCACCAGTGGTCTTAACCTGGAGAATGCATCAGCTCTTCTCCAAGCCGCAATCGGACGAGCCCCGGGTCGAATCGAACTTCAGCACATGTATAATGAAAGAATAACACAGCTCTCCTTTTTGTTAATAATAAAGAATTCATTAAGGGAAAAAAAAACAAACAAAAAAACAGATCGAATGTTCGAATCCAAAAACGTCCCAGATGTCTGTGCAGGAAACAGACGTGGTGTTCGGTGGTGAGCGGTTCCTCATAAAGGCACGGGCCGCACTCACTCAGCTGAGCACGCGCCGGCCCCGGGGGCGAGGAACCTGCCTGACGGGAACGCGCGGCAGGCCGGTTTAAATCGCTGCAAGAACCCGAAACCGGGCTCTTCCGACGGGCCAGAGACCACGCGGGAATAAAGCCAGCCTTTACTGTTCATTTAAGGCGGAGGTTTCATTTCAAACGGGTCCACTTTAAACCCCACATGACTTCATACGTCCAGGTGAGACGTATTGACCACTCCTACGTAAAAGCTGAGGATAAATCACACAACTCGAACAGGACTAAATAGGACTGCCCACTCGCTAGCATCCTACATGATGTTGTCCACTTCTGTGCTTATCGACCCGTTCATTGTACAGAAAAGTTTTACTTTTCTCCTATGGGGATAACCTGTACAGTATTTAAGTTAAATTTTAGTTAGTATAGTTTAGTTTAGTGTGTGTATATACCTATATACAGGGGTCTGTGTGAAACATTATTTCAATACATGGTATGCTGTGTATACTGTTGTGCCTTGAACCTTGAATAAAGCAGAAATGAATGGAATTTTACTGTAATTTTACAGGAAAGCCTGTTCTGTTTGTATATTAGGAAGGAACGGCCTCATGACACATCAGATGGTCTGGATGTCGCAACTGCATTTAGGAGTTGGCGAGTGCCAAGAAAACGAACAGCAGCACACGGCGGCAACAACGACAGAAAGAGAAAGAATCCGGGTGAGCTTCTCATCTTCTGAGGCATTAAACGGCGTGCGGGACGCGTCCCAGCCAGGCTTCAGACTCCTGATCTCAGGACCTCCGGGCCCCGCCCAGACACGCTGGCCCTTTACCTTTCCAGCATTTACCAGACGCCCTTACCCAGAGCGACTTACAATCAGCGGTTACAGGGACGGTGGTCCCCCCCGGAGCAACGTTAAGGGTCTTGCTCGGGGACACAATGGTAGTAGGTGGGGTTTGAACCCCAGTGTGTTACCCACCAGGCTACTAACCACCCCCACGATCCTCAACATTCCTCCTCTTTCACGGCGAACCTCGATTAGTTCAGATAACTTGACAGTTGACAGAAACTCGAGTCTTGCTGCAACTCCACATGTGTTGATGGGGTTTTCTTGTGTGTGTGTGTGTGTGTGTGTGTGTGTGTGGAGAAGCTCTGGTAAAGTGGCCGCTGCCGTGAGAGAGAAAAATGTGCAAATGTGCGAACGAGTGATGCCACATTAACCTCGAACAGACAAAGCGGAGTCCAGAAAGCGCACGACGTGTCGCACAGACGCGGTGGCAGGTAAACGCCACCATAACACGTTGGGGACGCGGTCGGTACTTACCATGGTGAGTCGAGCTTCGCGAACACTTCCTGCTCACTTGGCTCAGGAGAAAGGGCCGAAACGCGAGGAGGAGGAGGAGAAGAAAGCGACAGGCGCCGAATTCCAGAACTCTTGCGACTTGAGAGTGTCGCGCCGTCACGTCACTCGCGGGCCCGGATCAAACGTCCCAGTCGGTCCATGGCTCGGTCCTGGTGCCGGAGTTCCACGTTTTGGGAGCGGCCAGGTTGTAGGAAGACGACGTGGAGCTGATGGAACAGCGGCAAGTGTGGACAGGTAGAGCAACGCGCCGGCGACGGCGGAGGCTGCAGCGCCACCCAGAGCTGCGCGCAGGAACGACACTCGTAATAAAACATAAAATCTCCATTGCGATAAAAAAAAAAAAAAAAAAAATATATATATATATATATATATATATATATATATAAAAAACCGACGTCTGCGTATTAAATTAAGAAAACAAATCAGTGGTCGCGAGTGACTTGAAGTGAGTGCTGTATTCATACGCGGGAAATATTTTAATTTACGAATACATAAAAAAAAATGTTTTAAAGTGCTTTGTTTATTATTGAATCGTGCTAGTGGGGAGAACTGATCTTTTGAAGACGCACCAGGTTTTTTCCCCCATGCGGACTGAAGCAGGTTGTCTGTCCGCATTTCCGCATTTTTTGAGCGCCACCCCAGTATTCCAGTTTTAACAAGAAGCTCCGTGTCTGGCGAAGAGAAGCGACCCGGCGTCGCGACGATCGAGCCCGGAGGTTCACAGCTCAGCGGCAGCTACTGCTGTTCTATTAGGAATAAAGCGGGAGACCCGCACCGGTGGCTCTGAAATGGGTTTCCTTTTTAATTTAAATGACATTTAAAAAGTCACGCAAAGCAAGCGCAGATAAAAATGCATGATTTCACCATTGTATTCTACCCTTATGCAGAGTCCAAATAACACATACACGCGTGTTTACTGAAAGCAGAGGAACAAACATGAACATTTAATTTATTATACAAACAGACATTCACAAGTTAAGGGAGGTCATTCACATAATCAGAAGAGCTGGTCCATTAGACTGGTTACAAAGAAAGAGGTCTGACGAAAACAAGAGGAAATTTAGTATAAAAGGTTAAAAATACATATTCAACAGGAGAGGGGGAAAGAAAAACATTCTGCTTATTCTAATAGTCATAACTTCTAGGTAAACCTTGAAATCGTGGCATCTAATGAAGGGCTTTTAAAGACAACAAAATAGGACTTTGGAAGGAACGAGAAGCAGGGGCTGAAGCTTTTCTGTTCCAGCAACGACGAAATGAATATTTGACTACGGGCGTATGAATCTCGGCGTTCCCATTCCCCTCCCCGACAGCCTGGGGCTTGTCGCGTTGAAATAGCTGGTACATTTATTAACTAGCATTGTAGCCCTTTCTGCTCTCCTCCCGAGGCACTCAGTCACACAATTGAAAATGTTGAGTCTGTTTGTTGTCTCCGTGTCCCCAAACAAGAAAACTCCATGTCCTCCTCCTCCTCCAGCGTAGCAAGGGTCAAAAATGAAATACTGAGCAAGTTGAGAAATACTGTTCATCTATCCCAAGCACTGGCTGTGAACGGGCTTTTGCAGTCACTGACAGAGCAACGGTTTGTTAAAGAAAGATCACAAGTGGTCAAGGCCCACGTTTTAGACACAATGATGTCTTCCACATTGCAGTTCCCTCAACACAAGGAACAAGAAAATGTCAGTAGATGTCTCAGTGGCTTGACCACATTTCTCCAAATAAATATAGTATTTATAGACATCAAATTCATGTTCAAATCCAAGGAATAATTTAGCAATGAAATCGATGAAATCCCCCATCTCTATAAAATGTATGTCGATAGGAAATTAATTTGCTTATGATTGAAACAAGAAAAAAAAAAAAAAAGAAAAACCTTAAATGACTTTTACCCCAATTTTACATTTACCCAACAGTCTCTTCAGTCTTCTCCTGTTATAACATTAGCAATAATGGGATGCTGTAGCGGTTTTGCATATGAGAAATTCTACTTTTACAGGGCATTGTGATCGCGAGGCAATGCGTCAAACAAGACACCACTCACGTAAAGCCAACAGGCCTCCAGGCTGGAGTTTTACAGAGGCGCTCCAGAGCTCCATTAAAATAAACTAGATAAATAGACACTCGGAGTAAGAACCAAAACAAGCAGATGAGCTTCAGGGGGGTGTTTAACAGAAGAGAAGATCACACTTCACAGCTCTTCAGTCAGGATACAATCCTCGAGCAGTCTGATGTGCAGTTAAAAAAAATGGGAAAGTCTACAAGGTTTTGAGTCAGGGGTACAAGGGAGAGGGGGCAGTGGTCTTTGCCAGTGGTGCAGTCCAAATTTCCACGAGCACAAGGCTGATCACATGATGCCATTGGTGAGATACTGGAAGCCATCGTACAGCTTGGTGGTGATAGAGCGCATGGAACCATCTACCATCTGCTCCACCAGGACCTGAAGCTGCTCCTCTGTCAGGCTCATGTGAAACCGTTCCTTTAGGTTCCTGATGGTGCTGGATCCATGGAAGCAGGGAAGCTGGGAACCTAAAAAACAAACAAAAAAAAAGGAATAAATAACCTGCTGTAGCCACATGTGAATCCACTAGAAGTTTCTTTCACTCATTGTTCTGCTTTAAAATAATTTACTTTGCTTTAAAATACTTAAAAATAAAATATAGTATTTAAAATTTACTATAACTACTATTACTATAAGATTTTTTATAGTATTTCTATGAAGAAATACCTTGTTGCATGATCTCCACAATCTGAACAACCTTGTCCATATGCTTGCGAGCAGCGATGAGACCCTGAAGCATGAGCATCTTATAGTAATTGAACATGTCACCATCCAGACCTCCCATTACCTGAAGAAGACACAACGCGGCTCAGGAAATGACACAAGACTATTTTTAGTATAAACACTGGCATTAAAGTTATTTTTTCCCCAAATATGGCCTCACGTCAACAAATTCACTGGTTAATTTAAAGGCTGATGTCTCAAAGCCCAAGTTTCTGGGAGAGCTGGACAGGATGAAGCCGAAATCAATATGGATAATGTGGCCCTCGGAGTCCAGCAGGATATTGCCATTGTGCCTGAAAATGGAAAAAAAAAAAAAAAGTGAGCAGAAGAACATTCTGAGCTATTTTAATAAAAAGCACTGTTCATTTGAACTCAACACAGACACTGACAAGAGTTAAGTGAATATCATGAGCACAGCTCTGCCACCAAAAGGCAATCACAAGCAAAAAAATAATAATTTTCAATTTAGCAAATGGCTTGACCGCGTTCCAGGCACTTTTTAACATCTCCACTCTCTTTAAGAGCTTTACTGAAATCAAGGTCAGCGTCTAATGGCCACTCCATCATGATCTCACCTGTCCTTGACCTGCAGCAGGTAGCAGATGAGGCAGTAGCCAGCACAGCTCTGCACAAAGTTGCGCTGGGCTGTGAGGAAGGCCTCGGTGTTGTAGCTGCCGTGCTCCTGAAGGAAATAGTCCAACAAGGACAGTTGGCTCTGCTTCTTCACCTGATGAATGGACACAGCATTCACCACCGGCTCGATCATGCCACTGTCTGAGGAGATGACCAGGATCTTATATGGCTTTATCCACAAGGGAACCCGTTCCTGTTCCCAGATTGTCTGTAGAACAGAGAAAAAAATGGACCCGGAATCAGAAGGATGCTGGCTTGAAACCCGAACCGCAAAGGTGCCACTGAGAAAAGCTCGCACGGTGCCTTTCATGGCTGCCCACTGATCACCAAGCGGAGGACACATTCCGTTGTGTCAACGTGTGCTGTGCATTTACAATCACTTCACTTTCAATCTGCTTTTGGTGAGATGATCTGGTCCAAGTGTAATTTGTTGTGAATGATTAGGTTACCTGCAGTTGCTTCAGCACTTGGAAGGCCAGGAGTTCTTGTCGAAGGTCATCCCCACACTTCACTATCACTGAGAGGAGACGCCAGTTGGGAAGATGGCCATAGGGGGATCCCTCTCTTATCCGACTTTATATGGGAAAATTACGAAAAAAAATGTATAAATAAGAAAACAATAATGAAAGTGAATTGGTATGCAAAATAAGGAAGGAAGGAAATAAAGGAAACTGAAGGACACCCACTGGACTTTTTCCTGCCATGGTTCTTTAAGAGCCACTGCTGATGGATCTTCTGGATCCTTTCTAAATGTTGTAGGGGTGTGAGCGAGTTGCTCAGAAAGACGCCGTCTGAACAACGCAGAGAAACTGTGAACATGACTTCTCGCTAACGAAGTAAAAAAAAGTACAGAATGAAAGCGAAACAGCGTGACATTTGCACCTGATGTCCCCAGCAGCGATGTAGATGGGTTCTTTGCTCTCTTGGCTGGTGATGCTGTCAACTGAAAACTGAGAAATGTTGTCACAGCTGTTGGTGTGGATCTCTGGTAGCTGCAGTAAGAGAGAAAGGAGAGAAGATGAAATGATGCCAATTCATAAGCAAAAACACACACACACACACACACACACAAAAGTAGGTTAGGATACCTCCACCTGGAGCTCTCCAATGTCATCTACAGACCAGGCCTCATCATCATTGTCATAGTTAGACACGGCATAGAAGCTCCCTGTTCGTTGTTCAGCTGTGACACCACAGTCTGGCAGGTTCTCCACCGAACGCGTGCTACGTATGCGTGTCTCCGGAATTCGCACAGGAACGCTGGAGGTTTCAAAGTTGTCACACTCCAAAACTTCCACGTAGATTAAATAAGGAGCCTGAAAAGACGAGAAAAGAATTAAGCAACTCACAGAAAGCCCAAGACACAAAGTAGCAGAATTTTCTTTCTAGTCACCAGGACGCTGTCGCCTCTTCTTGCTCACCTTGTCCTTGGAGTTGAGCACCACCGCCTGCGTGTGTGGCACTCGGACCACATGGTGGTCAAAGGCAGCGGTGGGCAGCCAGACGCGGGCCGGCAGCTTGTGGTTGAGCAGCGACAGTTCGCTGATGAGCCGCAGGGTCTTCTGCTCTTTAGTAGGTAGCGTGGCCAACCGCTTACCTATGCCCATCAGGGACTTTATGAACTCTCTCTGAGGCGTCAAGCGTACCGGCTGGAGGGGTGGTGGGCATGGTGAAGAAAACATTATTTAAGCAGGGCCTACATGAAGCACGAGTAACTGTTTTAAAACAGCAAAACTCAATTTAATGCAAAAGATGTCAAGTATTATTAAATAATTACTGGATTTGTGAGTCGTACAGATGATATAGCTCTGGGTTATGTGATAATATTTAGTGACTAGGCTCAAATCAACCAGTTTCCAGTTGTATTGAGAAACAATTGTTGTTCAGCAACAGGAGACCATCAGATGGCACATGAGAGGCATGCAGTCTAAAGCCATAGGAAGAAAAGTAAGTTAATCTATGGAAGCCTGTATCCAAAACGAAGAGGAGAAAAATAACTTATATATGAATTGAATGTCAAAGTTTATAATGTTTTTATTTTGACTATATCCACTTCAATACCTGCATTCATGTTCCATTACCAGATGAAGCTTCTATTGAATTATTCAATCAAGTTCCAACTATTAAAGCAACCACCGCTTGCAGACTCATGCCATTTTTCCCTCCGCCACATCCCAGAAACAGGCTTCCATGTTTTACCCACTGCCTTGCATAGCACCATCACAACTGCCAGAGCACAGAGCCGGAATCTCCAGAAGACCTATAAAGAGAACCTCCCCATGCCAAATAAAATAAGGCCAGCCAGTTCCCGTTCTTATAACTATGGGCCCCACTCTTCTCAAGGATGAAAATTAACAATTATGCAGATTCAATATTGCTGAAGGAAGCTATATTACTTCATGCCACCTAAAATGCAGCAGTTATTTCCAAGAGCTCCCTGATGTCATAAACTTGAGAAGAGTGGTAAAGCTAAGGATGCTCTGATCCATCAGCTGTCCATCAATAACTGCCGATATTCATTGTAAATAGGTTGATCGGTGCTCTCAGATGACGCATGACCAATCAGATTCATTCTAAGAGACATCTCCATGCATGACAAAAGAGGCCTGCTGTAATGTCATAAATGGAAATATGAACACATTCATCTGAATGTTGTGCAATGCCAGCAATTCAATTATATGTTTGTTTGGAAGCCCAAAAAAGTTTTTTTTAATAACTGTAATAAATAAAATATGATAAAAGGCTCAAGCCACAGCTATGTGGTCCATTCTGGATTAACTGAAATAAATGGCTCTGAGAAACTGCCATGAATTTTTTAACTGAAGATTGGTAACCTGGTGGGATTTTATCAAACCACTACGTTGACTGACCTGCCTGCTGCCACTTTTAGTCACTACACTTCTATTCATTAGAATATGAAATAATTACATTGATTTGTAAACTAATTCTTTACTGCTTTTAAGCAAAAACATTTTACAGATCAAAAGATGAAAACTATGCAACAGACCAACGAAGGCTCAAAGCTGAGGGTGATCAACCCAATCTGCAGTCTGACCAAAAACCCCTGATCGGAGCATCCCTAGTACAGACTAATTTGAGGATGGCATGAAGTTAGAGAAATACAACACTTTGGCCCATCTGAAAATAACTGATTGGGAGTAATTTCAGAGGCAATACGGTCATTCAGACATCAGATGAGCCAAAGTTTACTGTTTGTGATCCTACAACCTCACAAAAATGACCAAATACGTTTTTTTACATTTACACATATACATGTATATCCAGAAATGGGGACTTCATACCCATAAAATAACAGATGTAGACAAAAGCCCCAGCCACAATGTGAGCATCCAATAATGCACAGCAAATAACATTCAGGGGAGGATGTGGACTTACTGTACCAGTCTCTAAGTCAAGACTGTCAGAGCTCGAGCTCCGATCCTGGGAAACAGGGTATGGGTGAGGGACAGGGAAGGAGGGGTTTACACAAGAGGTGGTGGAGCAGGGAGAAAAGCAAAGCAGAGCAGAGCAAAGCAAAGGGGAGAAAAGCTTAGCGTTACTTTTGGAGGATCACCATGGTCAGGGGGCGGAGTGTCAGATCACCGCGTCATTTATCCCCGACTACATCAGCCTCTGCTTAATCCCCAGGGGGCAGTTCAGGCCTGAGCTGGACGGTGGCCCGGCTCGGCACTAATGGCTGCCCATTAGTAAAGTGTACAGAGGCAGTTGCACAGGCAGTGTCGTCTGTTTAGTGCAAACTCTTTACAGACGGCACATGTTATAATCAGCGAAATAATGCTTTCTGTTTTCAATATTTGAAAACTTCCTATAGCGTTCATTTTATTTTTCAAAACCTCTTCTGCACTATACTCAAATCACCATACAATATAACGACACATTCAAAATTAAAGCTTTGTCTTACATCTTACCGCTTACTAAACATTACAAAAAATACATATACACAATAGCCATTAAGGCGGATATAAAAACAAGTGGTAAATGTGCCCAGCGTTGCAACTGGTCTGGGTTAAGGCCTGTTGCCCTCAGCATGACAGCACCTGTTAGGAACACATTGTGCAACGTTCCATTACAGAACAGAATTTCACACAAACCATGGGAACCTTGAACAGACAGGCCATAATTATCAAAAAAAAAAAAAAAAAAGAGGAGGAGTTATAGCATATGCATTCAGAGCCACTCAAGTCAGAACTCACAGAACCAAACAGGTATATATTGCTCTCTATTGTACGTTGTACTGTGTGCTTGAGAGACTCCAATGGCCAGAACCAAATACCACGTATGTGTGCGAACATAAACATGATTCTGGTCTGTGTCTTATGTTCTTGTCTGACATAAATATTTAGTTGCATTTTAGCTTGCTTAATTTTGTACTAGCTGTATTCTTCTTTTATTCTATTTTCCTTCTTCTGTTTTATTTTTATAACTTTATATTTAAAGGCCCCCTATTCATTTTGTGAGATTATTTAACATAAATACAAGTTCCTCTAGCCTGACTATGGTACTGCAGTGGCTAGAAATGGCGACATGTATAAAGGGTCCTTTGGTCATTCTGCTTCGCCGTTCAGAGAGCGGCAGCACAGACGGTCTGATCTGGAATTTGTCCCATTATGTCGTTATTCCCATGCTTTGTCCACCCAGAGAATTTCCCACCCCTCCCGTAAAAAAGTAAAACGTGCGAAGCATTGCAGTTGCAGTCCAGAAATGTAATGCACGCAAGATTTTTTTTTCTGTATAACAACGAAACGACTTCCTGTTGCAGAAAAAAAAAAAAAAAAGTAATTATTGTGAATGCCCGCGCACTCCTATAGGCCACTCGCCTCCTCGTCCCGCCTCTCTCCTCCTCATTTGCATCTAAAGCTACACACACCAAAACGGTGCGTCATGGGAAAAACTCATAGTGTGACTGCCTGAAAGTGGCTGTAATTCTGCACCACAGCTGAATTTCGGAAAGAGATTTCAGATACAGTATTGGAGAATGACTAACACCAATAAAAAAAATAAAAAATTTTAAAAAATCATAATAGGGGACCTTTAACTATGCAGAGCAAAAACAGAGCAGGTCAAGATGCATTTCGCTGCTTGTTGTAATGCTATTACTATTGCATGGTAACAGCGGGGATCCCTCTAGTGGTGTTTCCTTATATGTGGGGCCCTATAATTCCCGCGATGTGGAAAACGTGACGGAATCGCACAATTCAACAAATAAAACAGAATCTGCTATAAGATGCGAATTTCTGGCCACTGCAGCCCACTACACGTGTTTCCGGTTGAGTCGGGACTTTCACACACACACACCAATGCAATGTAAACGCGTAGTAACTCACTACATGACGCACTAAAAATAATGATGTAATTTTTTTTAAGATATCTCGATATCTTGAAATTTCCTCTAAATCAATGGATGTTTCCCCACTATAATAACTGGGATATTTTTGCATATACACACGCAATATATTTGATCATAAATAATATTTTTATCAAATAATATTGTTAGAAGGGGTGTGAACCTTCACTCCTCTCACGATTCAGTTATGATTATCAATGCCTCGATATCGATGCATCCCATACATTTTCTACATGGTCACGTGATTTTTTTCCAAATATAAGAGTTAAGGTCTCGTACAGCTGCCCACCGCTCGTACATCCCACCGCTGCCATTATTTGGGGCAGTGGTGGCCTAGCGGTTAAGGAAGCGGCCCCGTAATCAGAAGGTTGCTGGTTCGAATACCGGTCCGCCAAGGTGCCACTGATCAAAGCACAGCTCCCCTGACGCCACAAACGCCTGTTTCAGGCGTTAGTCGAGCGGGGACCGTTTTTCTGCTCATTTCAGACCGAACGCACGGAGCTCAGCGCAGAAAATATGCGTGTTTCTCTAAACTCACGGTAAGACGACCATGAAGTGTTGTAGATCTCTGGACACTCATATAGAAAGGTCAGCTTTTCCTCCATTCCCGCTTTGTGTGTGTGTGTTTTTAAGCGACAGAATGAACAATCTCCTGCTTTGATTCCATCGGTCAATTATATTATACGAATCAATTATAAGATTAATTTCAACACCCCTAATTGTTAGGATTTATATTCAATATTCATGAAACATCGCACGCGGAACACACAGTGATACATCGCCCACCCATAAGTGACAAATCATGGAACGCTACAAGATGCCAAACAGAAACGTTACAAGGCACCACAAGAATTATAGTCTACATCAGTGTTGCTCAAACGTGTTCCGCCTGATCCCTCATTCCTCAGGTTCAACTCTGATCACACCCATGCAATACCCTGATATCGCTGAATTTAAAATTATTTGACTATTAAAAGTTGCATAATTCAGTTAATAGTCCAAACCCTCCGAGCCACACATTCCCCCAAATTACGGGCGTTCTGAATAAATGGTATAGGAATATCATTGAGTGACTGACTAAATTTGCCCTATGGAATGGTACTGCCATAGCAGGGTTTCCCCATTCCCTTTTTTGAGGTGGCTCATGACCACATCAACACTGACACTTATTTTTCCAGAGCTGTGTGCAGTGCATCGATTCACTCAACTCTCTATTTCTATCTTAAATTTACATTTACAGCATTTACCAGACGACCTTATCCAGAGCGAGTCCAGAGTTACAGGGACAGTCCCCCCCTGGAGCAACTTAGGGTTCAGTATCTTGCTCAGGGACACAATGGTAGTAAGTGGGATTTGAACCTGGGTCTTCTGGGTCTAGCCACTAGGCTACTATCACTACCATCTAGAGTGACAGACCCTAGTCACTGCATGCACACTGAATTAAAAAAATTCCATATATGACAGGGCTGATACAGAGATTGCTGTCAAAAAACCAAATGCTCGAGGCCATGTTTGTTCTGAATATGAAGACAAGGGAAAGGCCAATCAAGGAGACAGGCATGAAGTAAATGGGCTAACATCTTTTTAAAAAAAAAAAAAAAGTATAAGCTGTATTGAACATAAAAATGGTCATGTTTGTGAGGAATCAGTGTTGATATAAAGAGGAGGAATGATGCAACACCGACAGCAGGCCTAATCTGACGTTATATCACTTATGGGTGATAAGAAGTCGCTCAGTGATCCTTTTACATAACGGCCAGCAGCTCCACGGATATTCAAAGCACCAGAGGGGACGTTATTACCTGTCCAATTCCGAATAAAAACGGGAACAGACGAGACAGCAAGATGTCGATTGATTTCTCCTCCACAGGCCCCACGTCAACATTTCCCTCTTTATGTAATCAGGCCGAGGACGTTTCGCGTGTAAGTGCTACTGAATCGATCGCTGTGCAACAAGGCCCCCCCCAAAAAACATCCGACCGTGTTCGATTTGACCGAAATGCATCTAAAAATATTTACGCAAAAGGTTGATGGAAGACGAGGCCAGCAGGCAGATCATTAAATAGCACACGGTTAAACGTTCTTCTAACACGTCTCCACTGCAGACAGGGCGTTTTAACAGTCAGTCACTGTGCTCACCTCGTCCTGGCTGTTCTCCACTTTGGGGTTGCTAGCTGTTCTCTTCAGGTTGCTGCTGAGGCTGATGCTAACGGTCGCATCGGACTTGGAGCGCTGGTGTGTCCGTTTAGAGGGCGAGAGGCCATGATCGGACAGGCCGTGGGACGTGGGCGGCGGGAGCTCCCTGCGGGCCCGGTGGCTGGCTGGCTTCAGCTCGTCCGACAGGATGAGTTTCCGCAGCTTGGTCCCGCGCGAATGGCGCTGCGTGGAAATGTGCATGTCGGAGGAGTAGGCGCCCAGCAACCAGGCACACTGCAGCGAGAAGCTGATGCTTTGCCGGCAACGGTGCACCACGTAGGGCTTGATGGCATCACCCACGTCCTCGTCCATGTGTATGTACATGTTGAGCAGCTGTGGAAGGTAAAAGTCCACGTCGTCGTGGCGGAAGCTGAACAGCCGGTTTCCGATGTACGCCTGTACGCCGGGTTCTTTGGAGTTGTACAGGTAGGAAATGGCCATGGAGATGTCGAAGAGCTTGGACTCGAACAGCCGGAGGAGCCACGACTGTTTGGAAGAGTTGTTCTTCTGACGCCGCTGGGCGCTCTTCACCGAGCCAGGGAGGGGCTCCTCTTCTTCCTCACGGATCTTTGGTGGTTTGGTGCCCCCTCCGTCTCCAAGTTCTGTATGTGCCGTCCCATTGACCAGGTCTGAGCTGGCATCAGGATTTTCTGGGTCCCCTTTCTGCTTCTTGACCTTCTGCAGAACCTCCTGGCAGGCCTTCCTGGCCACTTCTGGGTCAATGACAAGACTCAGCTCACTGACACCCTCTGTTATGATGTCCAGGGTGGGGCTATTGGTCAGCAAAGTGTCACCCGTGCTGGGGCTGTCTGAATGGTGGAGACCAGAGGAGGGTGAAGATGGCAAAGAGAAGGAGGAGGTAGTGGAGGTGGAGGAGACAGAAGGGCTCTTCTGGAGATCCTCCTCCAGCTGGGCAGGTGACAGCTCCAGCTCTGTGTCACCCATGGCCGGTCACACTCAGGCCACTGTGGAAAGATGCAGGAAGAGTTAGAGATTTATTGATTTATTGTTCTGATGTAATACTTATTCTCCACTCCCTATTTTTGTGATTATTGGAAGTATAAATACACAAGTTACCAAGGCAACTGTGAAGACAAGCTAAATAAAAGGCATTTCATCCTGCGAATCCATACACATAAAATATGGCTTCAGTGTGCAGAACCTGAGGTGATTATGCATAGCCAGCCACTCTTCACATGACAACACACTCGATCACATGCCACGTCGCATCACATGCCCAAACACATCTCAAACAGTCACAAGAGAGGGGGCAAAACCACACACACACACACACACACACACACACACACACACACACACACACACACCACATCATGGAAGCTGTCTTGGTTACATATTTCATCGATTTGCAAACGTCATTGGTGACTGAATTTATTTGGCACATTTTCCCAACTCAAATTTCAGCCACACGAGACACTAAAAGCCAGTGAAATTAAGTAAATTACAGCCCTTCTTTGTTCAGACAATTCCCAGCGTCATGGGCAGTTGTGCACTAACATTCATTTGAATTAATATCATTCATTCGTATGGAAGCCACGGCAGTGCGCTGGGTGCGGGCCACCCGCCTCCCTGCTGATCCGTACAAACGTACCACACATTCACATAAATCCCCGAAAGCTGATTACCACATCGCGACCAGTAGCGCTCGGCACCCGGTCCAATAACGGTGTGGCTCGGAATACAGGCCAGTAAGAGACATGTGACACTCCATGTTTCAGAGAATCAGATCAGGCCGAACCCAAAAGAGGAAGGAAGGAGATTCGATTGCTAAATAGATTAAATAGTCAATCAAACCTGCAATAATCTACACGATTAGATTAAATTGATCAATTTCTCAGACGTGATTTGTGAAAAGGAAGAGAAACAACGCCCGCGGAGCTTTATCAAGTGGCCTCACCATGCAAAAGACTCTGAAGCAGAGATGTGACGGACGACCTCTGGTTTATGCCAACGTGACACGCCTGAGTGCAAGCAAAGGCTCGGTGAGAACGAGAGACGGAGAGTTGCCTTGCCCGCATGACAACACGCCAGTGAAACGCCACGCAGATGGATCGGGTTCATTTCCCCCCCTCCGTGTCGTGTAATGCGACAAGCCGCAGCCTGAGCACTGGAGGGGGGGGTGTTAAACTGCCCTCACAAATGCCGAGGCGCATTCAACAACTTTCGAGAAATCCCATTAAAAAAAAAAAATGTACTAACCTTCACAGTAAAAAAAAAAAAACGAGCAAAAGAGTTAAATCTACACCGAAAACATGTTCGTCGATACTGTCACCTGGAAATGTCACAACTAGTTACCATTTTGTAAGTCCAGCAAACTTTGTAAGTAATAGTTACGCACGTTTATCTAGCGGGCTAACCATGCAAAGTCAAAAGTCTAGTCGGAGGGGGAAAAGACCCGAGTTAGCTGCGCTAGCTAAGTCCAAGTTAGCCTGCTGTACGTGCCCGCGGCTGTACCACTTCGCGCCGCATAAAGAAAAGGAAGAACGCGGACCGCGGGCGCCCGCTGCCCGGCTCTTTTCCGGCGTTCGAGAGCGGTCGGTCGCCGCACGCCGACAACTTTACGCCCGGCCGCTAGCTGGCTACGGCGCTCGGCGACGACGGCTAAGCGGCTAGCTGGCTAAACCCTGACGTTTTTTTTTTTTTTTTTTTTTTACAAAAGGCGCCGCGACGCCACCGACGACGACAGCGGCCGCAGGGCTCGGTCGTACCTTTACAAACAGCCGGGCGAAGTTTCGCTCCGTCTAACTCGCCCTCCTCGGCTCCATTCGGAGGCGCGGTCGGCTCCCTCGCTGCCCGAGTTCCTGCCTGCGCGCCCGGGGCTGGCCGACGGCGCCGCCTGCCTGGCCCGAAGTCCCCGCTTCAGATGCGAGGCTGGCGCAAGAACCGTGTGCATTCAGGGGCAGCGTCTCCACGGTGCGTTCTCGGTTCCAGCGCCGGGAGATCGTGCTCGTGTCGCTTGTAACTGGAACTGGGTGCTGGCCGGCCGAGACAAATGCAGCGTGTGGAAACGATATGCACCGCTAAATTAAAAATTAGCTACCGAATCGCACAACAGACTCGACGTGTTCTTTATATTATACTCGAACTTTGTCAGATATCCTGCTTGTCGTGAAAAAGGTATAAACTTTCGACAGATTGCAAACTTTTCCCGAAAACGAAGTGATGGAAAGTCTTAAACAAGGACTAACGTGTACGCCTGTGTCGAGTCACGTGGCATAAATAAAGCATCCCATTGGTTAGAATTATTTAACAAACATGCCAGACAGATTTCTGCATAATACATTTTAACGTCAGCAAATGCATGTATATTGATAGCTGTGAAAAAAAATTTTTTAAACCATAATCCACTGCTGACATACCATTGGAATTTTATTTTCAAAAACTACATTTACGGCATTTATCAGACGCCCTTATCCAGAGCGACTTACAATCAGTAGTTACAGGGACAGTCCCCCCCCTGGAGCAACTTAGGGTTAAGTGTCTTGCTCAGGGACACAATGGTAGTAAGTGGGGTATGAACATGGGTCTTATGGTTCATATGCGAGTGTGTTATCCACTAGGCTACTAGCACCCTATAATGACGTTAACACGGGGCGGTCAGACACTACATAAATGCTACGTCATTATGTGAATATCTTTTAATTACCTACAAAGTGGCAATATGTGTTAAGTACAACCAGTACAATATATGGTATACAGTTGCAAAACAATGTAAAGGATTAGCATTTAATTAGTCAGTTTCTTGTAAAAAGCACACAGTCGCCATCTAGTGGTGGATTACAGAATGTATTCAATAACAAAACAAAAGAAATAGGCTGTGTTGTTCTATAAACAAGATATTCCTAAACAGTCAAATGGTGAGGAAAATTATAGCATGATCTAAATAAAGTACAGCGAAATAGTGTGTTGGAACTACCTGAATTTCCTAATACATGATATAGGAGTGTATCATATTATGAAAATGATATGATATGTTATGAAATATGTTCAGAGTTCTTTGCGGATGAGGCAATTATGTATGATTTTTAGTTTGAAGCCTTAGAGACACTGTCCCTGTTATATAGGGTTCGAAATGAATAAAGTTTTTTTTTTTTTTTTTTTAAATGAAAGTTTTAAAATGAACCTCAATATAACAGGTGGGTTAAGTAGATGTGTGTAATATAGACAGTGCTGGTTGAGCTTGTTCATTAGAGTGAGGTGTATTTAAAACACACCAGTCTGGCAACACTTGCAGTTTCCGGTCGGTCTCCTTCATCCTTCTCTGTTTACTTTATAATAAAACTTCAGTAAAATCTTCAATGGACATCACAAATCTCTATTGTAATCATGTCCGTTACAAAACTAAACATGCAGATAGATTTCCAGCACTTTTATTCAAGAATTCTGTACTAGTCAATCTAACATTCCTAAGGTCATCCAGTCTGCAATGTCTGAAGAAACAAAATACACCCCAGACCAGCTGCTTTTTGCATTTAAGATTGTATATTAGAAAGCACCACAATACATTAAAAAGCATGGTGTTCTGATAATATATTCAATATGTTATATATTTATTAGAAATGCAATAATCTTAATCTTTTTGTAATAGTCTGTATTTGTGTCTCTACAAACAAAGCAAACATATTTTACATCTGGACAACTGACTGACTGATATTTTAAGTAATATCATGGGAGAGGAAGAGAGGTCTTCTCACTTTACACCCAGATGTCAGAAGTGCAATCCCCTCCAGGGTAACGAACCTCATGGGCGAGGGCTGGACCTTCTGGTTCTGCGCCAAAATCCACCAAGAAATTTTCATTGAGTTTAAGCCCCCCCTTTGCTGTGTCCACATCTATCTGCATCATGACCGAGCCTTCTCTGTGGACAGAAAATATCACATGGACAAGTGGACTCAAAAGAGTGAATATTAATAATAATATTTAAAGTTAGAGATTTTAGCATTACTTTATAAGGTCAGGGTAAAACTGCTTATCCCAGGCACTGTATAGAGAAGTAGTCACATAGAGCCTTTTCCCATCCAGACTGAGCTGAAGCATCTGTGGCCCCCCCTGAACCTTCTTCCCCTGTAAGAAGAACAATACTTCCTTATTACATATTCAAATCATAAATTGCTTTATTTCAATTTTAAAAATGTAAATCTTCACAATATAAATTATTGACTGTATCCATGATATTTCAGTATTGTGAACCCATAGTCTATTAATTTGGTATATTGGATCATGAGCTATAAGTTTTCAACAATGCATAAACTGTATATATTCTTTATATATGTATAAATAAAACGTCTCTTTGGGACACATGCATTGCTATAGTCCAAACCTTAATAACACATGGTGGCTGGCACGTGAACTCCTTATCCAGTACTTTAACAGGGCCACCATTTACAATACTTCCACCCAGAAACACCTGAAAGCACGAAACCATGGTTTTGTATAATGCATACAGTCTATGTTTATTTATAGATATCATGTACAGATGTAAGATTAATTTAAGTAATCATTTCACACCTGGCCCACCATTTGTGGATTACGTCGGTCAGTAATATCATACTGGCGAATGTCACCATGCAACCAGTTGCTGAAGTACAGGAAGCGGTCGTCCAGGGAAATCAGGATATCAGTAATAAGGCCTGAGACAAAAATGGGTTCAGTAAATTAATAATACAAAGTCAATTGTTATTGCTGTGTCCTACAGCCAATCATGTTAGTCTCATTACAGCACTCACTTGGCATATCTGGCAGGGCCCAACCTTCCACTTTTTTACTTGGGACACTAATAACCTTCTCTGCAGACCAGTTATCTTGCTTTGAGATAGAAGAAAAAACATTATTTATAATAATGAATTAAAAAAATATAACATAATATTACATATTATTTCAAGATTTGGAAAATAAATAATGTTGAGAATTGGGTTTTGAAAGGTAAACTATTGAGGCTTTACTTACTGGAGTCTTATAGAAACGGAAGATAGAGCCACTGAGAGCACAGCCCACGTATCCTTCTGCTGCTAAAGGGTCATGCAAGAAGCGGATCTCAAGGGGAATGGCACCCTCTTCCCCCAGGTCTATTGTCTGCACACGTTTGTGAGTGGTCCAGTCCCACACATGGAGTCGTTTACCATAGAGACCTGTGCATATATTATGTTCCGCTGAATTCCACCAGGGATATGAGAATAAGACAAACATACAGATGCACACACGATAAGCCTACCTGCTTTGACATCCGCAGGGTTGAAGCCATTGCCCAGAGCTTTGGGTGCTCCCCATTCAGTACTGATCATAACATTATGTCGTGGTTGGTACCAGAAGTCATAGCCCATAGGCGCAGAGTCCCCTGGTGCCTCCCAGTTACCAATCACTTCAAAGGTTTCACCGTCCAACAGGACAAAGCCACCTGATTTTTACAAAAAGCAGTCATCATTGTTTTTCTGTGATACTTGATTTATTGTATTTTTTTAATGCTGTTGAGTTCACTTAAACATTGCAGCAATAAAAGCTTGAAATGTGAATACCACTGTTGTGGATGTTACTTTGATATGTATTCACAACTTCAAGACCAGAAGAATAATTCTGAAAATGGCCCAAACAATTGGGCATTTTACGGAAGTGATGCACAACACTGAAGAAGAACTGGTCTTACCTTTGCCATTACCTGAAGGATCACCCAAGGTACTTATCATGATCTGACCACTGCCTAAACAGTGGGAAGTGTGCGGGTGTGCCAGGTCACATTTCCAGTAGAGGTCCGTGGGCTCTATAATCTAAGGAAATCCCATCTCAATGACTATTCTAAAGGTCTATAAAACACTAATTAACAAATGATAAACCTTGTGCATTCGGGGAGCACGTGGATCCGTCCCCACATCCACCACATAGACGCGAGAGGAAACAAGGCAAGGAAGGATGAGGCGATTCCGTTTCTTTGAAGCATCTCCAAAACAGCTGCTGCAGGCATTCCAACCAGAATGGTGGAGCTCGTCTCTCAGATTAGGCATGGGTAATCTATGGATCACCTGGTAATAGCAAGAACCACCGCAGTGTAAATGAATGAGAGGCCTGGTGTACCCATGACTATTTAGACATACATACATACATACACGCACCTTATTTAGGCCTATATCACAACTGGCAAAATCTTGTTTTATTAGTTTAGTTAATAAGAGTTGATATTCAATGAATAAAGCCTGAACACAACAAAAAAACAACGACAAAGGAAAGGTATTGCATCTTCTTCAAAACTGAGTACAACTGTCCATACAAGAACATTTGGCCAACACAGCAGATACACATCAGCGACTGCTGTCTCTGAATCTTTTTCTGTTTGCTAATATACTGATGGCAGCCACAAGGCAAATATCACCTGATAGCAATTTATGGCAGATATATTGGTGCATTCCTAGCCAATAGGAACATGCCAATCAACAAGACTAGCATGGTTAATTCCAATCATGACACTTTTGTACTGCATACTTTTAGCATATTGTAAGGAAACTTTGCATGCTGATTTAATAACATGAGTAACTCTTGAAAATGAATTGAGCAAGTCTTGGATCAATATTAAGGGGGTTACATTTACATTTAAGGCATTTGGCAGACGCCCTTATTCAGAGCGACTTACAACGTGCTTTCAAGTTACCACCAATGAAGAGATCAATTCCAATTCACTAAAGAAAAGTAAAGTGAAGTGATTGTCACATGTGATACACAGCAGCACACGGTGCACACAGTGAAATTTGTCCTCTGCATTTAACCCATCACCCTGAGTGAGCAGTGGGCAGCCATGACAGGCGCCCGGGGAGCAGTGTGTGGGGACGGTGCTTTGCTCAGTGGCACCTCAGTGGCACCTTGGCGGGTCGGGATTCGAACCGGCAACCTTCTGATTACGGGGTCGCTTCCTTAACCACTAGGCCACCACTGCCCACTAGGACCCCCAACTATGAATACAATCTATTTATTCACTCTTTTTTGTAGATTATGTACACAAGTTAGACAATAAGAAAGTTACAAGTTCATCTAAATATTCTCTAAAGAGGAAGGTCTTGAGCTGACTGTTCTGACCTCAAGGGGTAGTTCATTCCACCACCGAGGGACCAAGACGGAGAAGAGTCTAGATGAGCGTCTTCCTTTTACCTTCAGAGATGGAGGGCCCAGGCGAGCAGTACTGGAGGCTCGGAGTATACGAGATGCAGTGCGAGGTGTAATAAGGGCTGTGAGGTAGGATGGTGCAACTGCACTGGTTATATTTTTCGCCCTTATCCAGAGCACCTTACAATCAGTAGTGTCTTGCTCAAGGACACAATGGTAATAAGTGGGGTTTGAACCTGGGTCTTCTGGTTCATTGTCTCACCCACTAGCCTACTACCACCCTATTTACCTTAATGTAAGATGCACATAAAATGTCTCTCATATTGTTTTAAAGGTGTTGTCCAGCTATATAGACTGAAGAAATAATATTCCACCCCCATACTGCCAACTATTTACAGTGGATACATCACTTCATCCATACTATAGAAAACACATTTTAAAAAACTGCAGCAGTCCCATGCTTCTGACCTTGCAATAGTTTGGTGATTTTGGATCCACATCAACCGTAGCAAGGTAGTCCGGCTTAAGAATATCTGTGTTGCGGTAAATGCAGGGAAGATAGACAATCTCTTCTCGTGGTCCTTGGAAAAACATGCCAAAAACTATATTATTTCCCATTGTATCATTCCTTCACCTTAATATGCTGCAGAAAAATGTTTATTTACTCACCCTTCATGGCTTCCAGTGGATCTCTGTAGCCAGGTCCACATCCTGAGCAGCTGGTGGCTTCGAAGAAAAAAAGCAAATGAGTCAGGTTCCTTGTGCTCTCATCTTGGACACACTGATAACGCCATAAAAAGTTCAGAATGCCTCTTTCACACTGGAAAGTGTTCAGTCTACAGCCTTTCATCATTTCTCTTTTTACGACAGATTGACTGGCCTGGAAAAGAGTGCGCTGAAAGGCTTTTGTTGTTATGCTTTACATTTACAGCTCTTGTCGAGAGCAATGTACATGTAATCTTCCTACCTGTATAGCCAGACTTATAAGTTACATAGTCACAAGCCCTAAAAACAGTAAGGAGAATACCTATAATTGAAGAGCTTTTTTGTAATGCAGAAGTCCAGTAGATAGTCGTTAAAAAGGCGTGAATTTAACAGTCACTTGACCACTGAAAAGAGTTGTCTTGTTTTTTCGATGAGAGGAAGCTCAAGACGAGCTGTGCTCGAGTCCCCGAGAGCACGAGATGTGATCTGCTGTTTCATTTGTGCTGAGAGATGGGAAGCAGCAGGTCCATTCAACTCCTTGTGTTTTGAACATAACATGGGAAGCCACAGGAGGCCAGTGCAGTTTTTTTTTTATGATGAGAGAGATAAGATGGTCCTTTATTAGTCCCACAAATGGGAAATTTACATTGTCACGGCAGGAAGTGGAGAGTACAAGATAAGAGCAGCAAAAGACAATAGTACAGACACTATGTCGACGGTATGATATAAAAAATTCCCTGTACAATTAAGCAAAATAAATAGTCCACTAACCAGAATAATCCAGGTTTTTAAGTATATTTTTATTGCTACATGGCAAACAAGTTACCAGTAGGTGCAGTAGATTCTCAGACAACAAACAAGCCCCAGCATTCATGATATGCATGCTCTTATGGCTGTGCAATTGGGCAATTAGTTGAAAGGGGTGTGTTAAAAAAATATACAAAAATATTTTGCACAAAAGTTTTTGTTTCGAGGATCCTGTGAATCGCTAAACTAATATTTTGTTGTATAACCACGTTTTTTTTTTTCATTTTTGATATCACCCCACAAGTTCTCGATTGGATTAAGGTCCGGAGATTGGGCTGGCCACTCCATAATTCATTTTGTTAGTTTGGAGCCAAGACTTTGTGTGTTTGGGGTGATTGTCTTGTTGAAACACCAATTTCAAGGGCATGTCCTCTTCAGCGCGAGGCAACATGACCTCTTCAAGTGTTTTGACATTTGCAAACGGATCCATGATCCCTGGTATGCAATAAATAGGGCCAGCACCATAGTAGGAGAAACATGCCCTTTACATGATGCTTGCACCACCACGCTTCACTGTCTTCACTGTGTACTGTGGTTTAAATACAGAGTCTGGGGGTCATCTCACAAACTGTCTCTGGCCCTCGGACCCACAAAGAACAATTTTACTTTCATCAGTCCACAACATGTTCCTCCATTTCTCTATAGGCCATTTGATGTGTTCTTTGGCAAATTGTAACCTCTTCTGCACATTTTTTTAACAGAAGGACATTGCGGGGGGAATCTTGAAAATAGATTAGCGTCACACAGACGTCTTCTAACTGTTACTTACAGGTAACTCCAGACTGTTGATAATCCTGGAGCTGATCAGTGGCTGAGCCTTTGCCATTCTGGTTATTCTTCGATCCATTTTGATGGCAGTCTTCCGTTTTCTTCCTCGTCTCTCTGTTTTTTCTCCTCATTTTAAGGCATTGGAGATCACTTTAGCTGAACAGCATATAATTTTTTGCACCTCTTTATAGCTTTTCCCCTCTCCAATCAACCTCTTAATCAAAGTACGGCGTTCTTCGGAACAGTGTCTTGAACGACCCGTTTTCCTCAGGCTTTCAAATGCAGGTTCAACAAGTGCTGGCTTCATCCTTAAATAGGGGCCACCTGACCTGGTTTTTCCACAAAATTAATGACCTCACTATTTGAATGCCACGCTGCTATTTTTTTTACCACACCCCTTTCAACTAATTGCCCAATTGCACAAGAGCGTGCATATCATGAATGCTTGTCTGAGAATCTACTGCACCTACTGTTAACTTGTTTGCCATGTAGCAACAGAAATATACTAAAAACCTGGATTATTCTGGTTAGTCACGTTGCACTGCTATTATTTTGAGCAATACTGTATAAAATATATATTTTTGAGAGATGTAGAGATCTCCACATACGGAGAATACATTTTCACATACAAGTCTTTGCAGTCGTCCAGTAGGGAGATGACCAAAGGCTGTAGAAGACACTTAAATAAAGTCATTTCAGTAAATCACAGCGGAATTATTGTAATGCCGACAAATACGGCCTGCATGTTCCGCATAACGAACATGCTGATTTATATCTTCATTCCAGCCGGGAAGCCAACAGCAACAGCTGCACAACTTCACAATGTCTGCAGAAGCTCGGACTCCAGCCAAAGCTCTACAATGTCCTTTCCCATGCAAATTTTTCTCCTTTTTACTTTGCTTCTGCTCACCATCGCCTCTGTGTGTGTATTTTCAGCACCGGACCCACGTTTAACTGGACGTAAATTCAGAACAAGCGCAAAAATGCCGAACAATTATCGTCCACTTGTGCCTGCTGGAACCCCCGCACAACGTCGTCTTCATCCTGGGATCTCCGAGAAGCGACTTCCCGACCTCCCTCGGTCCTGGACGGCTTTACACCCAGGTAAAGTCGAGTAACCTGGGCACGGATCTGCGAATCATTAACTTTTTTTTTTTTTTTTTTTTTTAGCCCTGGAAGCACGACGACCTGTCGCGACAGCGTGCACGTGGCAAAAAAAAAAAGGTGACGAGCGACGTCAAAAACGGGGACACGTTCGGCTTTCTGGGACTGCGCAGGTCGCGGCGAGAGAAAGTGAAGAGGCTCCACGTACCCATGTCGCGTCCTGGTGGCCCGTCCGTCGGGGCTGTGGCTGTCCGCTGGGCTCTGGAGGAGGAGGAGGAGGAAGAGGAGGAGGAGGAGGAGGAGGAAAGACGTGCGCTGCTGCTGTAATTATTAATGAAGGTCACCAGGGTCAGACCTCTCATGGAAATAAAACGAACAATAATAATAATAATAATAATAATAAAAGGAGTTTTTACTCCTTTGCTTGTAGTCAGTCGAGATAAAAGTTGCTCTTCTGCAGCTACGGCCCGTGAATAAACCGAGAATGAAGGACGCCGTGCTTTCTGGCTGCCCTTTTGCCCCGAAACGACAGATTCGCGTCCGTTGCTGGAAACTAAACTCTTGGCTGAACCGAATGACTTTGTTCTGAACGGAAATTAAAAATCAAATTAAAATAAGAAGAGTGAAGGTGACGTGATTGTCATTGTGAAACACTGCAGCACAGTTTCAAGACCACTTACATTCTCACTGAAGGCATCAAAACTATGAATGAACACATGTACTTAACAAAAAGTGGAGACCTGGCCTCCACAGTCACCGGACCTGAACCCAGTCCAGATGGTTTGGGGTGAGCTGGACCAACAAGTGCTGAACACCTCTGGGAACTCCTTCAAGACTGTTGGAGAAGCATTTCAGGTGACGACCTCTTGAAGCTCATCGAGAGAATGCCAAGAGTGTGCAAAGCAGGAATCAGAGCAAAGAAACTAGAATATAAAACATGTTTTCAGTTATATACACCTTTTAGTACATAACTCCACATGTGTTAATTTGTAGTTTTGATGCATTCAGTGAATCTACGATGTAAATTGTCATGAAAATATAGAAAACACATTACATGAGAAAATGTGTCCAAACTTTTGGCCTGTGCGTATGTGTGTGTGTATATATATATATATATATATATATATAATGAGATACATGCCAATAGCTGCAATTTGCTATGAACATCTCATGTTCATAGCAAAATGGGATACCAAAGCAGATTATCAGAAAGCTATTCCATTAACATGTTCTTATATTGAGTACGATTTTAAAATATTCAATGTTTTAAACAATCTTTTATTTCAGAACATTAAATGGAATGTTCCAAAGTCACTCGTGCATTTACATAAATATTATATACAGGCATCCATGGGTCTTCGACCTCCTCATGAAAATACAAAATATACAATATGAACAATGTTTACCTTGGCAAAAGCTTATCAAAATGTAAAAAACAAGTCTTGAAATATTTTACAATCCTTCAGTGTGCCTGCTGATTTTTTTTATATACTATACATTTCAATTAAGGCTACCAATTTAACAATAAATCTTCATGTGTTGAAATGTGCTGTTGTTATTCATCATACTTTTTTATACATAATGTATAATTATTATACATACATTTATACATTAGGACCATTCAAAACAAACCGAGAAATCAAACAAGCAAGGTGTATAAATGCCACAGAACAATATCAAGGAGTAGCTCATAACATTACTCAAACACGACACAATAAGGTTGTGGTTTCTTCTAAATTTGACATTGTTGCTGGTTAGGTTCCACCGTCAGTCATAAATACAAATCAAAGGTTGAAAACACTGAGGATCTACTGTGTCTCAGACGACAGCAATGAAATGTGTGGTTTATTGGAGGGAGAAGCACGAGGGCTTGTGTTTTCATCTAATATCGCTGTGCTTTTTTCGGCTCCACCGTCTTCTAGTAGACCTGCTGCATTTTTCTCGGTGCTGGCATCCAGTTCATCTAGCTTTGTGGTCGCTGGAATGCTGTCCATTTCTTTACAGGCCCCTGGAGCATGTGGACTGCTCTCAGCTCCTTCGCTGCTTTTGCTTTCTGGTCCTGTGTCAACTCCCAGTTGGTCAGCTGATTCGGCCATTGCCTGCTCGGTTCCAAGCATGGCTTCTACGAGTGTGTTTATCAGCTGCATCTGAGCCTCTGCTGGATCGTCATCGGCTTTCTCTGGTACCACGTGTGCGAGGCAGAAAGACTGTTGCAAGGCTTCAGGCCTGTCAGAGAGAATGGCCAAGGCCTCCACCATCCATGCTACCACCAACTTCACCAGGTCTTTAGGGTTAGCCCCTGCAGCCCCGCCCTGTGCTGCAAGCTGACCCCAGCGAGCCGAAAGGAATTTTTGCAATGCCGGACGAACACATATTTCCAACGGCTGGAGCTTAAACGTACAACCAACAGGAACAATGGCAGGTAGTGTGTTGGTAGCACTGATGGTGCCAACGGAGGACTCAGAAGTGTGTCTGCGATGACTGTCCATGATCAGCATTGCTTTACTTGCATTCTGCCCTCTTAAGTACTTTCGCCACACTTCATTGGTCCAGAACTCCAGTTCCTCTTCTTCAGTGAAACCCTCAACTCGGGCCTCCAACAGGACCGAATCAGGCAGGCTAGCATGCAACCGACCAGGAAGCTGACCTTTGAAAAAGACTACAGCTGGTAGAACTTTACCATCAGCCAACACTGCAAGATGGATGTCAACCAACGATTCACCAGTTCCTACAAACTGGAAGGCTGCGTCTTTGCTCAAGGTGGCAACATTCGCAAGCGTGTCTACGTCCACAAAGACAGACAACTGGACTAATGCACCAATGACAGAGTGACAGAGGTTACTTGAATTGATTTGCTTTTGGACAAACTCTTTAAAAAAGCCCACCTTATCCTCCATGTAGTGGGGAAGCGGCAGACTCACGGTGGTGCTGGTGTGAAGGCCCAGGTTGTGCTGCAACATGAAACTCACAGCCCACTCATACGAGATCCGAAAAGGGATGCTCTGGCTGGTGTGGCAATGAACCTCAGATGCCTTCTGGAAAAGGTTTTCCTCCGTCACTGGCAGCTGCTGTTCCCGCTGCGCAAGCACCCACTCCACCAGCTGGCCAACAGCCGGTCCACCTTCTCCAGTGGAACTCTTACCATGACCTTCGCTTTCCAGCTTCTTCTCCTTCTCCTTCAACCAGACTCTTATCAGCTTTGGTTCAGTGGCCAGCTTCTCTGCAGCTCTATGTACGCCAGAGCACAAAGCAAAGAGGACAATTCGGAGCTGTCGCACGGACAGGCTCTCCTCAGGCTCTTTTCCATTCAGTGTGGCATCCACAGGCACAATGGGCTTCTCAAACAAAAGCTCCTGCTTCAAGTTGTCAAGTATTCCCTCAGGTTTTTGGAGTTCTTTCTCTGTGTGTTCCAAGTCAGAATCGGCATCTTCTAAAGGAGCCAAGTCTTGGTCCAGATCTTCATCCAAGCTGGATGAGTCTCCCATGGAGGCTTCGGAGGTGAATTGTTGCGAATTAGTATCTAACTGCCGAGCGCTCCGGATCAGCTTATTACAGCTGTAAAGAAATGTCAGTAAGTCAAACAATGGCTTCCATTTGTATTTCTGTTTAAATAGTAACAAATTTGCATACACAGAACTAACTCAAAAGCTGTTAAAAATTTCAGGTACCTGCTGATGAAGCCAATTCTAGGGGAGCCTATGAGAAAAAAAAAAAAGAGAGAAATATTAAGTTATTAAATGAAATGTCCATGCCGGGTAATATTAAATTATGCTTTTTTCCAGGATTTAAAATTTATGGCTACTTATAATAGAATTTTTTTTCGTATTAACATGAAGTATATTTGTAGCCTGTGTAAACCTTGTCGATGAGATGATAGGCCATGGTATTCCCAAAAGCAGCGGGGACGCTTGCATAAGTTCACCCCACAGGCCGAGCAACCAAACACACTCTCGTGACGCTGATTCTTCATTGAGCAATTCTTGCACCTCCTGGTCCTGCGGGTAATTTTCGCCCAACAGTGTCTTACTCCTTTGGAGTCGCCTACTGTTTCCTTGTCTTCCTCTATGTCTTGAGCAGACATTGGCCTGGAACTAGCTTGAGGCTGTCTCTCAGCGCACTTCGCCAGCTGATAGCCCAGGCGTTTCCGGTAGTGGGCCTGGGAAAAGCGTCCACCTTCAAACCATACCGGTGGGTTGTCTTTGCGGCTTTCTCGTAGCACAATGAAGGAGTTGACGATAGACAGGTTGACCAAGAAATAGAACAGGCACTGCCAGTTTGTATCAAGGTCCAGCCTACCCAAAGGGTTGCAAGCTAGCAACTGGTTGCAGATATCAACACCGCGCATGTTGTCCTGAAGGAGTTTAAATGCTAACGGACGTTCAATAGCGATCAGCTCACCAACCAGGGTGGGAGACTTCCTCCAAACACGATCTGGCTGACCTGGCTCAGCATTGGTGGAGATGCAGTACATCTCCTTGGTGTCCTTCCATCTGGTGGCAAGCAGGGGGCCAAATGCATGCTGCTGAAAATCTCCTGACTTCTCAACTGGGCAACTGGGATTCCAAAAAGCCTCAGGAAGAATCGGACTTTGAGGTAGGACAGAAGCAGAGGTGTAGATACGCTGATCACATAATTTTTGCATTAGTGGGATCGATGCCAGGGAAGGTGACAGGAAGACATGGTGATGTTTCTCCTGAAGGCCGTCTAGTAAAGGAGGCACAACTGTCAGTCCCAGGTCTTTGTCTTTTCCTGTAGGTGTCCGAATAAAGAGTCGATGACAGTAGCCAGACCTGGAGTCACAAAGAAGCCACACTTGCACCTTGTTCTGTTTTTCTTTGCCAGATTCTATCTCCAGGCACGGTAGCAGGGCCTGATCAATGGTCAAGTTCCTGTTGGGTTTGTAAGCTCTCCACATGCTGTTTTCCAAGACGTCCAACATTCTTCCTAATAAATTCAGTTTGTCCCTACTGCTATCTTCTGTCAACAAGCTTTCCATCCGAATGTGTGAAGAGATCTGCCGAAAGCGCTCATATGACATTGTTTTTACAAAGGTGGCACAGTTAGTGGAATGCCTCCAGGACCAGTAAAGCTGACTCTCAGGAAGACTCTGAATCCCCATGAGGACAGAAAGACCAATGAAACCCTTAATTTCATCGATTGTGGTGGGCATCCAGTCAGGATTCCCCTGGTCCATGAACAGTTGACATCTGGCATTGGTATTAGTCTCATATGTGATGAGATCCAGCAGCGAATTGGGGAAGAGTAACAGGAAGTAGTCGAGAGCGTCACTACTTTTGCCCAGGGAGTGACGGGACCCACACGGCTCTTTGAAGTCTGGAATGGGCAGGATGCTGCAGGCCTCTCTCCAGTTGTCCATGGAAGCCCATTCTGGTTCCTTCCCTACATCACTAGCTCCTTCCTTTTGTGGTTCCTCCACCTCCTCCTCAACCTTGCCGAACTCAATATCCGACTCCAGACATTCTGTGGAGGAGGGGAGGGATCATAGGAACATAAGTTAGTCCTCTGCTCCTTCGAGATATTCATATTCATTACTACTCCATCTTACAACTCGGCAAAGAGGAGGAAAGTAAAATGGCATGTCAAATGCTGTTGATATTGCCTCCATGTATATTCCTTTTCTGGTAAGACAATTTTGAAGCTTCGGCATTTTTGCTTTTAAATGCACTTATTTTCAGTTCCTCTTGTGAAAAAAGTGGAAGGGGGATTGATTGAAAGGAAAAGGATTGTTATTGTGAAACACTGCACACAATGAAACGCGTCCTCTGCTTTTAACCCATCACCCTTGGTAAGCAGTGGGCAGCCATGACCGGTGCCTGGGGAACAGTGTGTGGGGACGGTACTTTGCTCAGTGGCACCTTGGCGGATTGGGATTCGAACCGGCAACCTTCTGATTACGAGGCCGCTTCCTTAACCGCTAGGCCACCACTGCCCCAGTGATTTCCCAGAGTAATTTCACAAAGGCTTGATGTTTAGTCCTGTGGAGTGACTGGGGGTGAAACTTCAAACCCCAGACATGTGTTCTTCCTAAGGTGGTCATCAATTTCAGTCTTCAGCTATATTACAGCTGTATTATGCAAATTTACATTTTGCTTTGTTTCAAGATATAATACAGAACATTTATATATTGAAGATCTTAATGTTTGCAATGTTAAGCAATCTCTAATTGCAAATTTAGAAAAGTAATTCTAATGCAGCATAATGATAGTCAGCATAATGAATCTTAAGAACACAATTGTACAGTATGTTTGCCAAAACAAAGTAAAAGCTCAAATCATAAAACATTGTGCAATCACAATGAACACATTTTAGTTTATTCTTTACAGATTTTATTCAGATAAAATTAATATGCAAACAAAATGTTTAGACAGACATTGAACAATTGTCTTACTGGGTCCAGCATAATAAATAAACCATACTACAATTTGCTAAACTATAGGGCTGGTCATCAAAAGACAAAATCACAATATGAACACATAATAAAAAAAAGTATCTACATACATAAATAAAAGTACCCAAAATAATGTTTTAATAAATAAAGTGAAAATAAATCAAAAGTTGCATTTAAGTTTTCCCTGGGTTTATTTGTCTGTTGGTGAAATTATGACCATTTTGCCTTTATTTCTGTTTCAAGTCTGTATGCAGCCACTAATGCTTGTGAATGACAAATATATTAGACCGTATTCCCCTGATAAGCTTCATTTTACATGACATCAATCCAAACCTGACAATAAAGTCAACCATACATATGGACAAATGTTATGCTGTCCCCCAACATGACAATTACACAATGATTAAGCACTAAAACGACAGATGTAAACTTCTAAATTCATTCAGGATTGTCTTTGGGTTATAAACACCGACCTTTTGGAGTGCAGATACTAAAACAATGGTCAGGGTGCTTGACAAGGTGTTTGGCCATCAGGTCACCATTACAAGTATTGTATTCACAGGCAGAACAGGTCAGCTTTAATGAGCTGCAAAGAAGAAAAAAAAAACAAGTCAAGATAATACAGTAAGTTAGAAGAAATAAACTGAGGTCATTTTTCACAGTTTTGGTGTCAGTCTGCGATATTACTCAATAATTTGACAGAACCATTCATACCTTACTTTGTATAAACCAGGTCAATAAAAAAATTAGTTTACTATCCACATGCTTGAGCGAGTAATAGATGTCTTTGCATCCCAAGTTGGATTGAAAGACATTTAAGAATGTTAACTGATTGTCCCCTGGAGTGGTTACCTTGGAGGTGGCACTGCAGGCCTGTTAAAAAACTTGGGGTTCTTGCGTGGTACGTGGCTGCTGTAACACAAAAATAAACAAATCCAGGTGCAAAATTAGTCTTTTTAATCCCACGCTTACAAAAGAAACACATACAACTTCACTCACTTTATCATGTGGTTTGCATAGGCCCGGGAACAGCAAGTGCTATAGGGGCACAACGAGCAATGAACATAGGTGGGGTAGTGATGGGTGAAGTCCGGGATTTCGTAGTTACACTCAATGCACTTCTGCTCGCCAAGGAACTCTCTGGGGACAATTATAATGACAAATCAGCAATAACCACACATATATTTATGGCATTTGGCAGATGCCCTCATCTAGAGCTACTTACAATGTTATCATATCATGCCTGCTTTTCACATTAATGCAAAAAAACTACTCCTTTACAGTGTTCAGAATTCTTCATAAAACAATGTGTTCCTTGTGTCTAATACTAAACTTGTAAAGTTCAGTAAAACAGAATTTTGTGGCAGCAATAAAGAGGGGATGGTTTACACCACACACATCTCCTACCTCTGCTCTTGAAACTTTGTCAGCAGCTCAATCATCTTACTGATCTGCTTCTTGGGTGCTGTGGGTCTTGTTGGAAATAGATTTATGGGCTGTTTCCTCTCAGGAGCAGCAGAAGATTGAGGGGTGTCTTTATTTGGCTGTGAGGCTGAGCCTCCAGGCAATACAGGGAGGGATTTGTTTTGTGCATATGCTCTTATAGTTACCTGAAAAATACAAAATACAACTATTCTAGAGGGAGAATAAATAAAGAAATACAGGATTTCAGTTTAAACCTCAAAGGAAAACTTACTTTAGTTCCTGGTGTAAGCCCCTCTAGCTGCTTTGGCTTGCGGAAGGTCTTATGGTGGCTCATCTTATGCTCAACCTTATCCTTTGTGAAGAGGAACTGGAGCCGGCACTTATTACAGTGGTACACAGTTGTTTTCTGAAGAAGAAGAAAAGAATTAGCACCGGAAAAGATAAATGTACTGTAACGATCAGAACCACCACCTGCACATGAAAAGCAGCACCAAGACACGTTTCGTGTGGGACTGCTAGGGTTATGAGCGTTCAGAAATACCATATGATACCATCTGATGTGCACAATGAAACTCTGGAGAAATGTGTGTGTGGGTGTGGTTCCAATATTAGAGGAAGTTTGCTGGCCAGACACTACCCGCTAAAACCTTTTACTAAAATGAGGCAAGAACATTGTTGGAAAGTTATGTACAAACCTAACAACCATAAGTATTTTTAGTAAGGATGACTAAAATATTATTATTTCACTATGTATATAGCCAGGTGGTCCAACCCTCAGTCAGTGCAGGATTTGCTAAAGAGGTGGGATTACAAATAAGCAAATTCATACAAAATGCCACTTTAGCCCTCTACCATTTCTATTTATTCAGGCAAGGATGAAAATATGAACGGCGAGTTCGGTGTGTACCTGGTGGCGTGAGTAGTGTTGCTGGTATGCATTGGAATTCTTGAAAACCTTCAGACAGTACAGACACAGTAGCTGACGTGTGTCCTCGTGCCACGTACGAAAGTGGTTGTAAACGTCAATGTAGAAGGAAGACCTGTACTGGCACACCTAAAATTTGACATCAGAATTCAAATCGTTATTAGGAGTAGAGACTGTCTCAAGTAGTTCAAACCATGAGCAAGGAGTGAACTCTTACCTGGCAGACGTAAGGCATCTCACCAGGCTTGTGAGTGTTCTTCATGTGCTGGAGGAAGACGGGCTCGCTCTCAAAAGCCCACTCACAGATTTTACACTTAGCTGCAAAGAGAGGCAAACATTAGGAAGAAACTGCATTAAAATCATGAATGAGATAACTGATGCATGTTTTCTTCCAACATGTACAGAATTTCTGTATACTGGAAGTTCTAGTACAGTCTGTGGCTTTGTTTTTCTCCCTACCCCACCCTTCCCTGCTACATCTTAGTAGGAGGCTGACTTCGTTCAATAGTATACATAAAAAACAGCATCCAGTAAACTTATGTTTCAAATTTTAAAGAAATTCCACCATGGTATTCATTATGTATCTTGATTCCAAAACTGAACCAGTAACATTAACCATAAGACAATCCTGCGCATATATAACTCCAACACTTGCGCATATTCCTTCAAAACATTCTTCAGATTTTGTGTTGCCAACATAATTGGTTTTATTAACAAGTGATCTTAGTGTTGAGTCAACAAAGACATTACTAATGTACTTACTGCTTGACTCGTAGAAACTATGCACACTCTCCAGGTGACACTGTAGCTTGAATGGAGTGGGGAACTGCCGGTAGCAATGCTGACAGGAAGTGTGTTGGTCTACCTCGCCATTCTGCTGCTCCAACTCCACATGATGCTTCATGTGGTTCATAAACCTGCAGGATACATGAAGAAACATAAATAGCAAATTCATTTGGTAAAGTGATACCAGGCAGCTCAACTCCTTTTAATGAGTGCTGTAAAACAGAACCGTGTTGAGGACCCTTTCTGCTTGGTACACACACAAGTATTTCAGGTCTTTGGTATTTAAGGCAAATGGTGTGCTCTCTGACCTGATGTTGTTCCTCAACTTCTTTGCACAGGTGAGACACTTGAACTGAATAGGCTCCTTCAGGTTGTCCATTGCCTCACCGTCTATTTCAGATGTACCATAATAGAATTCATCTACTAGCATAACAATCTTGTCCTGAGACTTTGTTTCCATTCCTGCCGTATTGTCAGGCTGACTGGATGGTTGCATCTCACTAGTACTTGGTGCCTCTGTCAAATCTGGACAACAGAACTGGGAGGGGCCAAGAATAAATTAAATGAATTGCAAAACTCTCATGGGAAATGTAAAAAAAAATGATGGAATGTGTGTTAGTCACGTCACATTGGATTTTATGTACTTACACACATATGACTGCGGAGGGCTTCCATCATTTTGAATTGGGCGCCACAGCGTGGACATAACTTAGATGCTGAAGATGAGGTAGGAGTTGCTGTTTAATAAAAAGAAAGTTTAACTGTTCAGATCTTTGTATATAATAAGAGGCACTGCTATATTACATGATTCATCTGAAATCCTGGGCAGGTTTCATTAAAAGTATGGAACTATATAAAACTTATATAATATGTTTACTCATTCTTTTACTACTAATAATTTCCACCCGGAAATTGTAGATGTCAATAATAATTGGGAAATTATCTGATTATCGATTGCATAGATCAACTTCAAGCCTAATTATTTCTCATAAGGACAAGTCTAAACTTATTCAACACTTCTTTATATGCTTCTATATATACTTTGACAATCACATTTATGCCATAACACAAAACAAACATTCAATTAAGTGTCCGTTACAGACCTATGGTTCGAGAAGAAGGGGAGCTGGATAAACCATTAGTCTTCTGGTTTGCAACCAGTGTCTGATAAGCATTGGCAACACTGCCCTGTCCAGGCTTCAGTGTGTTCACCACATTGCTTGTCTTCACAGTAGTAAATCTAACAGCTGAATGTAAAAATAGAAATTTCATAGACATGAAATTCTGATTTGCAATTGTGTACGTATATTATGCAGAAACCGCTCACCATTGCTGATTTGCAGGCTTGGCGCTCTTATAGAGGTCAGAGTTTGAGGGCTGGCTACAGTGCCAATGCTGGGCAGAACTCGTGCACTTGGCTGCAGCGGGTTGCCGGGGTGTGTGTTGCGAATAGTAAGCGTGGCAGGAATCTGGACCGTGGTGAAGGTGCTGTTTGGTGCCATTGCTGGTCGATTTAGTGTGACAGGAGCACAAGGCCTCATCTGAGTGGGCTGGTTTAAAATTTGGGGAGCAGCAACTGCAGGTTTGAAAAACTGTGTTCCAGGTGCTAGAAAAACCAAACAGATGACTTACAACCTCTTACAGTACATGAGAACTAAAAGCATTTATAGTTAGGGAACTTTACCTGACACCAAAGTTATGGGCTTAATGGTTTGACCCTGCTGAACGTTCAGTACTATACCCAGGGGGTTCTGTGCAGCTGACAGGTTCTGCACAGGCAGACCCTATAGACAGACAGAAATAACATCTGGTCATCCTTTTTTTAATCAGTGAGGGTGACTATTACCAATTTCATCTAGTTCCTGGACTACCCCTGCCAAAATGTCAAAATGGATGTTTCCATTTTGGAAACATTCCTAGCTGCTTTATTGGACCAATACACATTCAGTTGAATTCGGTACCAGAAGATCTGCCAGACTATCAACCTCATTCATCTCAGTCTGCAAAAGAATTGAAATTCTTTTGTATTTTTATTTTGCAAGTTGGCAATATATATTGCTGACATCCTAGCAGGGAGTTAGTGGTTGGCCTTGTGGAAGGTTGCTGGTTCGAATCCTGAACTGCCAAGGTGCCACTGCACAAAGCACCGTCCCCACACACTGCTCCCCAGGCGCCTTTCATGGCTGCCCACTGCTCACCAAGGGTAGTTGGTAAAAAGCAGAGGACACATTACATTGCGTCACCGTGTGCTCTGCTGCAGTGTTTCACAATCTTTACTTCACTTTCACATTGCATTAGGGGTGGGGCCAGCTACATTGCATCATCTCCCACAAAAAAAGTAATGCACCACACAGTTCACAGTCTTTGTTCACCTATTACTTTCTTAACATTTTTGATGAATTTCCTTTGCATGCACTTTAAAGATTTTGCAGTAAAGCAATAGTTCGAATGAATTGTCAGCAACGTTAACAGACTAATACCAAATAGAAACCAACAATACTTGTTGATCCACTGTATAAAGGTTTTAGTGATGGCTATCGGACTGATAGACTAGACAGGTACGGGGTTTACCTGTGTTGTGATGAATATAGGCTGGTTGCTGGGGTTGCTGGGACCAGGCTGAGGTGCAGAGAGCAGAACTTGTGAGAGGGCTACAGTGCCTAGCCCTCCTGCTCCCTGGGTCAAGATCAGCTGTTGCCCAGGAGCTGGTTTTGGGAGACAGTTTGGTACTGAAGACGGCACTGACACAGAGGTCACTGGAGAAATTATGGGCGCTGCAATAAACGTACATCACATACAAAATCTGTAATCAACTACTATTATGATGGGTAACCTGGAAGTGACATATAACACAGGTGTTATAACTAATACCTTGGTCACTAATACCTCGGTCAATGACAGTATGACATTCATTTTTTCTCAATTATGCTTTTTTGTGAGGCAGTGGTGGACTCATAACCAAAGGGTTACGGGTTCAAATCCCAAGCTGCCAACATGCCATTGCGGTACCAAGATGCCCTTGAGGTACAGTCCCCACACACTGCCTCCCTGGGCACCTTTCATGGCTGCCCACTGCTCACAAGGGGAGATGAGTGAAAATTCACTTTTCACTTGACACTGCTACTATTCTCAGTATGTTGCTATGCTATTTGCTACTGCAGGTCCTGCATTATAACAGAGATTAAACCTGACTTCATAGGTGTTAGTAAGGAGTGGAATAACGGTCTCTTTACTGCTGGCTAGTGAAGGACTGGAGATCACGATGTGGGTAGACACCGCTGGAGTGGCAACCGAAGGAACCACTGGCTGCACAGCTGGCTGTGAAGTCACTGCTGACAGAGAACACACACAAAAAAAAAACATTCATTCCAAACACACTGTTGGCTTATTTAAAGTGAGAAATGGTCTTAACATGCTAAATGAAGGTCCAGTATCTTTGGTGAATCTCAAATACAAAATGTAATTAAAATCTGTGCAAACACATACCACTGGTATTCTTGCTATTCACAAAGCCTAAGTCTTCCTCCTCAGTGTTCTCATTCATCTGTTGCCATGGCTCCAGCTCCTCCTCCTCACACTCCATGAACAAGTCTGTGTCAGCCATGTTGCTTAAAAAAACATATATTATGAGTACAGACGTGCATAGAGAACGTAAAACACCTACTAATAATTTTAACCAACCACTTACATGGCTGAAGAGATTATATTTGAGACATTATACATGCTATCTTTACCATATTGTGAAGCTGTTTGTCTGAGATATTAAAGTATTTTTTATATATTCCATTTTATATTGGATCATATTAAAACAGATTGCTGGAAACCAGCAACAGAATACTGTTATCAAGTGTAGAATTGCAAAAGTAGAATTACACAAAATTTTGGTGTAAGATGAACAAACACTACATGGACAGATAAACTGCAGATGTTGTGTTTAATAGAAAAATTGAATTTTGTCTAATTAAAATCGTTTTTATTACAAGTTCTATCTACGAAAAATTCACAGTGGCGGCACTACCTAATTTGACTAGAAGGGGCGGAGAAAAAATAGTCCCCGCGATTCCATTCGAGTTGAATTTCCCAACTGCAGCTCCAAACACCGCGTTTTCATGTTAGTGCACAGTGTAAGTCTCGCTCTATTTTTGTGGCGGTCCGAAAAGTGACGTTAGTCGGCTTAAACGGAAGCCATTTCCCGGATGGAAACAATTTAACAATTGGGAACGGCGTGCTGCGTCCCGCTCCCTCATCGCATCGCGGCGTTGAGTCCGCAGCACAGCCGACAAAGCCGCGACAAAAAGAGGCGAACAACGTGGACACACGTCCACTGCCCGGCCTGTTATACTGTCCTAAAAAAAAAAAAAAAAAAAACGACAGCGACTCACCCTCTCCTTACCCAAAGTGTTTGTTACGACATGTGTTATGAAAATTTCGTTGCGGTCGAGTCACTCGGCGAGACGAATTCCTGCGCCGCGGGGACAGCCGTTTCCCCTTCTCTACGGCGCGGACTGGCGGATCTACATCTTTGCGTAATTTCCCTTTTAGAAAACAAGGCCGCTGATTGGCTGTGGACGCGCTTAAAGGGAGGAGGAGCCGGTAACTAAGATGGCACACTCGTTTTAACCGATACGTTCCTTTAATGGAATGACATATGTTTACCGTAACGATTGTTCTGATTGGAAATGTCTTAGGAGGCGGCCAGGATCGAACACAACTGATCAGTAGTTTATGATTTATTGTACTTGTAAAGTCTAAGAAGCACCAGGAATGCATTAATCCTGCCATGAGTGCGGTGCGTGTGGGCAGTGGTGCGGCTTCCGCGGCGCCATTTCACAATCAGGCCACAATGGACGGTGCCCATATCAAATTAAACCAATCACAAGGTTGATCGATACAATGTGAGTGAGATCCATAAGCGTATCTGAAAGGATTGGTTTTTATTTTTAATCAACTATCTCAAGTGCACAGTCCCTGTACATTGTTTGTCTGTAGATTTCGCGATCGTTGCATTCGTGTGGCCGTATAATGTCGCCATTTAAGTGTCGCCGAAATTACACAAGTTAGCAGTGGCAACAAATCATGATATTGAATAAAACAATCATTACACTATCAGATAATGAGCAGTAACATTCGTCATTGAGTATATCACAAAATAGTCCCAGGATGAGTCCACACTCCACAAAGAGTTTGCAAAACAAATATATCAGAAGAATGTTTTTTTTTCAGATTCATGTGGTATGTGGTAAAAAAATACTTTTTTCACGTATCATTTTGATGTGAAAGGGCAATTCGAATGTGCGTCAATGTGAGTATTTGCCACATTCTAGCCGATTTTTAATTTACTTGCAAAAATTGGTATCTGTTACATTTACTGGGAGATAAGGTGAAGTTAATTTACAAGTACTTTCATGATTAAAATTTCAATTACATCTTAATATTGTATACAAAAATGTTAATGGGAGTGGTGTTTGTATCAGCCAATTAGCGTTCAGTGCCTTAACATCAGAAAAAGAAAGAAACACAATCCAAATAAATATCATTATAAAATTATTGGAAAATATAGCTCAGTCCAAAGTTAAATTTAGTTGAATTTTGATCTTTGAGCTTGCATTGTTTTCTGTTATAGCCATGACTACAGGGTGGGCCATTTATATGGATACACCTTAATAAAATGGGAATGGTTGGTGACATTGAACACATTTTAGAAGTGGTCAGAAACTTGTAAATACCTCATGAAAGAATAAAGTTACGTTAAAGCACACCATTGTTTTTCTTGTGAAATTACCAATAAATTTGACGTGTCACATGACCCTCTTCCTATTGAAAAAACAAAAGTTGGATCCAAGATGGCCGACTTCAAAATGGCCACTATGGTCACCACCCATCTTGAAAAGTTTGCCCCCTCACATATACTAATGTGAACAAACAGAACGTTAATATCACCAACCATTGGAATTATTGGAAAATATAGCTCAGTCCAAAGTTAAAATTTGTTGAATTTGTCGAAGAAGGCGGTATGCTGCTGCGTTGTTTAGTATTGCTGTAAGGTAAACACTGCCAACTTATAACATTTCAAAATGGTTAACAGTTAAGAATATTCATTCATGATTTACAAAAGCAAATGGAATTATTTATATTACTTTCATATAATAATTTAAATTGTTACACTACTATTACATTTTAAATACGGTAACCTGAAATTGCAATTCAAAAGTAATCTTCCCAACACTGCTTGTTGTCTGAAAGTTGAGTCATGGCAACTGGACTTGTCAATCTGAGGGAAGTTGACTTGTGCCCACAAATTTATCCTCCGATCCTAAGCGGATCGTTAAATGTGGCCAACCTGGTGAACGTGTGAATTGGGCCTGATTTTTCCTGGAAATGGATGAAAGGGCAGCAAAATAGGTTGGAGATAGGTTGTGTCTTCATTTAACGATCCACTTAATGGGGGCAGGAAGAACTGCCAGGGCGGGGCTGTCACATCCAAACCTGCCATTCACATATTCTCATCACTGAGTCCCAATATGTGAGTATATAGAATACATGTATACATAACACTGCTACAACAACGACAACATTTCTTTTTTATATAGCCCACAATCACATACACTATGTCTCAATGGGCTTTGACAGGCCCTACAGTTGACACCCCCCACACTTTTGCATACAAGGAAAATCTCCACTAATAAACTCTAAGAGAGATTAAAAGAAAGGACGAAACCTTGGGAAGGAGTGATACAGAGAGGGGTAGAGTGAGCCTCCAACTGGTGTCAGTGCAGGGTTTGTGAGGATTTGTCCTGTGATTAACATGGAAAGAAAGAGCATCTGTCCATTATTGGAGGTGCCAGACGGTGTATTTTAGTATTTTAGTCCAGTGTCGTGGTGTACATTGCATGTCCATTATAATGCTACTGGTCCATTTGATGATCCCTGAAGCTTTAACCATTATGGCGGTGGTGGCTACGAACCTACGAGGGAAGCTACGCTCCCTCCACTGGCTCCCAGTAGCTCCTAGTAGCCTACAAAGCCGAACATTGGGTAGCACCATTCTACCTCACAGCCGTTTATTTTACCTCGCATTCTCCGACCCTCCAGTACTGCTCACCTCGTTTCTCCACCTCTAAAGATACAAGGAAGACACTTATCCAGACTCTGGTTTTGGTCCCTAGGTGAACTTCCCCTCAAGGTCAGAACAGCACAGTATTTTCAATTGGCAGCTTAAGACTTTCCTCTTTAGTGAATGCTAACTTGAACTTTCTTATAGCCTAACTTATGGAATAACTCTTAACCGATAAAATGAAAATGATAGAACCACTTTGTAAATCGCTCTGGATAAGGGCGATTTAGCAACAACTGCAAGCATTTGCAATAACCTGCAATGAGTCTTTTACAGCTCGGTGGAGAAATTCTGGCACACTCATCTTTGCAGAAATGTTTTAGTTCAGCCACACTGGAAGGGTTTTCTGTCGTTAATTGCCTTTTTAAGGTCATGCCACAGCATCTCAATAGGATTCAGGTCAGGACTAGACCACTCCAAAGTCTTCATTCTGTTTTTTCTTCAGCCAATCAGAGGTAGACTTGCTGGTGTATTTTGGGAAGGTTAAGCACTGTTGCGCGTTTTCACCATTTGCAGATAATGGCTCTCACTGTGGTTTGCTGGAGTCCCAGAGCTTTAGAAAAGGCTTTATAAGCTTTTCCAGACTGATAGATCTCAATTATTTTCTTTCTCATTTGTTTCTTTGGATCTCGGCATAATGTCTAGCTTTTGAGGATCTTTTGGTCTCCATCATTGTGTCAGGCAGGTATTATTTAAATGATGGGGCAGTAATCAGGCCTGGGTGTGGCTAGAGATATTGCATTCAGGTGTGATGAACCACACAAACATAAAAAACATAACCAACATAAATTATGTTTTAACACTTTTAATCACTTTGTCACACAGGGCCATGAAGGTTTCATTTCTTTCTCCCTTTATAATAAAATCCTTCACTTAAAAAACATTTCGTTTTTACTTGTGTTGTCTTTGAATAATTTTTAATATTTTTTGATGATCTGAAACATTTAAATGGGACTAACATGAAAAAAGGTAAGAAATCAGAGAGGGGCCAAATATGTTTCACACTGCTGTACACTGTGCATATAATGTGCTGGAAAACATGAGATAAGAACTAAAAATAGGGATTTGAGGGGGGAAAATACTTCCATGATTTGAGAAACTTGATAACAACTAGATTCTTCCTTGATTATTCTGTTTGTCACTGTACTTGAAACAACATATCCAGATGAAATGTAATGGTCATCACTGAGGTTCTCTCGATTTACAGAGGTCCTCATCCTCTAAGGAGAGCAACTACAGCGACCCTGCAACCCTTCATGACCGGCGCAGCGGCCACAACATTGCACATGCTGATCCAGTCTGCTTATCACTCTCACTGTAGCACTTTGTTGAGTTCATGATGCACACACATCCAACAAGAACATTTTATAGTAAGAAACTGACCAGAATACAAAATATAAACAAATCTTAAATGCCAAAACCCAACTTTGATAACTTTTATAAAGTAATGAGTAACAACACCAAAGCAACGCATCGAGAGGAGCCAGTTGAGGTGGTCTGGGGACGCCTTGGGGTCCTGCCGGAGGAGCTGGTGGAGGTGGCTGGGGAGAGGGCTGTCCGGGATTCCCTACTTGGGATGCTGCCCCCCCGACCCGGACCCGGATAAGCAAGGACAAGGACCAAACCAACACAGACAGGCAACAGGACTAGACACAGGAGACTGTTATCAGGACATGACCCTGACCTTTTTTCTCCATCAGTGAACAAGACTAGAATCCACTTGAACTCCTCCACTTGGGGCAGCGCCTCACCCCTGACGTGGAGAAAGCAGTCCACAACATAATGCTACAGTCATTGAGAATTTGAGTTGAGTTAGATCCAAAAACAAGTAACCTGAGAAATTTTACACCTTTAGATGTTGTATGATTTTTTTCACGTGTGTGTGTATATACAGTGTAATAGGAAACGCGAGAGGGAGCTGTAATTAAATATATTTGGTGGTTATGATTCCCAGTTTGGCATAACAAGTGACATTGAATTAATGTTTGTCTGCTTGTTAATGTTTTATTGTTAGAGCTAAGCAGCTCTCATCAGTCAGTCCAGGAAAACGCTATTGGTATAAATGTACTATTTCAGTTTAAATAACTTATATAATGTACGTTTAAATGACAATTTGCTGATTTAAATTTTTTTAATCATGTTTATGTAAATGTCACGGTTTCCGACATTGTGGGGTACTCATGGTGCCTATGTTGTTGTCCTAATTCCTGATCATGTTTACCTGCCGTTATGTATATAAAGCAGTCCCATTGTGTCTAGTTTGCTCTGGGTTATTGTATTTATATGTATGTCTATGTACTGTGTCCTGTACAGTACAGGCCAAAGGTTTGGACACACCTTCTTATTCAATGAATAAGAACCATAAATCAAACTCATACATTTTAATACTTGGTTGCAAATCCTTTGCAGTCAATTACAGACATCACCAGACGTTGGGTTTCATCCCTGGGGATGCTCTGCCAGGCCTCTACTGCAACAGTCTTCAGTTCCTGCTTGTTCCTGGGGCATTTTCCCTTCAGTTTTGTCTTCAGCAAGTGAAATGCATGCTCAATCGGATTCAGGTCAGGTGATTGACTTGGCCATTGCAAAACAGTCCACTTCTTTCCCTTCAAAAACCCTTTAGTTGCTTTTGCAGTATGCTTTGGGTCATTGTCCAGCTGCACTGTGAAGCGCCGTCCAATGAGTTCTGAGGCATTTGGCTGAATGTGAGCAGATATTATTGCCCGAAACGCTTCAGAATTCATCGTGCTGCGTTTGTTAGCAGTCACATCATCAATAAATACAAGAGAACCAGTTCCACTGGCAGCCATACATGCCCACGCCATGACATTTCCAGCACCGTGCTTCACTGATGAGGTGGTATGCTTAGGATCATGAACAGTTCCTTTCCGTCTCCATCTCTTCTCTTCCCATCACTCTGGTACAAGTTGATCTTGGTCTCATCTGTCCATAGGATGTTGTTCCAGAACTGTGAAGGCTTTTTTAGATGTTGTTTGGCAAACTCTAATCTGGCCTTCCTGTTTTGGGGCTCACCAATGGTTTACATCATGTGGTGAACCCTCTATTCACACTGGTGGAATCTTCTCTTGATTGTTGACTTTGACACAGATACACCTACCTCCTGGAGAGTGTTCTTGATCTGGCCAACTGTTGTGAAGGGTGTTTTCTTCACCAGGGAAAGGATTCTTCAGTCATCCACCACAATTTTCCGTGGTCTTCCGGGTCTTTTAGTGTTGCTGAGCTCACCGGTGCGTTCCTTCTTTTTGAGAAATTTCCAAACTGTTGTTTTGGCCACGCCTAATGTTTATCTGCTATCTCTCTGATATGTTTATTTTGTTTTTTCAGCCTAATGATGGCTTGCTTCACTGATAGTGACAGCTCTTTGGATCTCATCTTGACAGTTGACAGCAACAGATTCCAAATGCAATCAGCACACTTGAAATGAACTCTGGACCTTTTATCTGCTCATTGTAATTGGGATAATGAGGGAATAAGACACACCTGGCCATGGAACAGCTGAGAAGCCAATTGTCCCATTACTTTTGGTCCCTTAACAAGTGGGAGGCACATATGCAAACTGTTGTAATTCCTACACCGTTCACCTGATTTGGATGTCAAATAAAAGCTGATAGTCTGCAATTAAAGCACATCTTGTTCGTTTCATTTGATATCCATTGTGATGGTGTACAGAGCCAAAAATGTTAACATTGTGTCGATGTCCCAATATTTATGGACCTGACTGTATGTACTTAACAAAAAGTGGAGACCTGACCTCCACAGTCACCGGACCTGAACCCAGTCGTGATGGTTTGGGGTGAGCTGGACCGCAGAGTGAAGGCAAAGGGGCCAACAAGTGCTAAACACCTCTGGGAACTCCTTCAAGACTGCATTTCAGGTGACGACCTCTTGAAGCTCATCGAGAGAATGCCAAGAGTGTGCAAAGCAGTAATCAGAGCAAAGGGTGGCTATTTTGAAAGAAACTAGAATATAAAACATGTTTTCAGTTATTTCACCTTTTTTTGTTAAGTACATAACTCCACATGTGGTCATTCATAGTTTTGATGCCTTCAGTGAGAATCTACCAATGTAAATGGTCATGAAAATAAAGAAAACGTATTGAATGAGAAGGTGAGTCCAAACTTTTGGCCTGTACTTAACAGGATGCCACAATACTGTACTTACTATTATACTGCAGCCTGCTTTTTTGTCTACTTCCATTTCTAATAATATGAGTTCAGACATGACTACATATTCATGTTTGTAGATATGGTAAGGGGGCACATATTCATGGATAAGCCATGAAGAAATGAACAACGCTCCACTCCTTATTTGGACAGTCTGAAAACCTCTTTTGGTTATGCAGTATTGAAATGTATCTCAAATTGATAAAGACATTATAAATCCTGCAGCACCTTTCAATTTCAAGTTTTTTAATGGTTACTGGAGGAAAATATAGTGACATAGTGAGGGCATAGATGATTTGTACAATGAGCATTTATTAACAGTGTAAGAACTCAGTATGGCAGTGGTGCATGGTCCTCACAATGTAAATATGCTGGAGGTGTCAGATGGAGGTAATGTCACAAAAAACCTATTACTATGTTAAACTACAGCACAGATTAAGAGCATTTTGAAATCCCAGAGAAGTTTGTGACTATAAACATCTCCCAGATTTACCACTTTCCCCTAGACAATGCTGCCCTCTTCAGGCTGCAGTGCATTTGCCGGCCCCCAATATTCACTACAGCTCAAGAATGACCCGTCAGACCCTCTGAATTCTCTCCTTCTAATCTGTTATCTACGAGGCTTCGGCGAACAATAACGGTGAATGAGAAAGGCGTGTGACTGAGTGATAACATTTTGGCCCACGATCCTCAAGGTACTGCGAGATGACCTTGATCTGTAGTGTGATCAACAGGGGTGCAGCACAAAACCCTGAGACATAAATTCCTTTTGATCCAGGATTTGTTTTGGGGTCCACCATCCATTTGGGTCCCGGGTAATCGTAACAGAATTGGAGGTCACGGGAAGAAACAGACATGCTGTTGCACACTGGTCAGACTTACAGCACAACAAATACATCCTTGGAATACGTCCCTCTATGTGTGTTAGTTATTTAGGTTGAACAAAATTAAAATTATTTCTTGGTGAAGCGAACTCGCTTCCACTCTCTGTTCTGTGATTAATTTAACATTTACTTATATTTTTATGAAATCCAAAAATACTAAATTACACTTTCTATTTTTCTAACAGACATATTAAAAACCTGGTCAGAAAGTTAACATTAAGCAACTTTATAAATCATAATGTAGATGTCCTTGTTAGTGGTATGTTTTAATGTAGAAACATGCAAATATATTCCACTGTACTTTTTCTGTATTGGCATTAATGCATGTATGCAGTGCTGGCCCAGGGTAATGCTTGCTATTGGCATGATGGGCAGTAAACCCTCCTCTGCCCGGGGGCTGAGACAGTAATCACCCTATCCGCACCTAACAAGCGTTAAGCTCCTGTTTAAGTTGCTTAAACCTATTGATAGCCTCGCCAGGGACTGGGATGTGGGGAGAGGAAACATCGGCAGTTCAAGAATAAGGTGCGGTCAGGAGTGTGAGCGACATGTGGAAAGAAGTTCCCCAGTACAGCGCGGTCACTGTGATCACAGTCTCTTGTAAGTCGCAGCCTTTGTGTGTCTGTCTATCTGCCATCTTAACACGATGGCCATGATATTATCATCACTAGTCAGGGTTTATCTCATTTTCTCTTAGATGGCGGGGCAGTGATGCATCTCCTTGCAGTTTGAATTTTCCCTGAAAAATACTTTAGACTTGGTCATTGTCCGTTGCCCCAGTACTATAAAGAGACCAATATGGTGTAGACTGGAAGTGCTTGATAGTTAAATTAGTGACATGGTGACATGGTTTATTTATTTATGGTGTTATGTAATAGGATAAGTAGTTATCTGCACCCAGAACTTTTCATTTTAAGTGGGTGCTAGTAGTACAGACAGGTTAAAATTTTTGCTTGATGTTTGATAGGTTTGTTTGTGTTGAGAAAATGGATAGCTGGTGGTAGATGTCACAGCCGGGTTTTTCTGAGGGGTAAAACAGTGGTGATTACTGGGGCCAATACTGGCATTGGCAAGGAGACTGCCCTTGACATGGCGTGCAGAGGTAAGATGTTCTGTTTTATGGTCAGCTATAGTATAGCATTATAGTAAAACATTATTTAATAACAGTTAATGCGGCATGACTTTACTCAAGTACGCTTTAATTTCAGGGGCTCGGGTGGTGATGGCATGCCGGGATTTAACCAAGGCTGAGAAGGCAGCAGAAGAGATTCGACAATCAACCGGAAATAGGAATGTGGTGGTGCGACACATGGACCTGGCCTCCCTGTACTCTGTCCGAGAATTTGCCAAAGAGTTCATTGCCACAGAGGATCGAGTGGACATTCTCATAAACAATGCAGGTAAGAGTGTCATCCCTGGACATATAGTGGTGAATACAGTTGGTTTTTTAAAGATGTTTTAGATATTTATAGGACAGCTTTTTTTTATTTTACTGTAAAGGATATGTAAACAGACCATTTTTCTGCGTCAGGTGTTATGATGTGCCCCAAAAATATCACTGAGGACGGCTATGAAACACAGCTGGCTGTCAATCATTTGGGACACTTCCTTCTGACAAACCTCCTCATAGGGTTGCTGAAGAAGTCGTCACCTAGTCGAGTAGTCAATGTATCCAGCATGTTGCACAAAGGCGGTATAGTATAACATGCACTGAAAAATTGTATATGTATGTACACACATACAAACATACACATAAGTCAGCAAATCAGGAGGAAGCAATAGAATTGTGAAGATTGAGGGTGGGGTGTTAACAGCGTGTTATAATAGACATTACATACTTTAAATAAGTAGATGCATATAGCAATTTAGTAAGTGAATATAAAAAGGGGGGCGTCACATTTTAGTCACATGTAACGTTTAGTCACATTTAGCAACATGTTTTTTATGGTGAATTTTTGCAGGTAAGATCCATTTTGATGATCTGTTTTTTGACAAGAGACAGTACAACTCACTGGTCAGCTACAGGCAGAGCAAGCTGGCTAATGTGCTGTTCTCACGAGAACTTGCTCGTCAGATGAGAGGTAAAGAGCCTTATGCAATGAAAAGCTTGTATGTGCTTAGCAGATTAAATTCCATCCCACTGGCATGCATAATTCCCACACACATAGCATGTATTTAGAATTTCTTTTGTGGTAATCAGTCATATTTCAACTGCATTTCCTCCATGTTCATTCAAGCAAGGTTTTCTACAAATGTTTAGACTAATTCTAATATTGCAAAACCTTGAGATATTACTTTATTACATACAATGAACATCTGTGAAAAATCCTATAGGAAACAATAGGAAGTAGCCAAAGCAGCACCAAATCATTCCTGAGGACACACAACATATACAAGCCTCCTTGGATGGGAATGACATGACCTTCCATCTGCAGAAATATTGCTCTCACGTGGTTTGGTTCTTGGTTTGGTTCTGAAGCTCACTTACAGTAAGACAGGCAGAATATGATCCAAAATCTGCCACCTAAATGAAATAAAGGAGATATACAGTACAGTGCAGCAACTGACATCTATTTATTTCAGCATCATGGACTCTAGTGTACATCTATTCTTTGGTTCATAATTATTCTTTGTATAACTAAATATATTGAAAGAGACTGGCTTTATCATTATAAAAGAGAGCAGGCTTCATTGTTTTTCAAACAGGTTGCAGGAACACATGGCCAATGCTTCTCTGTAGACTTCTTAAATCTTTTAAAGGCCATTGGATTCTTTGGCTATTCACTTTCCCATGATCAGTGAAGTATGAATGGAGTCAGGAGGGTGTTTATCTGCACAGGAACTGGCGTCTCGTCTTACAGCCTCCATCCTGGGGTAATTCGCACTGAGCTAAGCCGGCATGTGGAGAGCTGGCTCCCCATACTAAAGTTCCTGCTTTGCATCCCTTCCTACCTGCTGATGAAGACACCGTGGGAGGGTGCCCAGACATCCATATACTGTGCAGTGACAGAGGGGCTGGAGTGCAAATCCGGTTGCTACTTCAGGTGTGCATTAAAAGCAAATGATCAATTTTAAAATGTGACTTCTCAAAAACATGAAAACATGCCAAAATCTAGCTATGGCATAAAAGCTCGGTTTTACTATAAGAGTTTGACCGTTTACCATTTGCCTGTGACAATTAAAAGCCTGAGCCATCATTTTCCTGCTTGTTTGTGTGGTTTTGTAACACAGCGACTGTGCTGAGACGGAGGCTGCTCCGGAGGGGAGAGATGATGTGGTGGCGCGGAGGCTGTGGGAGGAGAGCGCTCGACTGGTGGGCTTAAATGTGGAGGAGTGAAGGATGCCTCCATACCTGAAAGTCGCTCTCAGTCTGTGTCTGACCCACTCACGGTCAGACGGTCCTGCACACCAACTAAAATCTAGCTGCGTGACCTCGGATGCCAGAGTCTGAAGGGGATAAAGCCCGAAGTGTTCAAAGGGTGTTGTCATGGGAATTCTGGTGTTACCAAGACAACCACTGCAATTTGCATGAAAGCAAACTGATTTTCCTATGCATGATTTTCATCTAGGTTCCTGTTTTCCTCTGCATGGGGATGGAAAAGCCTAATTTCTTCATTTTATAATCAGCAGTGTGTTATGTAATTGAGTGGTTTCATCTAGCACTGCTAAAACAGTTCTTTGTTTTGTAATAAGTTGGGAAAAATGGATAATGTTTCGATGGAATTTATTTAAAATCTGCTACAACGCAGAAAGTGTAAAGTTACAAACATTTGCAAAAATATAAGTGTAATGTTCATAAAAGTGTTAATACCGAATTTCAGCAATAAACCCATGGCAGTTTGGGAAAGAATGAGAAGGATTAAGTAAAAGAAATGGTCATTGTTTTTTCCTGGTATTATGTGTGCTGCATTCAGTTGCTTTTATAAAATTTCACCAGCAGAGAGCAGGATTGTTAAGTAATTTAAAAACATTTTGATTAAAACTAAAGAGAGCAATTACTCACATTGGTGTATATGTTGTATTGCGGTCTAATTAATCAAAGATGATTAATTGAAATGAACTCGATTGAAATGAACTTGCAAAGTACATATATATTCATTTAACTATGTGCCCATTAAAAATATAATTACTTCACAGTGAAAACATAAATGCCTTTAAAAATATCTTTGAATGTTCTATATTATTAGGACTTCTAGGTGTTATTGCTGTGTGCAGCAACAACCTCTGTTTAGACTGTAGGACAATGTACAGATTACAATGAGAGTGAACAGAAGAATTCATGTATTTTTAAAGGTATTTTTTCAATCCGTTAGCTTTAGGAAACAGAGGTGAATACTTTTGTCATCAACAGCCCTACACTTTCAATCACCTTGTAACTTGGTCTAACCCAGATTTGTTAACCAAAGACTACCTCACACCTGCCCTTTCTCATTGGCAACATAATCTGCACTAAAGGGGAGCACTTGACGCACACTGACACCTGCCTTTTGACCAGCACGACCCCTCTGACACCCCGTCTCCAGCTCGGCAGATCCACTCCCTTCAGCTTTCGGGACATTCCCTGCGGCGTGCCAGCCGAATCAATGATCAGTCTGGGCGGGACAACCCCCTTGGCAATTGCACCCACTACCTGCACTCCTTTCCCAGACTAATGCAGTCTGTTGGGGTGAAAGCATTGATCAGGCATGATTGGAAGGGCCTGGAATGAGGAAGGTAATGGGCTGTGTGGTTTCTCTGACACAATCCACTTAAGTTGTATTTAAGTTGTATCCAGGACTTTAACATGTCTTTTAAATGGCTTGGAATGTCACAGAGCTGAAATCACAGAAATCTTGAGGTCAAGTTGTAAACATGTAGTGATATCAGTAAAGGCACTCATGTATTTTGGGGCAAAATTTAGTTCGCCTAATTGATTCTTAATTATGTGAACTCCTCTTTGTGCATCTTTGCCTGTGACCTTTCCCTTTGTGTGGGAACTTGTTACTGGCTCCAGACCTACGCTAGACAGAGGAACAACAGCCCTGAGACGAGGAACATGGTGTTGACCCACTGCAGGCAATAAAAGATCTGTCCGGGCAGTGGGATGAGTTGCCGGGTGAAACTGGCAAACATTGCGAAAGTGTGAGAAATCTAGGAGGCGTTTCACTGGCTTTTCAGACCTAAGCGATGTGTCTTCCCAGAAAAAAGCGGCAAAATTAACCACCGCTGGTTGACTGAGCGAGGGACATCATCATGACCTCCGGCAGGGGGGGAAGGGAGCTTCTGTTTTTCTACCAACACTACCACAAGATTCCCTGACAGGACTGCTGGGAAAAGTTTGCAGGAGTCCAGGTCCAAGCACGCTGACATGCAGCCTGGGCCCGTATCTGTAGGGTCTTACCTCCGGTTAGGTCATTTATGCGCTCCCCACACACCTTTCTCTTACCCCGGAGACAAAAACAAGCCAGGGGGTTGGTGTCGTCACAAATGGAGGCCGGTAAAAATAGCTAGGAGAGACGGAGGAGGGGTGACAGCTCATTTTCATTCATTTACAAAAGAGGCACAGGGCACAGGGACAATCCTTTCATCTCTGAAGGAAAACAACCTCCAGAGAGCTATGGAGGAGGGCTGCCGGCTTTTTCTATTCAGTTCGAGGCTGCTGGAGTAGGCCACTCTTAAGACACGAGTGCCAAATTTCTGCCTAGTGGATTGTAAAATGTCAGTATGGTCACAAAGCGTGGTAGAGGAAGAATGTGACCATGACTTGCAAAAACGCTGGCATATCGGTTTTCTTGTTTTTAACCATTATACGAACATAAAAGAATTGTAATTACCAGCCTTTGTCAAGCAGATCATTGTTAGCTGTTGTCAGATGCCTGAATCTAAATACCTAGGCAGCTTTATTTTGTTTCTAGCATGTACCAAACTAATCTAAGCATGTCCCTATTAAATTTTGTCTGGTTTGGCAATGGTCAGTATTCACCAGTTTTGTATGTGTGGGGAATTTTTCGCCATGGTGGGGCAGTGGTGACCTAGAGGGTAATGCATCAAACACACAATCCTGAACCATCAAGGAGCCACTGAGGTCCCCTTGAACAAGGTACCGTCCCCACGCACTGCTCATTTTCTGTAATCTATGAAGAGGTTTACACCACAAGTCACCAAACTTCATGGATTTGCATATTGATGGTCTAATGATGCCCATAAACATAATGTCACTTGTGTTGTTCTTGTTTAGAATGCACCCATAGCTTTTGTTTTCAGAATATGATCATGTATTCCGTTCCATCTTAACCATGTGTTAATGAGTGTGAGCATATGTTTAGTTGGGCTATGGGTGCTCTAATTACAGTGTGTGAGTGTGTGTGTATGTGTGTAAAAGACCTGAACAGCTGACATACACACAGGCACATAGTAGTGACACAGCTGACAAAATGGCCAACTTTATGACCCTGTCTGCACATGCTCAGTAATGTCATGAATGGAAACACAAATCTGATGACCAGCACTTTATAAATGACTAAAGTGTTTGAAGTATTCATATTTGTGTGTTTGTTTTCTCTGGGTACAGATAACTTTCCACTGTCATAGCAAAGGATGGAGTCTGTGCCAATCCACCCATCAGAGTCTACACCATTTCCACAGCTTTACTATCTGAATGAACCAAGCAGTCTGCATGCTTCTCAATATATTCAGTCTGGTCTCCCTGGTTTCTTCATGAATGGAATGTCTGGTGGTCCTACTGCATTCTCTGAGGAATGATTATCTCATGTGATCATGATCTTTTAATAGTTGTGAAGCAGGCCTGTGTGAGGCAGCTTCTGTAGAAAATCTCCGGGCAGGAGGCCAGAGGCCGTACTGCAGCACATGGGGGAAAGTGAAAGACTATCTGGGGACGATGGCAGCTGCTCTGACCCCCAGACCATGGCACAGATTTACACAGCCAGCAGGCACCTACATATTCACCTGTTCTCACAAGTGTATAAGTGTCTCCTGTTGTGGATGCAAAATAAGAAATCATTTTTAACCAGAAAATATGACATTAAATTGTTCCTTTCAACAGTGCTAAGAACACAAATATGATTTGGAGCAGGAGTCAGATTTACCTCATCATCGTCTCATCATCGTGGATAACGAGACTTCTGACCAGAGTTTGGTCCACCGTAGAATGACTGATTCATAGGCCAAGAAATATGACTGGCTGAGCCCATATGCATTGTAGGAGGCATGTGCCAGATTGAAGCAGAAGACTCTGCCATGGCTGGGTGATAACAGCAAATCCGGTTTGCTGTGACTGGGTGTTTGAACTGTGAACAAAGTGTGACAAAATGTGTAAAGAGTCCCTTGTACAGGTGACTGTTCACCGCCCAGCTGTTTCCTAGAGCCCAGCACAGGCCCAATCCCCCTGGAACAGATGTCCAGTAATTCTAGTGCTTGACCTCTTAACCTGACCCGTTGTATCCCAAACACAAGCTTTGCTCTCTGCGCCACTGGTCTCTGCTTTTGGACACTGTGATTTTGTAATCTTAGCACCAGGCCACGGGCCAAGAGAAAGCAGCTCTGTGGAGTTGGGGGATGGGGGGGTGCAGGCAGGGTGGATCATGCCTGGGGTGTAATTAATGCCACGCTCCGATCGAAGCTCATTGTTGCGGTGCGTAATCTCACTGCTCGCCGCGGCTACACATACCGTACATGTGCTAGGCTGCTCACAAAGAACCTCAGCAGGAGCATTGTGCAGACAGCTGGCTCATTTTAAAACCAGGACAGTTCAGCACTTACCAGACGCACACACACACACTCACACAAATATGGGACATACGCAGATCATGTACTGAAAAGAGACACACAGGAAACACACACAGCAGGCCAGGGTAGAGCTCGCATCATGGGCTGTGGCTGTTTTTATTGGGCCACATGCACTGATGGAGACTGCGAGCACACAGGTCAGCCTCGGCGCTCCCCTCCTGTGCATTTTTGAACAGTGTCAGAGTTGGTTTCCTGAACGCTCGGCATGAAGGTGCTTTTTGCCGCCGACCATCTGGCATGTCCCAGCCTGGACATTCCGACGGGATCTTACGGTGGCATGCTGCCGACTGGCACCGTACGTGCCTTGTCAGAATTTTTAGATTTCTTCAGGATGCCATTTATTTGAGTTTAAAGGTATTTCCTGTGCCACCAGCAAAAAAACATTATTCTTAGAATGTTAAAATTAATTTGTTAGTTTGTTCAGTGACACTTTTGCTAAATTCAATCATATAATATTAGACAGCGGATTGAAAGGACCTCTTCTGGAGCCAGTTGTGACAATTTACCACATGAGAAAAAACATATAGTGCCAATAAGACAAGGCAGTTCATGACAGAAAAGAGTAAACATGACAGTAAGTCAAAGTAGTGCAACATAATAGGATAGACAATGTTAGGGGATTGGAGGTGATAGGTCAAATTGTAGTTGTATTGATTGTAAGATTTGGGTATAATTATTTAGAATTCTTTAGGTCTTTAGCAGCATAAAGCATTTACATTTTACATTTTATGGCATTTATCAGACGCCCTTATCCAGAGCGACTTACAATCAGTAGTTACAGGGACAGTCCCCCTGGAGCAACTTAGGGTTAAGTGTTTTGCTCAGGGACACAATGGTAGTAAGTGGGATTTGAACCTGGGTCTTCTGGTTCATAGGCGAGTGTGTTACCCACTAGGCTACTAACACCCAGACCAGTATAAAACAAAAATGTACACAATATTTTGCTCTACTAATATATATTCAAAAGATGTGGACTGTAAAGAAAGAAAATATCTGATGTGTCCTCAGAGGGTCTGGAGGGTCAGAACAGTTTTCTCCTGACAGCATGGCCCTGGCTGGGAGCACTGCGGCCTGGATCTTGAATCCTATAATTTTCCCTTACAGCCTTAGAGCACTATCAAACCACAGCCACACCCGGAGTCTTCCCATCCACATCCACCACAAACACACATCCCCTAATGAGCAGGGAGGAGAGCGGAGGTATTGATTTGGATTCATCTCAGATAGACTCTACTCCCCTGTCGGTCGGGGGAACTGGATTGCATCTTATTGCCTGAAAGAGTGAATGGACCTCTTGCTCTTTAATGCTGGGGTGGGTTAGAAGAAAAATCTGAACTCATTAAAAAGTCATCATAAATCAAAACCCCGACGACGTCTGTGTTTTACGAGTGTGGAATATTTTAGTGTTGCTTTTTTACAGGTTGGCTGAAAGTCACTGTGACATTCAGTTTTGTTTGTTTGGGCCTGGAACGGCTGTAAAGCAGGATAGGGTGGTAGTCTATTGATTTAAAACATAGTGATTGGGTTATCTAACCTAATATGGCCGGCAGACATTTCCAGTGGTAAATGGAAAAAGCATCAGCCAGTCTGTGACGCAGACAAGGGGAACAGTCACCGTGTGGCCATCTGCCAAATGCAACCACTGATGGACGGGTCCGATCAATATGATATACGCTGAAATGGCCTGGACAAACTGACTACATAGAAGTCAAACAACTAGAGGAAATTATGCAACTTTGACTTTGACTGCCGCTCCCGTGGATTTTATTTTGCCCATAGTGCTTGTGAGAAGTCAGAAATGACGTAACATAGGTCAGTACCAAATGTCTTTCAGAATGCTTCTGTTGATGTTTACACTGTGATTAGAGTTGTCAATGGCGGTTTGGGTGGATGGCGGATCAGCAGAGTGCCCACAGACATTTAGGAGCAGGCAGCAGCTGAGAAAGGATGCCACAGCTCTTTAGTGAGGGCCTATGAATAATGGGCAAGCCAATAAAAGATGCTTTAATTATTTATGAATGGCACTCAGATCAGAGCCTTGTCTGTTACCTGATTTCAACTGCATGCAACATATTTGCATTGTGAGACTAGTAATGGCTATGCTTCACAAAAAGAATCTGGGGTAAAACGATAGCTGGAACCCGTTGCCTTAATTTGAACTAACAAAAGGCCTTCGGACTTATTTAGTGGTGAAACAGAATAACTTGGTTGGGAAAATAGCACTTCACGCAAAATTAAGGTCCGCTCGCGTGGAAGAAACAGGATCCGGCTTTGTGGTCTGAATATCACATGTTGTCCCCCCCAACATGTCAATAATTCCACGAAAGAAAACAGAGCACTCTGCCATGCTGTCATTGCAGTTCAAACACAATCACCAAATTACCAAAAAATATTTGAGCGCTTTAACACCCAATGACTCAAAATGAGGAATGAAACTGAAGCGTTTTCTTGTGTTTCTTCAGCATGGACACCACAGTTAAAGAAAATGGAAGATGGTACTTGTGCTGCAGGCTTGGTACACAGTGAGCGTCTCCCACGATGGAATGCTCCATTATTGATGGGTGTTCAGGGTTGGGTGACAGGGCTTGCATTACTGAGGTACACGCACAGAGAGTGAGAGAGTGAGAGAGAGAGAGAGAGAGAGAGAGAGAGAGAGAGAGAGACAGTTTTTCAGACAGTTTTAGTTTAGCACACATGGGGTGTGTAGCTACTATCAGTCTGTCTCCTCTAACCACAAGCACTGGGCAAAAACAACAATGGCCAATGAAAAATTGATTCTTAAAACATTATCTCTATACACTGACATGGGTATAAAGTTACAGAAGAAGCAGGAACCACAGGACTGTGCAGAAAACAAAGTTGTGCTTAAACACCTGTTATGTTTTAGGTTATAAAAGTTATGTTTCGGGTATTGCATCGGCCTAAAACTCTCTTGGCAGTTGATAAAGTGAGAATGCATACAAACTGAGAACAAATTCTGCACATAAAATCTGCGCATCATTCTGCAAGAGGTAAAAGTTTGGTCAATATTTGAAGACATTTAGTGACATCTAAGAGCCCACACAGGAGGCATAAAGAAGAAGAGTATGTACTTTTTTTTGTACTTCGAGTAAATGTCGGCCCATTTGAGGAATGCTTAAGGATGAGGAGGAGCATGGGGCCATGCAGGGGTGATAAGTTCTCGGAGAAATTAGGCCTTTGTAGGCTTTTTGATCAAGGAAACTAAGGAAAGCCAGGGAAGGAGAGAGAAAGATGTTGCAATGAGAATACAGGAAGTAGTCTAGTCTTGAGATGACTATGGACTGAGTTGCCATGTGTGGTTTCTGTCAACTTTCTGTAGTGTAGCGGTTATAATGTTCACCTTATAATGTTCACACCTAACGCTTTAAGGCGCAGTCTCACCTAGAGGCCAACTTTTTGAATCCAACTTCTGACAGATGACTTGTTTTTTGGGGCAGGGGTGGCCTAGCGGATAAGGAAACGGACCCGTAATTGGAAGGTTGCCGGATCACACACCAGGACAGCACAGTCCTCACACACTGCCTTTCATGGCTGCCCACTTCTCACTAAGGGTGATGGGTTAAATGCAGAGGACACATTTTGTGTGCTCTGTGCTTGCTCACAATGACAATCACTTCACTTTCACCTCAGATGTTATTCTGACGTTCACTTATGATGTTAAATTAACGTGAGAAAGGGAACTTAGCAATACCCTAATTATATCCCTGAGGTTGTGAGTGATGAGTGAAGGAGGCATCAGAAATTCTGATGAAGGGATACGTCTGATAGGAGCAACAGCAGTTCAGTTTTGATGAGTTGCAGTCCACGATGAGATCTCTGCCAAATATGCACAGATCTGGGTGGAAACTGGGAGTCAGAGGGAGGGAAGGAGAGGGTAAGGTGAATGTTGTCAGACTAGCAGCAGTATGAAAACCTATGTGAGAAGATGACCTCAGCAAGCGATTGAAGGAAAACAGAATAGGACAAAGTACCAAGATGGAGATCCCATTCATGTCACATGATATGATCAATGTTCTAGGAAGCAAGTCAATTTGAACCAAAATTTTGATTTGTTTCTAAGACTAGGAACTAAGTCTAATGATGATCTTAACTTAAACTTTGAAAACATGAGAAACATTGGCTTCCATTGGAAATATTAACAGTAATTTAAAAATGTTGGTCTAACGTCTTCTTAACATAACAATACATAATCCTCTTGAACATTTTTAGACAAAGAACCACTTCTCTCAAACTTGAGAAACTTCAGCTGGGGTATAAAAGGGTCGGTCTTCTATAATCATCCTGCAGTCCTAAGGGGGAAATGGAAACATCTTAATAAAACCAACCAGCCTAAACAAATAAAAATCTGAACTACTCAGCAAAGCACATGAGTCTTATAGTTTCTTGTAGTTTATAAAACCTAAAGTAACTAAAAGTGTTCTCGCTCACATGGACTTCAGAACATCCCAGTTTCAAGGAGGCAACCAAACTGTATCATGCAAGTTCCCCTATCATAATAGGTCCCCTATTATGAAAATGTATTTAGTTCCGTCACGTGAGCCTCTGAAGAACCAGTGGGTTAATTACATTTTTTGCTGGAAAAAAATTGAATTGTGCACCACGTCTGTGGTTAATTCCTTTTAGATGCCTTTTGGTTGATGTCATGTCTTTTGAAGCAGAAACAGGCTTAGGTTCTTTTAGAACAACCTAGGCCTGTTCAGGGTTTTTGTATCAACTCAGACATTGCCCAGTTTATACAGTAGCTTTATTAACAGTATTGGGTATGAAATCCCACAAGACAGCAGTGAGCATGGATGTAGTGATGATCATGATGGCGAACTCCTGGTGGATAAGCAAACTGTTAATTATTCCCAATGGCCCCATTAAAGACAACATTAAGATATCTCCAAAGATTTAACCTAACAACACAACACAGGTTACAAGAATAGAACAACTGTTGACCACACACACAGACATAACATGCTTAACTTCATAGGTAAAACAATTTTGCAATTTGAAATGATCTCTTTCTCTAGAACAAGCACATCCGAAATATAACTTAACACATCAGTATGATTATATGCTAAAACAACCCACAGAGCTGGTTGCAAGACAGACAAATAGGTTAAGGGCTTGTAAAACCCTCTTTTCTGGGACATCCTGTCTAACACCCATGCAGGAAATGGAGTGTCATTTTGGAGCACTAACTGCCCCTTTAGCTCTTCCACGAAATTGACATCTAGTTAAATTCCAGGGCAGTCAATTACATTATCCATGTCAGAGGGGAATGAATTAAACATCTAAAGAGGTTCAGATGAGGATTCTTGTGCAGTTTGGTTTGTATAATCTGAATATAATTCCAGTTGGAGCAAAATACATCTGAAATCTTATTTATTAACCTGGCTCAGTAGACTTTGACTTTAATATCACTTCACACCACATTATCTCTGGGTAGAATTAATTTAGAAATTAGAAATCATAGCTCTCTGTAAAAACATTTGGGGTCATCTGGGGACCAGTTTGTGTTTTCTTGATATTTCAACTCAAATATTTTGCCTTTACATTTATGGCATTTATCAGACGCCCTTATCCAGAGCGACTTATAATCAGTAGTGACAGGGACAGTCCCCCTGGAGCAACTTAGGGTTAAGTGTCTTGCTCAGGGACACAATGGTAGTAGGTGGGGTTTCAACCTGTCTCTTCTGGCTCATAGGACAGTGTGTTACCCACTAGGCTACTAGGCTACTACGAGTCCTATTTTGACACTCCCATGCCATTGGTTCCCTTCACTCTTACACAATACTGCCTGGATAATCTAACCTCTCTACCACCCTGGTTGGCCTGAGACTGACCAGTAGACCAGACACGATCATGGATGGGATTACTCTAAATTTTACATGTACTAGTGTAAGGTGACACGCCACCAACAAGCCCATGTGCCCCAGAAAGAAAAGTCTTCCATCCACCTGAAATGCTGAGATTGAAGGAATTTTTGGAATTATGTCAATCATCTGTTCCTTCAAATGTCAGCCCCTAGCTGTACAAAATGAGATGCAATCATCTCAAAATGTCACGAAAATCCAGTATTATTGTTTTTTTTATTCTGAACAGGTTTCAGAACTGCTAGTTATTAGTGAATAATCAAACAATGAGTGAATAATGATCTCTGTTAGTTTAGCCCTGCACTGGCCAGTGCTAAATTTCTGTTGTATGGTATGTGTAACACATTGATTCGATCATTCATTTAATAAACAAATATACACTCATCACAATAAATTAGGGATATTGTGAGAGACTTAGTGGATGTCATACATGTTGTGTTTGTTTCACTTCAGACATTTTTGGGATAGGGAGGCAATATTGGGGTGATAGACACACCTCATTTTGTGTTTTCCATGTAATGGTCTCAATGGTCTCAATAGGGGCAGTGGTGGTTAAGGAAGCGGCCCCGTAATCAGAAGGTTACCGGTTCGAATTCCGATTCACCAAGGTGCCACTGAGGTGCCACTGAACAAAGCACTGTCCCCACAAACGGCTCCCTGTCATGGCTGCCCACTGCTCACTCAGGGTGATGGATTAAATGCAGAGGACAAATTTCACTGTGTGCACCGTGTGCTGTGCTGCAGTGTATCACGAGTGACAATCACTTTTCTTTCACTTTCAATGTGTACAGGTGGGCCTTATATTGGAGTCAATTTCAAGAGACAACCTTTCTCAATGTGGCGTCAATTTCAACATTCTGTGGGTATAAAAAGCTGGTATTGTCAGTATGCACTCAGACATCTTACACAACTGCCACACAGCGGCAGGCCCGTTTATGAGGTGCGAGGGGTACTAGGTTTCCAGACAAACCATTCGCAACCGACTCCACTGCTTTGTCTTGAATGCCAAAATCCCACCGACCCCAAGGTGGGCACAAGACCATGTGACCTGGAGAAGGCGAGGTGAGCGATACGATGATATCAACATGGTTTGCTTTGGTGCTTTTGGTGCTTTGCAGTGTGGCCAGGCATCACCAGTCAAGCTCAGTCATTGCACGTTCTTACCACAGAGACATCATACAACCCCTAATCATCCCCCAATTCCGTCAGCACACCCCCAACTTTCTGTTCATGGATGATAATGCTCCACCACAATGTGGCAGAATTGTCATAGCTTGACTTCAGGAAGTTGGAGTTCCTCATATGGTATGGCCATCAATGTCCCCTGACCTGAACCCCATAGAGTCTGGGACCAGTTCAAGCAGAGACTGAATGATCATACCCCACCCCCACGTGACCTGGCAGAACTGCATGTAGCACTTGTGGAAGAGTGGAACACATTGCCTCAGAACAACATCACGAGGCTTGTGAGGAGCATGAGACGTCACTGTCAAGCTGTCATTGCGGCAAATGGTGGAAACACCCACTGCTGACATTGTAAATTTTTGTTAATTGGGGCTATCCCTGTTATTATCAAAATGTATGGGGTAATAAATATTATTAGAAATATAAAAGGGAACTTTTAAGTATTTCATTAAAATTCAGAGCAAATAGGAGAGGCACTCGTGTAAATAACAGTATCCCTAACTTATTGTGAGAAGTGTAAATAAATAAGGACACATAAATATATTTATATTCTTATCTATAGCGGTACATTTTCAGACCACATTAACCTCTAATTATGAAATCCCACAAAAGTGGCAACAGGAATGTGTTTTAGGATGTATTTTTTAGCTATACTATAAAATGTGGAGTGAGAACTTACAGTAAAGTTAAAAAATTGTAATGTGCAATGGTGAAAACTGGGGTTAGAACCAGTCATTTCAAACAATCTTCTCTTGAAGTCAGGAGGTTGAGTCTTGCTCAACAGGGTAAGAACGCGTTTGTTGTTCTAACTCCTAGTTTTCTGCTAAGTCAGCCCACACACCAGGGGCCAGTGGCTTTTTCGCTGTACGGGCGTTTCTCTGTGGCTATGGCAAACCTGGACACCAGGGAATGATTTCCCAGACCACAGCATCGGCTTCTGAATTTCTCAGCCCACTTCCATCTAGCTCACGGACTTGCCAAAATGCATTTCACAGTTTGAGGCCGTACAACAGCCATCCAATGAAATATGCATTTCACCAAAAATGACTGTGCAATATATTCACAGGGACAGCAATGCAGCAAAATATGTAATGTGACAAGTGTGGGACTATACGCTCCTATAGTGGCTCCTTGTCAAGAACAGATCCCTTAGCGTTAACAGCCATTTGAAACCGATTTAATACAGCTATGGACATTATTCATTTACTTTAGGAGGAACAGGATCACAAGTTGCTCTCATGTGGTAATGCAGAGAGGTTTATGATGTCAGAGGCAGGCAATCATGTGCTTTTCGTTCATGTTTCCGTTTTTCATACTGTGGCAAGGCCTGGTTGTGACCCCTTGGTAATGCAATCGCTGAGTGCTATTCTTGATCCTCTTTTCTCATAATAGGTCCAGTGTCAGCGCAATGAAACAGCCTCCTAATCATCAAACCCTGAACCTTAACTATTAGTTGACCAGGTACCTACTGTATTTTGATGACAGGTTAAATGATGGAGTTCACCGGCATTGGTTTATGGGCATCTATATCTGTAACAGGAGAGCAATGACCTTGCTGAGTCTCCAAGTACAGGGAAAGTGACATAATAGAGTCCATAACTCTTTCCATTGCTGCAATTCCTGTGGTGGTGTGCTGAAATACTTACCAATACTTACTGAAGGACAAAAAGTACCTACTGACTTGTAAGACCTATTATCAGTATCAGTACTTTAATTTTCCTATGGTAGTTGCATAACAAATGTCTTTGTTTGTTCAGGTAATGGATCATGCCCCTTTCACCCTTTGTCTTCACTTTCCTTTCAGCTTAGTCAGAGCATGAAGGCACACAGGATAACTGTGCCAACAATCTGATTTCGGATCCCTGAGCCTTTGTGGCAACTATCCCCTCTCGTGGGGTATGTGAGGGTTTTGAATGACACAACAAAACCTGGAATCCTCCTCTGCACCCATGTGAACACAGACCTGAGGTCTCTGCCCTCAAACCCCCCCCTCCCTATCTCATTTACCACCCCGGGCTGCCAGAACCAGTGAGAAGCCCAGGTTTCCCAAAGACTTTCTGAGCATGGCCCCAATGTGCCCTACATTGCTGGATAAACCTGACCATCTGCCCCCTGGCTCCCTCAAAAGTCCCATAGTCTGGGGTATAATCTCCATTCTAATCCACCAAACGGGACCGTTGGCTAGAGAATTCCCCTCATATAATTAATAATGAGGCTCTTGGCCACATTCGCAGATGACCAGCCCAGCCCTTAGACTCATAAAGCCAAGCCTTGATGCTTTACCAAACCATTGGTTCCTGTGGTGAATATGTACACTGCGCTCTGGATTTGTTTTCTCCCCAAAATACTGTACATGCCAATCCTCTTATCTAGACGGATTTGATCACGGCACAGTATGGACAGATACTGAAAACATTTGGGTTGCATTACACAAATCGGGTACAAGCCAGTGTTCAAAAACGTACTAATCTCTGTACGGAAACAGAAGGAGTACACACTATTATTTGCAGCTCCCCGATCAATAAATCTGATTGCATTGGACAATTTGAGGCACCAACAGCCCAGTCGGCCTCAACTCTCACGCCTCTCTGCGCCCGATTAACGTCCAGAGGCAGTCACCTCGGAGGATGCAGCACGGGATGGGGCCTGACCGCTTCCCCGCCAGCTGACAGCCTACCCACCGAGCAACAGGCTTCTGCCGGTGACACGGGCGTCGGCTGGAGGAGCTCAGGCTATTAATAGGACCGGACCTTTCTTTCGCACGCGGACCAGCACTTACACAGACAGAGGTTGACCTTGTCAGAGGCCGTGGACTGTGGCAGCGTGGTGGTCGGCTGCATGAGTGATAAGATTACTTACAAAGCCTGACTGTTGCTCAACCAATACACAGCATCAATAAATTAAAACTAAAACAATATATATATATATTTTTAACGAATGACTATACTATCAGACCATTGTGTGACTTTAAAACCAAGAGAACCCTCATTTATTATGGAACAAGGTCTGTAATTATGTTTTCGGGAGCCTATAATAAGTATATCAAGATTAAACAGACAATGTGTTGATTGTGAATGTTTCAAAGTGTGAGGCAGAAAAAAAAATGTATTCTTCACAAGAATAACATCTCTGCCCTGTTTAAAATGCATGCAAATTACTTTTTGCTGCGGACAAGCTCTTCTAAAAATGATTATATTGTCTCCTGCCGTTGTGAACCTCAGTTGTCGTGCAAAATCTTCTGCAAAACTCAAAGGCTTGCCGGGGTTATGTGCACAGAGGGTGGGCTGCGAAAGCGTGCAATTAGAAGGGCACTCCCACGGCCCGCCCCGAGGGCGCATTTATTCCGATGGACGTTCTCTCCCAGAGAAAGTGACCGCGGACCTCTGGTTCTTGTGGCGAGCGGCTGGCGCAGGTGAAGCCGCCCTCACGATAAGCTGATTTGCAGTCGGCGTTGCGCAAGAGGCCCATTTAAACTGGGGCAGTGGGCCTTCTTAACTCTGAGGCCGGGCTGGATTAGCGGGTGTCATGCTCAAGCTTTTACCCGTTTCCCATTTTAATAAAGATATCCTTGTTCATGCAAGTACACTGGGGGATTATAGGCACTCAGAGACGGTCATTGGCCCATTTCTACCATGTATTACAAATGCGTTGCAATTGCATCATCGCCAAAATGGTCAGTGCTCATAATGTCTGTGGCGGAATTATCTTAATCTTCACAAGAACATGCTACTGGAATTAAGGGGGCCAAACGTCCAGACCCAGATATGGCTCCCTAGTGCATTCTTCCAGTCCTAACCAGACATGCTCACCACCTCCCAGCACATTAATCCTCATCAGCAACTCCACAGTAGGCCGGGAAGAACGTCCATCTGGGAAAAATGGCAGAATGTCGCTAAATCAGAGTTGAGTGTCAAGCGAATCATGAACAACCTAGACATTTTTTTTTACACTTACTGACACTTACATTTACATTTAGGGCATTTGGCAGACGCCCTTATCCAGAGCGACTTACAACGTGCTTTCATGTTACAACTGATGAAGTGATCAATTCTGGTTCACTAGGACCCCCAACTATGAATCCTTTTATTCACTCTGTTGTAGTTTCTATACATAATTCAGGCAATAAGAAGGTTACAAGTTCATCTAAATATTCTCTAAAGAGGAAGGTCTTGAGCTGCTGTTTGAAGGTGCTCAGTGACTGAACTGTTCTGACCTCGAGGGGAAGTTCATTCCACCACCGAGGGGCCAAGACGGAGAAGAGTCTAGATGAATGTTTTCCTTTTACCTTCAGAGATGGGGGGACCAGGCGAGCAGGACTGGAGGCTTGGAGTATACGAGGTGCAGTGCGAGGTGTAATAAGGGCTGTGAGGTAGGATGGTGCTACTCCATGTTTGGCTTTGTAGGCCAGCATCAGTATTTTGAACCTGATGCGTGCAGCTACTGGGAGGAAGTGGAGGGAGCGTAGCAGAGGGGTGGTGTGGAGAAGTTGGGAAGAATTTGGGACTCATGTCGTCTGATCCAAAATTCTTACATTTACATTTACAGCATTTATCAGACGCCCTTATCCAGAGCGACTTACAATCAGTAGTTACAGGGACAGCCCCCCCTGGAGACACTTAGGGTTAAGTGTCTTGCTCAGGGACACAATGGTAGTAAGTGGGATTTGAACCTGGGTCTTCTGGTTCATAGACGAGTGTGTTACCCACTAGGCTACTACCACCTTTACAGACAAAGCTGCATTTACCTTTGGTTGTCTTTAGAATTTTGATGGGTCTCTTTAATCACAAACCAAATTCTTTTACTTTAGGCTGAGGGAAGATGACGAGGGTCCATCACCAGGGGGATCGTCCGTGTATTTTCATCGCGGAGAAGTTGCTCTCCAGATCGGGCCGTGACATCACCCCCGCGTGGCTGCGGCCATAGGTGGAGCTGTGGAGTGAAGAAGGGAAGAGAGAGAGAGAGAGAGAGAGAGAGAGAGAGAAGAAAAGAAGCGGGGCTACCCCGACCGCGGGCTCCTCAGTTCTCCAGATCCACGCCACGGAGGAGGCGCGACCGGCGTAACCGGAGACGCGCGGCGTGAATAAACATTAACTGGGAGGGTGGTTCTCTTTCTCTCTCTCTCTCGTATGACAGTCTTTTTTTTTTTTTTTTTTGCGCGGATTCGTGAGCTGCCGAAACACGCCGAGCCCACGACTCGCGGAGCGGGGCGAATTCGCGGGGGGCGGGCGGGCTGGAGCGGCAGCCCCGGTTCCGTGACCATGAAGAAGAACAACTCCGCCAAACGGGTAAGGCTGGCCGTGTGCGTCTTTTGTGCGGTTCCGGTCGGTCCCCTCGGAATCCTGGCCGTCGTGTGTCGAGGTGGGGGTCCCCCCCCCCCCCTCCGGTCGCAACTTCTGCTGCGCGCGTAAACGCGCGTTGACGCGCCGCGCCGCACCGCGCGGAACGCGAGCCCATCTCCATGACAAAGAAGGTGACACGGGGGCCCTAGCGGCCCCCGCTCCCCCGCGCACCGGCCCTTATCCGCCTCTCCTCGGGTGAACATGCAGGGCCCGCAGGACGCCGGCCAGCAGCAGCCCGCGTCGCCGGACAAAGTCGGCTGGATCCGCAAGTTCTGTGGCCGCGGCATCTTCCGCGAGATCTGGAGGAACCGCTACGTCGTGCTGCGTGGAGACCAGCTCCTCATCTCGGAGAAGGAGGTGAGTCCCGCTTCACGCCAGCGAACGCAAAAAAAAAGACCATACAAATCCGTCTTTTTCTATCTTTTTTTAAGAAATACACTTTTTTTTGTAAGAAATACACATTGTTGCAATTTGCACGTTTTGAATTGTGAACTGGTCTTCTCTAGTCTGGATTACACCGTGCCCCCCTGTCCCCCTTGTCCCCCCCTGTCCCGCTCAGCTTGTGGCAGCAGCTCAGAAGTTTGAGGGACTCCCTGTAAGAGTCGCCCAGTCGGGTCCTTCATCCTGGAATAGAATCACAGGCCGCGCCTCACCCAGGCGAAAGGGGGGGACGGCCTGCACCAGGCAGCGGGGAGCGGGGTCGTAGCCCGCTCACAATGGGTGGTAGTAGCCTAGTGGGTAAGACACTCGCCTGTGAACCAGAAGACCCAGGTTCAAATCCCACTTACTACCATTGTGTCCCTGAGCAAGACACTTAACCCTAAGTTGCTCCAGGGGGGGACTGTCCCTGTAAATACTGATTGTAAGTCGCTCTGGATAAGGGCGTCTGATAAATGCTGTAAATGTAAATGTAATGTAAACGGAAAGTTTCCTGCAAGCCGTGCGTCCTACCTGTTGGCGTGAGCTGTGCAGAGTTGAGTGTCGTCGGTGCGCTTCGGTCCCGTGCGAGCACCTATTCTGTAGTGTTTTACCGACCAGATCACTAGATTTCTCCGCACTGCACCCCACTTACCCCACTTGCACCCCACAGGCATCCTCATGGCATAGAGGACGAGTAAAAGACTCGGGGTGTTTGGATATACGTGGATTTAAATATTTATTGGGATTAAACATAATGTTGCTACACTTTTTGTATTCGGCACCCACGTCACTAACATCGGTGTCATAAGTCATTTAAATATAACATATAACATAACATAGAGGGGTAGTAGCCTAGTGGGTAACACACTCGCCTATGAACCAGAAGACCCAGGTTCAAATCCCACTAACTACCATCGTGTCCCTGAGCAAGACACTTAACCCAGAGTGTCTCCGGGGGGGGGACTGTCCCTGTAACTACTGACTGTAAGTCGCTCTGGATAAGGGCGTACGGTAAATGCTGTAAATGTAAATATGTTGAAAAGCACTTGTTTTGGTGCTGTGGTGAACCTTCATTCGTGGGCTGTGTTCTCACGCAGGCCGTCACCGCCACCGCTCCCTCTCGGCTATGATGGCGGCGCGGGCGGGACGCGGTGAGGGGCCGAGCATTAGCATTCTGCCGAGCTCAGCCGGAGCTTAGCGAGGGACGCGGTGGCCGCTGCTCTAGAGGGGCGCCGTAACACCTCGATCCGACCGTAAACAGTGGCTCCCGGCGTCACCACGGAGGGCTGGGCGCTTGTGTGCTCTTTCCCACTTACCGGGGAAACCGCGGGCCGTGCCAGCGTTTTTTGACTAACAGGATGCACTTTGTGGAATAGTTACCCAGATTTCCCCCCAGACTTCCGCCCATGAGCCCTTTAGCCGGAGCACCGCTGTCGTTTGCCGAGACCGATTGAGGTGGCCCGAGTGCGTCACGGCCAGACAGGGCGGTTGCTCGCTATCATTTGGGACAATATGCACCCTGCAGATGACTACCTGCGCAGCCGTCGCGTACGGGCGGCCCTTTCAGCCATTGTCACGTTGTTGACCCTGCTTTGTGCCACATTGAACCATCACTTTCATTCCTTTGTAATGATTTGCAGGTTTTATGTACAGTTTGGTCCACTTTTTCATATCTAACCATCAAGGTTTGTTCCGGATTTGGTTTTAGGGAGACACATTAGGAGCCAGTCTGGTGTTTGTGCTCTTAAATCCTATAAAATGACTTGCTTTTTTTTATTGTGGTTGAGCATTTAAAACACTGAGGTCAGATTAAAAGCACACTATATTATTACTAAGAGATTATGACAAGAACAGTTATGACGTGGTAATATCACGTTAATGACCCGGCGCTGGTGCTGAGCTCAGTACTGTGGGGACAGGAACAGGGACGATCATTAGTGTGTGGCCTCACTAATTCCTGTAAAGTGGCATTCGGGGCCGAATATCATCTCCGCATTATTGTCTGTCCTCGTCTGGACAGGAGCTCAGGTTTCCGGGAGACCTGAGCAGCCTCCCAAGAGCGGGACAGCTGTGGGGAGTGAGGTGGGGCATGTGGTGCCGGAGCTTAAATTTCATTCGGTGGAGTCTGTGCCGCACACACACACACACACACACACACACACGTCAACATTTATCTCTGCCTCTCTCTCTTATGATGATTATATGAGCTTTGCGCGTGTTTAATGTGTTTCCGTGGTAAAATTACTGGATCATGAATTTAGATGCGATGCTGGGACCTCAATTCAGAGTTTAAATTGAACCAATTAAAACGGTCTTCTAATTAGTAATGAACGTACGGTAAAAACCTGTCATTCTACTGTATTCATTGCGCTCTTGTTTTTGAAGGCGCGTCCTGTGCATGGCCGAATTAGTACATTTTTGATCTCTTCGCACCGCGGCTTTGTGGTTTCGCACCCATGTCGGTGTTCAGTTGTGCCTGGTTGGTCTTTAAATAAACGAGAAGCAAGCGAGTCTTGAATTTTTGAACCGCACGTTGAACGCTGCCATCGGTTATCTGACGGACGAGGTACAGGGACGTAACTCCCACTGCCGCGGCGGACCGCTCTCTACGCCGCTCCTTCCTTTCGGCTCTTCGTTCTTCATTCAGCTCTGCCACGCCGTGGCTCAGTCGCAGCTGTCTGCCTATTCACGGCACGGAAGCCCTCGTCCGCTTAATGATAGCTCCTCCAACGATGCTCTGTTGGATCCCAGCACTTCAGGCGAGTTGAGGAAGGGGGGGGGGGGGTGCCGTTTCCACGACCAGGTTTTACACTAAAAAAAAATAAAAATAAAATGAAAAAGGTGTCAGTAGCAGCATGGCTGACATGTAGGTGCTAATGCAGCAGCTCTTACTCTGGACGCAGGTCCGGTTTCTGGTTAATCTACATTTACATTTACAGCATTTATCAGGCGCCCTTATCCAGAGCGACTTACAACCAGTAGTTACAGGGACATGTCCCCCCCTGGAGCAACTCAGGGTTAAGTGTCTTGCTCAGGGACACAATGGTAGTAAGCGGGATTTGAACCCGGGTCTTCTGGTTCATAGGCGAGTGTCTAACCCACTAGGCTACTACCACCCTAATCTCTGGGCCCTATGTGCTGTGTAAGACCATGGTCCACACACACACACACACACACACACTAGCAAACCGCCTGTTTACCGCAGTGCTGAAGAGCTAAATAAGTACAGGACGGCTGTAGAGATGCTCATTATCATACCAGCAGACAGGAAGCCCATAGTAGTTGTCGCAGCACCACATTTAGCCTCCGCTGAGCTCGAGGTGTGAATTAGATGTATAAAATATAATAGTCTGCCTTGTGAGTCACTGCTGGGGCACCGTGACACGCGCAGGAAAGTAGACGAAGGAACGGTGTTACATCATCAAGAGCTGCATTAGGCCTTACAGGACTTGCTGATTGTGGACACTTTTTAACGCATTATGCAACTTGGATTATTGGAATCCGGACTATATTAAAGGGGATAAGTGTCGAGACGGCCGCGTGGCACGAAAACATTACATTACATTTGCAGCATTTCACAGTAGTTACAGGGACAGTCCCCCCCCCCCGGAGACACTCAGGGTTAAGTGTCTCGCTCAGGAATGCTAGTAAGTGGGATTTGAACCTGGGTCTTCTGGTTCATAGGCGAGTGTGTTCACCGCTAGGCCACTACCACCCACTACCACTACCATTACGACGTATGTGGGTCACTCCCGCTGCCGACATGATGTGACGGCTGATCATCACAAGATATCGCGCTCTTCAGAAACAGTATACAGTGTGTACTTGAGGGCACTTAAAGGTGAGAAGATACTCTTAAAGGTAATGAGTGCAAGGAGCCACAGAGCGTGGTGTTATATGTCCGGAGTGCCGTATAAACTCTCATAAAGATGAGTGCCGCCGCCACGTACTGGCTGAAGTTCATACATTTGGTTTTTGAAATGAGATGGAACGTAACGAGAAGAGGAAGGACCAGGGTGAGATGAAACTGGCCATTGCCAACACAGGAAGTGTTGACACGTTTGTCATTTCTGCTTTTAGGCTTTAGACTTTTTTAAGCGTACAAAACCAGCCACGCTCACGTGAGAATATACAACATACCAGACACATTATACAAGTATAAATCCCAAAGACGCATGTATTATGTTAGACAATAGGGCGAATGTATATTCCGTATAATGTGCTGATGGATGTTACGATTCCGAATCATGGGAGTGGTTTTTCTCCAGTGTGGATGTTGCTTCTTCCCTTATGAAACCCGATAGTGCTTTGAGGAACTACAGTAACTTCCTTCTCCGACTTTTCCCGTAATCAGATATGAATTGTGTTTTATTGTGCGCCTCTCAAGCCACTAGCATGGCACGGGGCGGTCGTGCCAGCAGGTATTATGGTGTTATGGAGACATACCTGGCATGATGTCTTCAAATAATCTGTAGTAGATTATGCAGGGTATGCCATATTCACAAAATATCTCGAGATGAGGACACCGGCACGGCAGTGGATTTTGTTGCCATATAGCATCTCCTGATAAAAACTTGCGCCGTTTAAATGTAAATGAGTCTGTAAACGTGAATAAGACTAAAACTGATTCAGCTTCTTCTTCTTCTTCATTGAGACCTGAGTAGGAACGGCCCTGTGCCTGGTGAACGTGTGAACGTGTGCTATGGGAACGAATATTACTATTAATCAGAGAGCGCTGCCTAGCTGAGCGGCCTGTGGGAAAACACGAAGGCATGTTGCCTCTTTCAAGTTTGTATTCTCAGTTGTGAAAAATCGGGGTCTCCGAACCCAATAAATAATAAAGTATAAATAAAGTGAAGTGATTGTCACATGTGATACACAGCAGCACAGCACACGGTGCACACAGTGAAATTTGTCCTCTGCATTTAACCCATCACCCTGAGTGAGCAGTGGGCAGCCATGACCGGCGCCCGGGGAGCAGTGTGTGGGGACGGTGCTTTGCTCAGTGGCACCTCAGTGGTACCTTGGCGGATCGGGATTCGAACTGGCAACCTTCTGATTACGGGGTCGCTTCCTTAACCGCTAGGCCACCACTGCCCCAATCAACCTGTCCGGCTCCATTCGACTAGCCGAGACAAATACCACCTTTAGGAAGCAGTCGAAAACCCACTTATTCAAAAAGTATTTCAGATGAATGCGTACACGCTTACACACTGCACAAAATAAAAAAATAAAAAATGTTAAATAATAATAGGCACTTAACAATCTCCGAGCATGTTCTTTTTCTGACAAGTTCAACCTTATCAGGGCTCTTAGTTTTGTAAACTCAAAATCTATAGAAGTCGAAGGAGAATTGCTGGTGTCCTCCTCTTGTAAGTCGCTTTGGATAAAAGCGTCTGCTAAATAAAGTAAAGTAAAGTAAATAATTTGAGGCTGTGTGTGTGTGTAATGTGATGAGTTCGGATTACTGTTTCTGCTTGAAACAAGGTGCCATTAAAATTCTGTCTTTCTAATTCTTTATTTAATGGCTGATCAATAAAGCAGCCGAGGCCAGAATTGAACGTGGGATTTTATGGTGTTATCATCCTGCCACGCACCGAAAGCTGTGCTCAGTAGCGAGGCCATATTTGACGCACCATGTGAGCGGTAATGAGCTGCTTGTGTTATAAATTCTCTTGGCAAAAAAAAACTTTGTAATGAGCAGGAATTCAGCACTTTACCATCAAAGCACACATTTCCATAATAATGGGTTTTGGCTCATTTGCATGACTTACTGAAAGACAATGTGCCTTTCTTTTACTGCTCATTACCCGTTTCCTCTTCACTCGTGAAGGTATGTAGAACGACGCTGAAATAAAAGCTAAAATAACTGTTAAATAAATAATGAATTAAAAGAATAAAATAAGCTTAAATGCTCATTGAAACATTTACGAATTTTTCATTCTAACCAAGCTGGTATTGGGGAGACCTGCGTCAACTGTCCAGCAGTCTACGACGTGGCGTCGCATGTAATTCAGGAAGGCGATATGTGCGATTCGCGGAAATCACGACCGTCTGGAGGCTGAGCTCAGCAGGAAATCAGCTGATTTATCGCGAACAGAGCTGCAGATGGACCCAGCCTGCCAGAGTGACTCACGCCCCAGAAGTGGGGGCTTCGGGGTGCTGACTCAGTCGGGAACATTAGTACAATAACAAGTCTCACTGGAGGATTATCACGCTGTTCAATACGCTGCTTTTTTACTGTAGTGGTCAGCTGTGAGGGTCCGACACTTGAAATATGTATTTGATTTAAAGAGAAACACAGCAAAATGAATTGCTTCCATGTTAACTATGGATAATATGGATAGTAATGTGTAATTACTCAGAGCTGATTTCTCCTTTTCTTTTTGGTCAATCTGCCCTAAAAAACAGTGTTATAGTATTTGGCTGTTAAAATGCTGCTCTCGTGCTTGTTAAAGGTTGTGTTTGTGACATGTCATACCCTGGCAATTGTTTGGTTTGCACAAAAAGGATAAAAGCCGCAAGTATGCCACATGAAGGATCATTTTGGAACCACCTTTTTATTTTCAATGGTTGGTAGACAATTCACCTCTCATAGGTTTAAACCTCACTTACAGTAACTGTGTCCCTTTGCAAGATTGGTAACCTGGAGACGTCCCTGTAGTCACTCTGCCCAAGAGTGTCTACTAAATTTAATACAAGGTTGAGCTGTACCCAAGAGACAAAAAAAAATCCTGTTACTACAATCTAGCACATGTCTTTGGAGTATTTGCTTCACGTTTCAAAGCATAAGCTTTGTTTAAAACACTCATGTGGTTTGTGTACATAGAGAAACAATTAAGTTCTTTGACCGAAGGCCACACGCGCCTTGAATGCAGCTTTCTTAATGAGTATATTATCCCAAAAATCGTCAGCTATTCATGAAGTCGAGATCATGGAGCTGGTAGCAAAACAGCAGTATATGTGATCAGGGAACATGATATTTTTGGCATTCGATGAAATGCGTGCAAAATGCAAGTCTGAATATATAATATATTTTAGATGCATGAACTCTACCTGGGGGGGGGGGGGGGGGGGGGGGGGGGGTGATAGGTTTTTAGAGAGTTTTTCTTGCTTTTTCTTGCATGTTTTTTTGCTGACAGTCATTTGATCTTTCCTGGTGTGTTCCAGCCAGTGGTTCATGCAGGGCAGGCTTGGCTGTACTAACCTTTTTTCATCACTGCCAGCACCGCGTTCTCATGGGGATTGGGCCGTTGCGGTGGGAGAGCTGGACATGTCATTGTTGGTGTTTCATTAGGCTACTGTTAGGACATCTGCTTGAATAAAGAAAGTAAGTAATGAATTGTATATAGTTCAATAAGAATGATTAGCATTTTTATATCAATGCATTGACCGTAATTCTGTTGAATATAAATCATTCAGAGGTCATTCAGATTGTTAAAAGCATCACATACATTTTTAATAATTTAGTGTGAAGAAATTGAATTAGCTTGATGAAAATAAATGTCCAAAAACATAAGGAAAAAATAGACGTTTGCTTGAATTAATGCAGTATTATTTTCTGGCTGGTTGTAGATAAGTATTTGCTTGAAAAGGGATGCCCCTATTTAATTCTTAATGCGCAATAGTGGGCAAATGAAAAATTGATGCCCCCCCCTTCGCCGTGCAATGGAAAAGCCCCCCCCCAACGGTCCCTGCCTACATCCTCTGCCCAAATTAGCGTCTGAAATCTTTTGTGCAGTGAGCGATCGGGTTGCTGCTACCTGTGGGGTCGATTAGCCATCAGAGTGTAAACCACCGGATTTTGAAAGGGTCCTTCACAAAAGCGGCCTGATGAAGCAAAAGCGATAGCCATGGGCCTCGGCACCTACATATAGGCAGCACGCTGCTCTTAAACGGTCCTTTAAAGAGGGTTAATGAGGGTGAGCATGTAGTCCGTGAGCTAAGTGTTATTTAGAATACTTTCCATCGCTTCTATTGTCCATGCAAGGGCCGCCTTCCGTCCGATCCCGTAAGTTTGACGTCAGCAGATGTCTCCAGTGTTGCCTTGACAAGTTCCTGACACTGGACTGTAAGAGTATTGCGTCACTGTTCCCATATGTGTCCAAAAGGGTCACATCATTGTCTGCTAATTTGCTGTCTTTGTGCCTTTGGAACAGTGGTGACGCTGTTACAACAGTCATTTCCTGGAGGCCCGGTTGTGACATCCTCCAAAATGGGGAACACTGAGCAGCAGTAGCACTGGGTGAAATGGTGCCACCCCTGCTTTTCTGGTGGAAATTGATTATATGGTTTGATATATTGATATATGGTTTGTTTATATAATGCAGATCATGCAACAATTCAGAGGTTTATTAATTTATTAATTGTTATTATTAATGTATTATTAATTTGCCTATGAACCAGAAGACCCAGGTTCTAATCCCACTTACTACCATTGTGTTCCTGAGCAAGACACTTAACCCTAATTTGCTCCAGGGAGACTGTCCCTGTAACTACTGATTGTAAGTCGCTCTGGATAAGAGCGTCTGATAAATGCTGTTAAAGTGCTGACAACAGCACACATGTTAGGGGAAGTTAGGAAACTGGCCATGTCACCTCAGTCATTTGGAAGTGGTTTGGATGCCAGTCTGTTTAACCGGACTGAATGGTGGCTTTGGCGTTAGATAATTCATATTTAAAGATTTCATTGGTTAGCACTTACACATGAAAAGTTGAATGTTTAAACTTTCTGCCACAAGCAATGCAAACCAATTCATTTAGGCAGTGAGGGTAAAAAACCTTCATCGTGTCCATGTGAACCCAGCCTGGGAGAGAGATGGTCAACAGTAGCAACATCTTTTTCATATTGCGTAGATTACGACAGGAGGGGAAGAAATTATGGGTAAAGTGACTTATTATATCAAAGATATAAACTGAAAAAATACTTTTTCTGAATGAACTATCTACATCACAGTACTCATGAAAAACCACAGAGCTGGCGGCGGTTTTGATAAAGAAAGACATTTCGGTGAAAGAAGAAATCGGAAATCGGGTGCAGGTTTATCGTCCAGCTCTAAAGATGAAGACACTTGATAGTCTCCACACTTGCCCAGTATTTTACCCCCTCAGCTACCTCCGGACTCATGCCCTTGATGTGAGGTGACGGAGTGTGAAGAGGGGAATGAGTGCAGAGTGTCACTGTGTGTGTGACTGTGTATACCCCAGTGCGGGAGAGGACACTCGGGTCCCCCAGCCTTCTGTTGGATGCCAGCTCCCCTTTCAATCAGGAACGTATAGAGTGTATCCAGTCTTGCAACAGAGCTCACAGTGTGCTTCAGCCATCTGTTTTGTGCGAAATAATGGGGGTGGTCATAGCCCAGTGGGTAACACACTCGCCTATGAACCAGAAGACCCAGGTTCAAATCCCACCTACTACCATTGTGTCCCTGAGCAAGACACTTAACCCTAAGTTGCTCCAGGGGGGGACTGTCCTGTGAACCAGAAGACCCCAAAGTCACAGCGTTGTTGCGTACTTTCACCAGTGAGCTGATTCTGATTCCAAACTGTCCCCTTTTGCATTGAGCTTTTAGCAGCCGATCCCACCCTGCCTTTATGCCCCCAGTGGCATTAAGACACCCTCATCTGGTTTGGGTGATGACCAATGCACATTCAAGTGTGCGGACGTTCCTCAGACAAAAGTCTCCATCCCTGATCCAATTTTTTGTACCGTTGTTTCATCCGAAGGCTGAAAGACATATGAGTATTTTGTGGAAAGAAGTGCGGAAGAGGTGAGTGTCAATAACCAAACTAATTTCAGATGGGGGAAAAGGAGTATTTTTCCTCTCTAGCCTTGGGCCTGGAAGCAATTCTTGCACTTAATCACACAGCAAATGCAAATGTCAGTCAGATCTCTCACCAGCATAATTAGATGCTAACGGATGGATTTGCTCTTTTTCTGCAGGTGAAAGATGAGAAGAAAATCCAGGAAGTGGTGGACCTGACGGACTACGAGAAGTCAGAGGAACTTCGCAAAGCCAAGAGTCGAAGTAAAAAGAACCACAGCAAGTTTACTCTGCTGCGCTCAAGGCAGCCTGGCAACACGGTAAGTAGAACTCAACAACAGGAAAATGGCACAAAATGTTTAACTTTATGCAAAATTGGGATTTTTTTAAAGAAATGGCTTGGAGCAAGCAAGATTTTAAAAGGGTAATAACATAATATCTAAGATGAAAGGATAAATAAGTCTTAATTATTATTACATTACATTGTGGTTTAAGTTACATTTAGGAACTTTGAGAAACAGACTTGATTAACAATATTCACATTAAAAACCATTTAAGAAACCATATGTGAAATGCTATACACCATCATCATACTTATTTAATAGATCTGAAGCACAAACACACACATCCAAACTGAGGGCTTAAGGTTTTGATTTCCTTATTTCTTGATAGACAGTGAACACTCATGACCTCAGAATGTTTGTGTGATGGGGAGACTTGCAGAGTGACGTTTTATTTAAATGACACTGAAAATGTAGAGCGTGCATGAGAGATTACAGTGTGATTACACTAATGTATAGACAGCGAGCAAAGTTTCAGCTTTCCGCAGCAGAATGATATCCTTTAAAATGGGTTTATTCTAATGTCTGGGTTTACATATAAACACTTATAAAACTGTGTCTGAATTTGGTGTGGCTTTGGATGGGATTCGTGACCTAACTGGCAATGCAGTCGGAAAGAAAAAACAAAAAACCCCAAAACAGCGCCTAAACTGAACAGTCTGCCGAAATCCTGAGCGGGAGCAGGTGCGTAACACTAGGATCTCAAGCTCTCGGGGGCCTGAGGGGGACTCCCAGAGCTCCCCACCCCAACAGCTGCCGAGAACCTCCCTCCCAGCAGGAGACCCTCCCTGTGCAGCGTCGGGATAAACCCTTATGCTCCGCTGGTTAATGGTTGCGCTGCGGCAGCAGATCTGCATTAGATCTGCAAGGGACCAGCCGCACAGGCCCAACGCTCGCCGGTTTGAATCCATTTAAAGGTTGAAGCGACGCGCAGCGCAGGTGCACTTGTTTGGTGTGGCCGCTTTCTCCTGTCAGCCGTTGGGTGACGGCGGGTGGCAGCAGCAGGGCTGGCCGGAGCTTCGGTTTCGGTGGCTTCGTGTTTAAAGAGCACGCCATTTGTTCCTTTGAGTGAAGGTGGCCGCTTCATTTTCCTGCCGACTCGGCAGGAGGACCATATGGCAGCCCGGTACCTGCTGATCTGCGTTTCTCTTTTAGAATGCGCCTCTTGGCCGAGAGCTGGACTGTGGGAAATGTTTCTCTGCGCCCTGTGATTTCTCGCCTGAACACTCCTCACATTGTGATTAAACTGTACCTCTGTTCTCATCGTTCCTGTTCTTCACTTCCCACCCACACTCTCCCTCCTACAGGTCCCAAATCTCGTGTTTCTGGCAGTGAGTCCAGAGGAGAAAGAATCCTGGATCCATGCACTCAATGGAGCCATCACCAGAGCCAAAAACCGCATCCTGGATGAGGTAAGAGTCTGGACACCTGATATTTCAGCCTCCACCCCACATTCCCTTCACTTCTCACAGGAACGTACCCTCACCAGATGTTAGAGTGCACAATAGATCACAAAGACCTTCTCATCTTGGAATACATTTTCAGTCCAGGCATTTAGCCTCTTTCAGCCATCGGCCTGTCCTTAAAGGGTGCAACCAGAGTAGGCATTTAATGAAGTGGTTTAGGTAGGTAGAACTTCATGCAGGTGAGAGGCTTGTGTGCATCTGCATGATGAGGATCATGACATCATCATCTGCCCACCCGTGTGCCGCCACATCTCATGAGAACGTGGAACGGGAACACTGAGACAGGGCTTTGTTGTAGCACGTTACTCATTCTGTACTGAGACGTCATTCACTCAGTCTGTCAACATGAAGTTCTTCACCTGTTCTTTACGGTAACTAGAGAAGGACCTCTGCCACCCTGATCTCAATACATGGGTTTTGAAACAGAAAGTTCAATCAAAAGATTTTTGAAACATTTTTTTTTTCATTTTGAAGGGAATCTGGAGAACAAAAACATTTCTGTTACTTGTGAGATTCTTCTTCTCAAACCAGCTTTTTCTTCAGCTCAAACCAGAGTGCCCTCCTCACTCTCAATATAACAGAACAACTGAAATCGCAGATTTCTAAAACAGAACGCTTGCTTAAACAATATGCAGTGTAATTATGGCATTATGACTGAAGGATTTGTAGGAATCATGAAGAATGGGCTGTTTGATAACTTCTAGGCCACCAATCGCTTGCACAGCATGGCGGTTCCCATGTGTCCTTTCCATCACATGCAGCTAATCAATGTGCATGTCGGTTGAAGGGATCGATAAGCTACGACCACCCATCCCATCACTTAGGGCCCGGGCTGGCATAGAAGCATGCTGTGTCTCTGTAGCTCTCAGTTGTTTGTTTATCGCTGAATCCCTGAGCACATCTTTATGGCACGGTTGTCACCTGCGTAGGTTACAGTGGAAGAGGAGAATCTACTGGCCCATCCGACACGCGACCGGGCAAAGATTCCCCACACGCGCCGCCTGCCCACACGTGGGCATCTCATGGCTGTGGTAGGTGTCTATGCTTTAAAATTCTCAGGTTCAATGTTAACAAAAGTATATGAAGGCAAGTTAGAAATTCTATTATTTCTCTTCTTTCCATGATAGAGCTAGCAAGCCAATCTTATGTGCACATCAGTTACAACATTTTAATTAAGTGCAGGGGCTATGTGGCTCCATGGTCCTGTAAGTGTTAAGGGGTTTTAATATCAGTAAATGTCAGTAAATATCGCTAAATGTAAAATGTTCTTTTCCTAGGCATCCACTTCGACCTCAGATGGCATGTTAACCCTTGACCTCATTCACGAAGAGGATCCATCCACTCCAGATGGCCAAGACACGTGTGACAGAAATGTCCGGGTCAGCCTCAACAGTTCACTGGCCCAACTCACACCAGACACCCATGCCTTCAGCTGTGACAGCTCCAAGCTCTCTGCAATGCCTGAGGCATCAGGGAAGTCTCAGAGCTTGCCCAGGAAGAGTGAGATTTCATGGGAGAAGACGAACTGTGACGGCCAGGCCCACATTCACACACCACAGCCTGGCAAGAAGCTCACTGGCACCGAGAAGGCCCGGTGTGCCTCCATGGATGAGATCCTTTCTCAGGCTAACAAGCGGACCATCCCGCACTGTTCCGTCTCAGCACCCGCCCAGCCCATCAGCCAGCTGCAGGATCTGATTTGCCAGAAGCTGGAGAGAACTCAGGAGCTGCTGACAGAGGTGCGGACCCCCACGGAACGGAAGACCCTGGACTCTGAGGGGGCACGGGCCGAGGCCCAGCGGCTGCTGGAGGAGGCGGCCTCCACCTGGGGCCAAGCCAGGGAGGTGCTGGAGGAGGTGAAGGAGCTCAGGGTGCTGTGCCAACAGCTGGACTCCTCACTCCCCTCCACCACACCTAGTCCGTCACAGAACAGCAAGCTCACCAGCCCACAGCAGACTAACTACCGAAAAAGCATAATGTGACTGTAAATCTGAACGAGGCAAAGATGTTATTTTCTTTCATGATTTTAACCAGTGGTGTCACAATAGGCTCATTTTTGCCACCAAACGCTGAATAATCTGATCTTCATGTCTGAATTTGTGAGCCTTAGAGCACACAAAGACACTTGGTCTGGTTTCCTTTGTTATCTCCAGGGGAAATGAACAGGGATGTTTGGTTTCACCTGTGAATTTTACTATGGGCAGGCGGGGTGGTTTGCATAAATAAGAATGCCTGAAAAGAAAGATGGGGCAGCGTCGGACCTGATGGCCGAGCATCTGGGATGCCCAGTCTTCTTGCCATTCCATCTGAATATGAATGTTTTATCTTTTTATGATTTATAACACACTGGACAGATTCCTTTCCAAGGTAGCTGCAGGTTCCCATGGCCCTTTAAAGCCAATAGGGCTTACTACTAGGTCTAAGGTTACTACTGGGTTGCTGTCGTAGGTCAACTGCAGCCACCACTAATAGAAAGGTCTGCTTTTTTTTGCTCAAATGCTAGCACTCTGTGCACAGGGCCATTAAAAAGAATATATTTATACACTTGTCTGTTCTTATAACTCTCCTACACACATACACATAAAGGTTTTAAATAATTACAGATATAGGCAAACGAAAGCATCCAGTTGTGGGACTGGCATAGCTGAGCAGCTGAAGCGACAAGTTTATGCAAATGAAAAATGAGCCCGACTGGTGTGTGGCCAACCGTATTGTTGAATGTTGCATTCTAACCCGTAAGCGTCCGCTTTATTTGGCATTGTCAAAAATGTCTGTGCATTCCCAGCCACCGCAGACAAGTGAACAGTTACTGTAAATAACCTGAAAGCTTCCTGCTCCTCTGGTCATGTGAGTGTTGTTTCTGCATTTCTGCATCTGTCCAGTCTGGCCTTTAATCGGATTTTAATGGCCCTCTGTATACCTGCATTTGTGGAAGTAGCTTTAAGCAGCCTTAAGATGTGCAAGAATCGCTAGTGTTTGGTCTGAGCTTCCATGCTGTGCTGGGAGGGGGACGAAAGCAAGGAATGCTGGGGCCGTTGGTTTTTTTTATTATTATTAAGTAACTATTAAGAAATCTGTTAAATGATGAGGGCGACTCTGGCATGCAATCTTTAAAGACAATCTACTGTAGCTAGGAAAATATATGGGTGGACCTGTACAGCCAACGCTTCTTGCACCTCAGTGGCATTTCCTACGCTGGTGGAATCCAAAAATCTCAAGCTGCCTTAGTGGACTTTGAAGAGAGCGTGGTACCTCTCACAAGTCGCCGTGGGTTCATTTTTGCAGTTGGTGCGCAAAATACTGTGGTTCCAAGGTTTGAAAGCTATGCAACACTGCATATAAATACCGAGACACGGCTATACAGGCACCAGGCAGGTCTAAATATAACGGGGTGTATCAAAGCCAGTAATCCACAGCTTGTTTTACAGTCAGCAGCTATGTAATGTGTTTGCACACTTCTGTGGACACAACTTTCTCTCTCCTGTCATTCATACGCACCTACCAATAGTGTTGCATACGCATAAGTATATTTTTGGTATTTCTTTCTGCTTTTTGTGGGGTGGAGAATGCAGAAGAAATCAAAAAGCGGCTTGATTTCAGAGGACCACACATCGCACATTCCCAGTGAAGTGAAGTCATGCAAATAGCGGCCGGTGGAAAATGCATCTGCCAAAGGTTTGGAGAAGTTACGAAGCACAAGTAGTTCTTCCGGCTGTGGGAGGAATTTTATTCCAGTTGCATATCGGCCAGCCCACCCCTTGTACCCTGTAGACCCATTTGTCTACGTTTTAATTGTGGAGTTGAGGCTCGCCTGTGTTTGTCAGCTTAACTCCGAGCTTTGTGGGGGTAAAATGGCAGGCTGCTGCAGGGCGAGTGCATGATTCATACAATCGCTCTTTCCATCTCGCCCAACCTGCGCTGTAATGACATGATGCGACGACAGAAGCGCTGAACTCATTACACAAGCATCTGTCAGACACCGATGCCCGTTTATCTGTGAAACCTATACCCTGAGAGAAACTTTGCTAACAAAGAGCAGGCAGGTATACAGTAAGCAGTTTGGCATTATTGCCTCTCTATGTGTAATTGCTGTAATTAATACACACATCCCTACAGTACAAACCTCGCTGAAATGAATGGAATGGAGACAATGTATATTATTATTATAATTATAATAATTATTGTTCCATGCGCCATGGGTGGATTAAAGAGGGATTTGGTTGAATTTGACTCAGTGCGAGTATGCAGGCCGTAGCTGATTGTTTACTTTTTACTTTTTTTTTTTTAGAACAAGAACATTCCTTTGAAACAGAACAAAATAGTTGTGTCGATGGCGGAACAGGACTGTTTCCCATGCAGCCGTAATTGGCCACTTTTTGGATGTTGTGTGGTTTGTTTTTTTGAGGCTTTTGCATCACATCAGGAAAGGATTGACTGGTTGCTCGCGTAGTGCCAGCAAATGCAACTTTTATTTTCGAGCAGGAATTGGCTATATTCAAAATGAGAAATGATCCACTTTGGCTTCACTCTCCAGTCCTTGTGTCTTGAAGAGTCAGGTTGAAAATACACAGCGGGTTCACCTGGTTACACAACTGTTCCAAAAAAAGTTTCTGTTTAGTCAAGAAACCTTTCCACCAAATGCTGTACCATTGGCAACTGTCTCAAAAGACACCGGTTTCAATTTATTTGACCATTTTTAAGTCCAATGTGCGTTTTTTCTATGAATTATGTATTTGAGAAACAACAATTTGTGCAATTACCAGTACAGTGTCCCTCACTGAACCATAAATATGCTTTTAAACTTGGATGTGCTTAAAACACCTGATGTGCAGAAGGGGAAACATGAATTTTCATATAATGGCAATAATGCGCCAAAGATACCAGGGTCATTTGGCCTAATGAGCAGGTTAATATGTGAATAGTTTGGTTGACTTGTTTCTTTACCCAAATGCACATGAATGCCAATGTGTTTAAAATGTATTGTTTTAATGACAGCCATTGTTCCACATATGACTATTTAAATAGCAAGAAAACAACATGGATGCTGGATTGTAGTACATTTTCTAGATGTATCAGGTTTATTGTCAGATCAATTGCTCAGATTCTACATGCATATGGCAAATGTACATGGTTCTTATTTCAGATGTCTTCCATTATTCTTCCACTGTCCACTTTTTAAAACATGACAAAGAGGAACAGGAATAACACTCACCAAGTACAGGCCTTTTTTTTATAGAAATCAGTACGTCAAGGCTCAGGTTCGGTTGGCAAGGGCTTTTTAAAAACAAATCAAATGTTACAGCATTTTGATCGGTGTATTTTCCTTTCAGTTGGATAGAAAGCAAATGATTTCATAAAATAATTAGTAAAGACGAGGGCAATTAATAAACAACATTTTATTCCTTCTCATAATTCAGTCCCAAACGTTTAGGGCTTGATTTGAATAAATGTTGTATTTTTAAAAAAGCGGCTTCACTGTCTTCATTTTCACCCTGGTCAGTCATAAACCTTGCTTTTGGTTGGCAGTGGAAATCGACCCATAATCAGAAGGTTGCCGGTTCGAGCAAAGCGCCCCGGGCGCCTGGCATGGCTGCCCACTGCTCAACAAGGGTGATGGTTAAAAGCAGAGGACACGTTTCGTTGTGTTACCGCGTGCTGTGCTGCAGTGTTGCACAATGACAATCGCTTCACTTTCATATTATGGGTTTTTTTTGCAACCCTGAGGAACACCTGAGGCCTAGGGCGGGGTGCTCAGGAAGACGCAGGCCTTGTGGTTGCTGCTCTGCCGCCTGTGAGCCAAGTGTGACGTGTTGTCAGTGCCGAGCGGAAATGTTGCACCTAATTAAATGTGTGCAGGGTGTCAACGTATTCATAGCACACGTCACCGAGAAGGGGGAGGGGGGTTCCCACATTCGACCCACCCTGTCTGCCCTTCTGCTACCATGGGGGGTAAAAGCGAAGGAACTCTGACTGATTGAGACAAACAGGTCCTCCAGAGGGAACGGGCGTGGCTCTAGTTCAGTTCCACTCGTGATCTCAACTCAAACACCTTCAAACAGCCAAAATATTCCTTCATTCTAGGAATTAAGGGAGGAAGAGCACAGTCTCAGTGACGATGCAATTGTGAGTAATTAGGTTATCATGATGAGCACCCATGAACACCCATGTTGACAGGAAGGTGTATGTAGTTTTTTCACTCTATGTGTGTGTTTTCTTCTATACAACTTGCCTCACATCAGAGATTATTCCAAACAGGAAGACACACTTCCTGTACAAAAACTGAACTGAATTAATCTCCAAGAAATGTTCTGAATATTGAAATAACTGTTTTCTGTACCTTTATTGACCTCTGGTGTGTAAAAACTGTTTTTGCCTGCTTTAATTTAGCATCATAATGTCTATGGAACCCGTGCCTTAGAATAAAGAGCATGCATGGGTAGGAACTTTTTCGGAAAATGTGCTTTGAAGCTGAAAAATGTGTATAAATAACGCTCTGTCTAAGCATTGTTCTGGCCACAGTCGGTGCTTAAATAATTCAAGATGAGAAATCGAATGGCGAGTACAGAGAAAAGTCTACATAAATCAGACAGGAAGTCATATTCTGTAACATTTATATCGATCACTTTATTCAGTTCAGCAAAAGCAAATGAAGCATTTAAATGAATAGAAATGTATATAATGCCGATATTGCATAACTTTTTTAACATTTTACTTGCTATTTAACGTGTAGTCTTTGTCATGATGCTGCATGCCCAGGTAAAAAGGAACTATTTAGAAGGCATTGGGTGTATTGCGCGCATTTCTGCTGCATTGCTCCTGACGGTGGGTTTTAGTGGCTTTATGTTTTTTACATGAGAACAATTCACAGGGGCATTGTTTGACTCAGCATGCCGGGGTGGGGGGGGGGTCTGTGTTTTGTCATGGAGACCTGAAAGGGGCTCCAGGGGTCGGGCTGGGTGTGGGAATATGAAGGAAGAGACGACCGTGATTAAGCTGGAGGCTCCGGAGGGGCCACAGATGCTCGGCCCCGTCCTGTCTGCCCTTCTCACAGGACGCCCGGTTCCAGACAGGAGAATGGAGGAGAAGGGTTCAGCAGAGTGTGACGCATGCTGAGCGCAGGACCGGCCAAATTTTGGCAACATAACAGGACGTTTCTGATTTGCAGGGTTGCGGGTGGACGTGGGTGGACGTGGACGGGTGAACGGTGCCTGCTGTGACGTGAGTCTACGCGTGTCTAGTATTTTTGGTGGCCTTTTCGCTTCATTTGGTTCCCACAGTTTAGTTCAACAGAGAAGAAGGACGACTGATTTTCTGTAAAGCTGGGCCACCTAATGTTTTGGCAAAAGGCCTGTGGGCAACATCTACATAACCCGCCCCCCCCTTGAAAAAAAAAAACAGCGGGTCCTCAGTGGGTGGGGTTGCTATTAATGTGCGCGGTGTAAATTAAACTCAGGGCGACGGCAGCTTTAAGCATGTGGCAAGGGTCTTTGGCTTGAGCAAACGGACAACGCCTGGTGTGCACGCCGCCTGATAAATCCTTCCCTTTCACAGCACAGGCTCACCATATAAGGCATGGTGTGGCTGAGGCGCTCTGATTCGCTGACTGAGACAACACTTGGCGTGGGGGGTGGGGGCGGTGGACGGCTGAGAGGGGAGGTTAATTGCTGTGAGTAGTGAGGTGTCTGTGTGTGAGTGACTTGCGGCAGTGTGAGAACAGTCGGGATTGTAGAGACGCAGGGAACTAGAATGATGCGGAACATGGGCCTAAATGCAAAATAATGCATGTAGGCATATAGTTTTATATTAAATGTCCATAGATATCGTGTCACAGGAAACAGTTTGGCTATTTCTATTTTGGAGCCACTGCACAATGCCATATCCTCGCACGCTCTTGCATGGTCAGCACTCAGTAGTCTATTTTTTGCACGCAGTTTGGTGTGTGAAAGATGGAGAAGAAGGAAGACCAGCCTGAGATCAGAGGCAGTGTGGGAGGACGGTGACTGGGACGGCAGCCATGCTGTTACATCACTGTGGCAGACAGCTGTGTGCTGTTTGGCCAGCAACCCGATTAAAGAGTGGGGTCCCTGTGTCTCATCTTGTCATGTTGAAGTGAACTGGGACTCATGAACTGCCTTCATTACACACCACTCATCCCAGTCTGAGCCACATTAGGCTGAGCCCCATTGCCAAAGCTGCATGCAGCCGGGCACAGGAGGTCAGCCATCGGTGCGGGGCAGGTGCGGCTGCGAGCTATGCAAAGCACCATTTGCTTTATTTGTTTGATTTCTTTCTCAAATCAGGGTGCCAATGGTGCTGTTACAACAATGAAGCATAATGAACAATCGCTTGCTTTATGATGTAAATATGATGTAAAGCGATCTGGTTAAAGGTCGCGCTGGTCATTTATTTATTGGAAAGCCGCACAAACAATTAGTTTTAATCCAATGTTATGGTCATTCAATGGCTTCTTCCATTTTACTGTATACTACTAGTAGAAAGACTGAAAACAGGTTCTACTCTACCTCTTCCAAACTAGTGCAGCGAAAAAACCCTTCTTTTGGGGTTTTTCACCATGCAGCAAGGTAAACGCCATCCTGATTTCACCACCAGAACATTTCAATAAAAGCCAACAGAGTCTGCGCAGACGCTAGGAGTTGGCAGCGTTATGTGTTTGAGCTCCTTTTTTTTTCAGCTTGAAATGACAGAAGCAATAAAAACTTTTCCAAGATGTTGTGGTGAAGAAAAGAAGAAGAAAAGAAAAAAGAAAAACACGCTGCACTTACAGACACAAACTGTAAAGTAAAAGATGAGTTCCGGACATGATGATCATTCAACAATCCAGACCACAGAGTCGGGGTTACTAAATGAGCTATGGAGTGGAAGATAAATGTCCTGAAACGGCCTATGGAGAATTTAGGGAGAACCCTGCTCCTGGATCCATCTCATTCCAGACAGACATTTTTCACGAACCACAGAGTAATTCAGAACATAAAGACTATACTGGCGACCATAAACCCACAACGGGGCTCCGGTCCAGGCTTGGAGTCAATCCCAGGTTGGATGGCAGTCATTCCCCTACACCGCTGTATTAGCAAGAATTTCAGACGTTGTGCCGGTTGACGGGCAGACGGGTGAGTTCCAGCTCCGTCCAGACTGCACACAGAGGCATTTCTGTAATCTGTTACTTCCTGGACTTTCTTCAGCCTGCTAATGCCCCACCACCACGCCACATAAATGTACTCTTTGATGCTCCACTAAAAGGGAGCTTTATGACGGACGGCAGAGGAAGTAGAGTTTTGAGTCATTCGTGGGCCTGGCCGCCAACTGGCCAAAGCTTTGACTGGTCACCACATTTCCAGGAGTCAAGAGAGCATCTCTGTTTCCCGCTGGAGGATCGTGGTCCAGTTGGCTGGGGTTAGCAGATGTTACGCTTAGACTGGACACACACACACACACACACACACACATATACATACAATTAAGTTAAGTCAAGTATAATTGGGGTACTGGGCTGGTGATCATTTCAACAGTGCTTCATAGAAACAACATTATTGGTGGAGTAGTTAGTAGCTTTCTTACTACTTAAAGAGGATTTTTTAAAAAGTATTTACATTGTCTTACATGTAAATACATTTACATGTAAAAGTATTTACATGATTTTACCTGATTTAGTGTAAATCCTCCTCCACATCCCCCAATCTCCGCTTACGCAGAAAGGCCCCTACAACCTCTGCTTTTAAATCCAGGCTTAAAACTCATCTGTACTCTTTAGCTTGCACAGACTTTTAAAGTTTTTTTCCCTGAATGTGTTTTCATTTTGTCAACTTTTTAAAAAACTTTTAAGTGTCTCCCCCCCCCCTTATTTTATTCATTCATCCCTATTTGTTGCTTCTACAGTCCATGTATTTGTCTATATTCTTCTTATGTATATCTGTGTTATGTATATCTTTTATGCCGGTAGAACACGTCGGTGCAGTGGAACTGCTGTTAAAGTGCTCTAGAAATAAAGTAGACTTGGCATTACATCAATCAGCCATAACACAAACCACGTATCTAAACACTGCTGCCGACCAAGTCGAGTCCTTTATGCCGGGGCATTTCCAGATGCCAGTGTGCCCCACCACATGCCCGATACCTCAGCATAGCTTAGGTGGTCTAGTGGACTCAAGGCATCAGTAACCAAAACAGGCGCTAACAACAGGCTGCATGATGGTCCTGCTGTTAACAACGTGGCTTCACACCTCCAAAGTTGTGAGTTCAAATCCTGGCTGGAACATTGTGTGTTTGTAGTTTGCATTCCTCTGGTTTCCTCCTGCCATCCTAGGTGGACTGGCGACTCTGAATTTTCTGTGTGTGTGTACACACGGCCATGCAACAAGGTCAGGTTGGGGACATTTTCATGACACAGGTCACCCACATGGCTAGACTGAACACACCAACAAAACACAAGGTAGGTATACTGCACCAACAAAGTCTTTCCTAGACAAAGATTTCAAAGCAAGGCGTGCTGTTTCAGCTCTTTCAAAGAAACACAAAGAAATAAGAAATGTTCGGGATCGGTGATGACATGGTTGGCCACAGAACCTTAAACAAATCAAGCGGAGTTCCCTTCAAAATATTTTTGCACCGCAAACTAGCACACTTGATATAATCATAAGTGGGGGGAAAAAAAAGATCAATCATATTGTCAGAATCTATCCTCTTATGTCACTAACCTCTCAAGTGGGAATCAGATGGGAGGAAATAATGAACCAATTGTGCAATCTTATTTCAATAGCTCATATTCTCTTTCATTTCCTATACGCCTGACTGAAGCTGACCAATAAGAGTTAATAAGTCTCCAACACCACCTAGTGGTCCAATTTATTAATAGTAATAACATTCATTTTGGGTTTAAAAACTATGTTTCTTTTTTTTTTAAACTTTGCTATTTCTTTTGCTCGTAAGAGGATTAAAGAACGGATTAGTGTTATATGCTTAAATGCTACGATAAGAAAAAGAACACAATCACAAATCTCCAGCACCAGAAAGACAAAAAGCAAGTCAAATGAATTATTTTACTTAAAAACACTCTTTAGAAGATTACAGCACACAAACTCCAAAACACAGGTTTATTGACAGCTGAGGACCAAAAATATAGCTATATTGAGGAAAATCAAAGGTCTGAATCTTATCCTGACCTGTGCTTTGCATTACTCCAAAAAGGACCAAAGATATTGCAAGTTTTTAAAAGATAAAATAGTTATTAACAAAAGGACTACATGATAGATGGATCAGGATCTATTTACAGGTCAAACAGCGTAAAATTCACTCTAAAAATCATAAAAAAAGAGACAGAGAGAAAAGCAGTCGAAGTGAGCAGTACTAAGTAAGAAACAGTGAGATGACCGATTATACTTCTGGAGATCTATGGAAGCCTCCAAAATTTTGGTCCACCTGAGCATTTAAGTTCTGATTTCTGATCATTAGGAGTTGAGCAGTATGCCTCATCTGGGATATTCAGAGATCTCCTACAGCCTTTTGCCTTAGCAACAATGACAGGTCATTAACATACTATGCTTAATAAAAAAAAACAAAAAAAAAAACACACAATTCCCAACGTTGCACATAATAGGTTAATGATTCCTATATTCTATGCCAAAGGGAGGCAAAATGCAAAAAGACAAACCTTTTGAGGCTGGAGGACATTAATTCATTATTACACAAAGCTTTTATAAATCTTGCTGCTTGGAGATATTTAATCACCTATATAAAATCAGACATAAGTGACACAAAAGGTAGGTTTTGCTCTAAATAACTGGATTTTAGGGGGAGTCACGACAATGGCAAACATCAATAGAGGGTGCCGTTCGTCTTCTAGCAGGATTCTTACAAGACATTACAAAAGGAATGTGTGAATGAGGCCTAAGAGACAGAACCTTACCCACTTCACATGTAACAAGCCCACCACATGCAACCAGAACATTGCGCAAAAGTGCCAAAAAGGGCTGGACGTTACGCATCCTCACCTGTGCTTGTCATTTTGGAATTAAAATCTTGCCATTTTGCATTGTATGTGGGTGGGTGGGGGAGTAACACTTTATCCACTACAGTGATATCTATGATATACAAAGAAACTGAAAACCCAAAGACCATTTCATGTTTCTCATCTATAGCTTAATTGTAGAACACACACTCGTTTCACTGGACAGTGCTAGTCGTCATCCTCTTCATCGTCCTCGCCCTCGTCATCTGGGTCTCGCTTTCGCTTCTCCCCCTGAACTACAGCACCATCTTCATCTGTTGTGAGAAAGCAGACATTTGGCAGTTACGGGGACAGTCCCACAGAGGTCTTCCTCATGTACACAATGGTAGTAGTGGGGCTTCCTGTCCCACTTAACTATGGTCAGATGGACAGGTGCTTACCCTCAACGTCTTCCTCCTCTTCCTCTTCTACATAATCGTCGTCATCTTCTTCATCCTTCAACACAAAGACATGCATCAATTTTAAAACAAATCCAAAACTATTACATTTACGAGGCAATCATTAAATCTCATAAATACAAATTTTGTCTGGTTATGGCACTCAGACCAGGTTTTTTAGACAAAGATTGATATTTCCGAAACAGAAAAGTCACTACCTGAATGCCTTCTTTCATGAGATAAGAGAGGCCAACTTCCTCTTCACCTTCTGAGCCATCCTCATCATCTTCATCATCTTCACCGTCACCAGTTGGCCCAGCACCATCCTCATCCTCATCATCATCATCTGCACAAAGTAATCATAAAACAGGGCTTCTCATTTCAATTCAGTGCACTGATAAATTCCATCCCATCATCAGACTACATGAAATATTTTGGTGAGAACACACTTCACACTCTTCTAGAGTAGAAGTATGCAGATGATACTCTGACTTGGACCCGAACATAATTGAAGTCACATGGGTTCATCCAGATGGCAAAAAAACTGCAAAAGGGATAATTTAACAGAAGAATACTACACTTGAAGAGCTGTGAACCAAAGAAAAAAACCCTTCAAACCCACATGAATTTATATTCTAGACCCACCATCATCTGCTTCTGAATCTGGTGCTTCATTGTCTTCCTGGTCAAAGCCATCCAGATAGGTGACCTGTGGCAGCAGCTCAAAAATGCCATCCCTGTAGTCCTCTAGCGAGGTGATCTCACAATTAAACAGGTCCAGGCTCTTCAGGTTCTTCAAATTTTGCTACATAAAAAAATGAAGAAAAAAATAGATTAAGGCAACACAGAAACACAAAACCAAAAAGTTGGACTTCCAGAAAGGAGGACACCCATTGGGACTTACCAGAGCTTCTACCGTGCTCAGATCTTTGATCTTGTTTCCACTTAAGTTCAGGTAAGTCAGATTGGGGCATTTCTCTGATAACACCTCTAAGCCTCCTGAGATGCTGTTATCACTAATCTCCAGCTGCACAGATGCAAATGGATATTATGCACAACGTACTCAACGTACACGAGCTTAATAATGGAACCCAGAACTTTATTTAGGTGCTTACCTTGCGCAGTTTTGGCAGGGAGGGCAATTTTGACAGAGCGGTGAGACCCACGTTCACCATACTCAGAAACTCCAGTCCCGTGAAGTCATCAGACATGCCTTCCACTTCTCCATCACTGGACCGGCAATTATCCACCACTAGCTCGGCAACCTACATCGCAAAATATGACAATGCCTTGGTTAGACCGAACGGTGGTGCAGGACAAGGGTGAAAGTCATTCTATTTACCTTTTTCTTCCTCGATAATAGCAGAGGAATCCCCTCCCCAAACTGTCAGTGTATTAATATGCTCCCCTGTGGCAGGACTATTGTCATTTCTGTTGAGAGCTCCAACCAAAGAATACTTTTTGGAAATATTTAATGCCTCTAGCTCATTTAATAAGTTTTAATCAGATTTTATCTTTCAATAAAAGGTACCCAACCCTTACTGCAGAAATAGCAGACACCTGCCAAACGTCTACCACATGTTTCGCTTAAGATGCACTAAAATTCATGGACACGTGGAGATGTTTTTCCATTTCATCGCGATTATTTTATACTATACAGAATGGCCTCCGTGGGAGCAGTGGGCAGCCACGAAAGGCACCCGGGGAGCAGGGTGTGGGGACGGTGCCTTGCTCAGTGGCACCTTGGCGGTTCGAACAGGCAACCTTACGATTACCGGCCGGCTTCACTGCGAGGTGACAAACATCTGGACTAATTTCATACCATTTCAATTCAAATTCCAATGAGTATTAAAGTCAAAGAGCAAAATACTACTGAATCATATCAAACCAAACTGTGAAAGTGTGTATAGATATACAGGAGTACATGTACACATGTTGGCCATAAAACGCATTACTCACTCAATTCGTTTTAAAATAAGAATGATCACTTTTACTGCGCGCCCCCACGCGTTACTGTACGGTTCACGATTCTACACATGTCACATTGTCGTCGCCCCCCCCCTCCTCGGTCCTTCCATGACGGCACACTGGACGGCTGGAGCCACGCTTGGTGCGAACCGAACTACACGCGAATTTAAACGGCGGCACGTCGACCCGGTGAACCGCTGCCGAACACGAGGTTCGATGCACCTCGGGGACACGCGGCGACAGAACTAGAACAACACATCAAAAGTCCACGCTGCCTCCGCGTCCCCCGCGATGGTTTAATGACGAGGCTGTTTCGGCCGGAATAAATGGAGGTGAGGGTGGCGGAGGCGGCAGACCCCGGAGACGCCCCCCGACTCCCGCGACCGCGGCGTCCGAGGACGCACACCGAACCGAAGTTCAGCGAAGTTTTGCCCGGTTCAGCACCAGCGTCCCTCCGGCGCGCCGGGCGCGTCGTTGGCGGGTGTGTGTGGCGCGTCGGCGCGGGTTCCGCTCATCGCGCCCGAGCAAACGGTCCGCTTTCCCGGGTCTCGGTTCCCGGTGCACCGCGGAGCCGGCCTGCGGACTTCGCCGCCCCGATGCAATTCTTTCCCCAAACTTGTGTGCATATTACCGTACCTCGGCCGGGGTCCTGTTCCTCAGTTCTAAACTGATCCTCTTCTTCATCTCCATCGTCGAGTCGATTTGCGGGAGGAAGCAAAAAAAAAAACAACAAAACAAACCGAACAAACACGCCGGAGTCGAAATCAATAAAAAGGGAAATTAAAGGAGGACAAAGTGTCGAGGTGTGACACGCCGCTCTATCCCAGTCAATGGCCGCAACACGATTACTTTGCCACCATGTTACTTCGCACCCAATTCCCCCTCTAAGCCCCGCCTTCTTTGCGTTTCAGTGGGCTGGCCTTGCTGTCTCGCACCTGATTGGTCGGCTTGGACGTCACTCAAACTCGCCCAGCGAATTATCATAATGTATTCCAAGCGGCCAAGACAATTGGCCAGAGCCGAACACACATTCCGACCAGGGGCAGCCAATCAGCGTGTCGGCACACCGTTTTTAAACTCTCCTGCCGCCCTCCTCTTTGTTCTCATTGGCGCCATCTGGAAAGCGCCACGCTATTGATAAGACAGCCTGCTGTTTTTTTTATTTTTATTTTATTCTTTCTGGGTTTGCGCGAGTTAAACTGGGCGTTAAGTATCCGGTAAATACTTCGTGGTGCCCTCTCTCAGGCCACTCCAGGCGCTTATTTCTGTCCCTTCGTCCGCCTCGTTTTATTGTGGTTGGCGAGCCCCCGTTGCAGGCATCGCGTTATCAAAATGGCTGCCGAGACGGTAATGAGCGCCCGAATCCTCCGGCTACGTCGCGCTGTCCCGTGCAATGCGACACCACGGAAAGGTTTTCAGGTGCCACGTCTCCCCGCATCAACCCGAAGTACCCGTGGTTGCAAACCCGGCGCCGTGAATTACGTGGGGGGTTTATTTAACGCGGCATGAAATATTCCGGGAGGCGGGAGCTTGTTCGTTCGCCCGGTCACCCTTTATATGGCAGGACGGACTACGTTTACACCCCAAAAACGCAGCGAACGTAGTGCACACGTTTAAATGCCCCGGCGCTGTATTTTACATTCGCGTAGAGTGCAAATCAACAGAGGAACTGCACACGACTCGTCAAAAAGGAACAATTAAATAAAGAGCAATTTGTCCACCGTAGGTAGAATAAGGGGGCACGACCGAATAAAAACGAATGAACGCGATTCATAACGAATCGTGCACTTATAACGACTCATTAATGTGAAGTCGCCAGGTATAAAGGGGAGGTGCACTGCCGCGTGTAGACGCTAGGTGTCGCACTGCTCACTGGCATGCCATTAATGGAACAATGGGCGACTTCTAACCTTACCGCCACCGAACCCACCGCGTGATTTCAGCAGTCAGCAAAATGCAATTTGTGCCACTCGATACACGCACACGGCAGAGGATAAATGTGTTCAAACGTCATCCTTTTTTTTTGTTGTTGTCCCAGGGGCAGAGTCTGGTGTTAGTGCACCAGTTGACAATTCATCTGCCAAATCGGTTCAGCCTATTCATTCAGTAATAATAAAGCGGATGTGATTACTGGTTCTCGGCCTATATGCACAACTTCCCAATGACTTGCATTTTTTGAGTAATGATCGTCTCGGGTAAAGACGTTTTGTAGACTGGTGGGGCACTTGGGGTAGGTGTCTGCATTTGTTATGTGACAATAAATGGCGAGCACCAAGAATAGGAGGATGTTGGTTTGTATTGGGGTTTTTTTTGTAGCTATTTGGTGTTAAACATATTATCTGTGTCTTCATGTGCGCTTGCCCATTTGATATATTCATTATACGTTAAAGCATTATGACTCCTGAAATTATTACACCTCGCACTGCACCTCGTATACTCCGAGCCTCCAGTCCTGCTCGCCTGGTCCCTCCATCTCTGAAGGTAAAAGGAAGACATTCATCTAGACTCTTCTCCGTCTTGGCCCCTCGGTGGTGGAATGAACGTCCCCTTGAGGTCAGAACAGCTCAGTCACTGAGTATTTTCAAATGGCAGCTCAAGACCTTCCTCTTTAGAGAATATTTAGATTCTTATTGTCTGACTTATGTACAGAATCTACAACAAGAGTGAATAAAAAGATTGTGTTCATAGTTGGGGGTCCTAGTGAACCAGAATTGATCACTTCATTGATTGTAACATGGAAGCACGTTGTAAGTCGCTCTGGATAAGGGAATCTGCCAAATTCCTTGAATGTAAATGTAAATGAAATACCCATGCTTTTGCCCCTTTTAAAATGACATAAAGAAAGGTGAAAAAGAAGATTAGGAGGAAAACCTTAGCGTGTAATTAATTCTTCTTCCACAGAAATACACTTTCACTTGTGCTTTCATATTATTAATATAATCAAAATGACCTTTATCTACTTATTTGTGATACTGACTTTGCTGTATAGCTTATTAGAATGGTCTTGGCTTTTCTTCATCTGGATCAGACACACGACCTTCCATGAACTCTAGGGCTGGTGGATGTGGGCGTGGAAACTAATGGAGTAGAATCCCTTTTCCAAAAGGACCGTAACTACTGTAAACACATTATAATTATAGCTCATCAAGCAGTATTTCTTACCTCACTACAATAATGTTAATTATTAAAATGAATTATTATAAAGTAAATTAGTAAAATACACAAATATAAATTAAGTAAGTTGAGAGAGTACAAAATGGCAATGGGCACAGCAGTAAACACGGGCTGTTCACTTTCTGCTGCTTTAAAGTAGCACCTCACTACAGGACATGCCCATGACTGCATATACAGGTGCTATTTAAAGGTGGATGCTGGGTGGAGCCTGTCAGCTCTCAGGCTGGCAAGGCCACAGAACCAGGAGGCTGTTCCTTCCCCTGAGAGTGGATGCAGATCAGCGGCCTCACCCTGTGGCAGCTGGATTTGTAGGTGCTCTGTTCTCCGATTCCTTTGGTGTAAGTCTGGCATTTGATTAGGTAGGGTGCTATTGGCCTAGAGGGTGAGACACTTGACAATGAACCAGAAGACCACAATGTCACAGCATGACAATTAACCCCTGTCTCCAGAGGGACTGTCAGTAGCTCTGGATAAGGGTGTCTTATAAATGCTGTATATGTAAATGTAGGACTGAGAGCGAACAGAGAACAGACATTGAAAAATTTCCTTTATATATTAAGGAATAAAATGAATATCTGACACATGTATGCTCTACACTCCAATGAAAAATGATTGTCATTGTGAAACACAGCACAATACATGGTGACACAATGAAATGTGTCCTCTGCTTTAACCATCACCCTGAGTGAGCAGCGGGCAGCCATGACAGGCGCCCGGGGAGCAGTGTGTGGGGACGGTGCTTTGCTCAGTGGTACCTCAGTGGCACCTTTGGGCAGTGGTGGCCTAGCGGTTAAGGAAGCGGCCCCGTAATCAGAAGGTTGCCGGTTCGAATCCCGATCCGCCAAGGTGCCACTGAGCAAAGCACCGTCCCCACACACTGCTCCCCGGGCGCTTGTCATGGCTGCCCACTGCTCACTCAGGGTGATGGGTTAAATGCAGAGGACAAATTTCACTGTGTGCACCGTGTGCTGTGCTGCTGTGTATCACATGTGACAATCACTTCAATTTATTATTATAACCGGCAACCTTCCGATTAGAGGTCAGGCCACCATTCCAGGGATCTTTAGTTTGAGCCAGCATTAATAATGGGTTAAATTCAGAGAAGCAAGCTACTAGTCAGTTGTTCCTAACTGATAATCTTCAACGCCCCCACCCCGTCTTCACTTACAGCTCTTCGTCTCTGACTCTCTGTGTGTGACAGAAAGCAGTGACAATGGAAGACTGACCTAAATGCTGTGCCACATAGAGTACAGATGGTTTATTTCTGTGGTGACGACAGGAGATAATGTAAGCAGAGGTTTGATAATGAACTTTGTACGGCTGGTTTGACCGGCATTCCTGCGTTCCTGTTGTGACACCTGTTTTGAACATAATCCCACACTACTGAACATCTTAACAGAGATGTGTAGAAACAATGTACATTGTAATTTCAAATGTTTCATTTTAACATGTACAGAGCCACACACACACACACCGAGTGTCAATATTGAGCGAATCGAAGAGTAGAAGGTTGTATTTATTTGAAATAAATGTGTTAGCTGTTTACTGTTGGAATATATAGATACAGCTGGGGATTTACGGTGATCAGGATGAACGATAACGGCATCTCCAAGCAGGAGTCCGAGGAGGAGGCATGAATCTTGGCCTAGTTACACAGGGATTCGTTCCCATGAAGGGCCACCACATACCAGCATAGAATGCCATGTGCATAGATCTGTTTTTGGCCACCGATCCATCGCGCCGGGAGCTGCAGTCTGCACAAGAACAGTGTTTTGTTTTGAGGCCAGGAGACCATGAGAGAATATGCTGGGTATGAAGTTTCGTTATCTGCTGTCGAGTTATGCTGGTTCAGGCATGCTCTGAGCCACTCGAATCATTCAGATGGCCGTTAACGGCAAGGATTTCAACAGCGGTGACTCATAAAGGGGGCTTCCTTTTGTTCTCTGTATTTTATATGGCAACGGTTGTTTCTCCGTACCGTCACTAATCAGTGAGAGCGAATCAGACCCAGACAGATGGGTCTGCTTGAAAAACAGATTCTCAGGTCTTGTCCACAGGATCATTTCTGTATAATAAAATGTTTTTCCTCGTCACGGTTCGGGTGCAAAGCTGAAATAGGTGCGGAAGGTTGTCATGATGAAGAAGGGAATGTGTCGATATACAACACAAACTGGCACAAGGGCCAGAAAATAGGGTGCAGAACCCAAAGGCGTGTGAGTTAAAGGTGCCCTATTATGAGATTATGAGATTTCACATTTAGTCCACATTAATATGGACATTATTTCCTTTTGTGTTTCTGTCTTCGGGTTCATTTAAGTTAATTTCTGTTTCCTTCAGTTCGGCATTGTGATTGTGTCGTTTGTATATAAATAAAAATCTCTTTCCTGCCGCTTTGAAAGTGAAGTGATTGTCATTGTGATGCACAGCACATGGTGCGTACAACAAAATGTGTCCTCTGCTTTTAACCCATCACACAAAGTGAACAGCCATGACAGTCGCCCGGGGAGCAGTGTGTGGGGACGGTGCTTTGCTCAGTGGCACCTCAATGGCACCTTGGCGGATCGGGATTCGAACCCGCAACCTTCTGATTACAGGCTTGCTTGCACCACTGCCCCACTGCTTCTGCGCCTCCTCCCCATCCAACCGCAAACCATGACATGCTTAAATTGCCAAATTAGTTTGTGCAAATACAGAAATATTGCTTATCTATCAAAAGAAGAAGAATGTCATTATGAAGCAGTACGATGAAATTGAAGGGGCGGTTCACTAATGGTTCTTGTACACTGAGCAAATAATAAGAATATAAAAGTAAATAAATGTAACGTAAGTTACACAATCAGGAGTTATTAAAATATGTTTTATCGTTTAAAGTTTAAGAATGTAATGTAAAAAAAGTACTAAAGAGGTTGCTGTTGACTTGGCTGACTGCTCTTAATGCCACATCGCTGAGACAGTTTGAGAAACATTAAGAGAAACATCAGGTTTTCCTGCCAGACTCCTGTCAGCCAACAGTAATAAATGACAAAAGCAATTCAGCCTTCAGTTTGCATGTTGGGATTTGTCTGTTCGTCTTTTTTTTGACCGTTTTGCAGGAAAATATCCTTTGCGGTGTTAAGTTTAGTCTAAATGTCTACCTTGGCGAGATAGAGTTGCACTAAGCCCCTCTGGCCCTGCCCTGCTCCACCTCCCACCTATAAAATCCGCCGGCACCCCCAGACATGCACACAGAACGCACTTCTCTTCCCAGTCACTTGCCTTCTCCTCACCAGCATGCACAGACGACTGCTCTCTGTGTGGGTGACCGTGGTGCTGCTGATGCCTGTGTGCAGGGGTGAGTACACATTTTCACTCACACATTTTCAAGCACAAGACTGAAGTTGGACTTGCGAGGCTGCGCTGCACAGTGCACTGTTTACATGGAGGGGGGGGGGGGGGGGGGGGGCATAGAAATCCCTGTTTCAGATAGGAACGAGCTGAGCAAATCAACCACTGCAGGACAGTCAGGGGCCTGCTGAACTAACTCTCAGTGTAATGCAGTGTGAAAGATACAACTGTCTGCTGCATGCTATGCACTAAAGACAGACTTTGGTGCGTCCACCTTGTCTGATCATTCACATCTACAGCATTTATCAGACGCCCTTCTCCAGAGCGACTTACAATCAGTATTTACAGGGGACAGTCCTGGAGCAACTTAGGGTTAAGTGTCTTGCTCAGGGACACAATGGTAGTAAGTGGGATTTTGGAGAGTGTGTTACCTACTAGGCTACTAGAACCATGTTAATTTTGTCTTTGTGTCTTATTAAGAAGCAGACAGATGTTGGGTGCGTGCCCAGTGGGCCGTGATGAATGTAGTTCAAACTTTATGTTGCTGTGTTTAGTGAGTAATGCAGCTAATACCACGCTCTGATGAGATGCGTGTGGGCCAAGAGGAGAAGAAAAAATTAAAATAGTCACACACAAGTGTGCGTTTTGTGCCTGCCTTTCAGGTCTCCAGCCCTTAGCCAAGGTAGGGAAACGCTGCTGCAATAACAGAAATGTACATTCAAGAGATCATTTCCCCTCCTTAAAAACAGACGCTTGTTTAAGACCTGGGTGCACACAGGGATTTCACTGCAACCCTGCAATTAGTTTACTAATTAATGGGCCCGATTTGGCTAAAGATTATCTCAACTTGGGCTGAACTGACATTTAACTCAAAATGCTGGATTGAGAATCCTCTCATTAAAATGTGTGTGAGGCAGAAGTGAAATATTCTTCGTACATGCTGCTTATTGTACAGAATCCTTAACCCGTGAAATATAGACGTGATTGTAGAAGCTACCATTTTTGACTGGAAGAGTGAGATTTATTTGAAGAGACTTGTCTTGGTGTGCCTCTTTTTGCCTTCAGGGCATAGGGGATGAGGAAACTGGCTTATCATACAAATCTGATGACAGCGGAGGAAAAGAAAATCCCTGAAATGGGCGGCTGCAAGACGTCAAACTAAGAGCGGACTTAGAGACGGAAAAGAACTTTTGTTAACCTTACCATGGGTCTTATAGAACAACATAAAAACGGATTCAAATAATGAAGCAATTTGCATTTCCCCCGCAAAATCAGCCGGGTGTGGGTGCACTATTCAAACAAGTTTTTTCAAGCGTGCCCTGTTCATAACATCCCTCATAGAACAGAACTACACCATCACTGGGAGATTCCATCAGAGTAACCCAATACTCCTCCCTGCTCGCACGCTTACTTTCCCTGGGCCACTGCAACACGGCGCAGAGCCTATATATCCTCCATTCAGGGTGTGATTGATGGATTTGGGCCTCAAGTCGTCCACGTTATCCTGCATTATCCCACTGTCAAGTCATATATCCTTGTTTCAGGAACAGACACGCCTTTTGTGCTGCTATTGTTCTGCGCTGTCTCTCCAGAGCATAACTTAGCCAAGAAGTCTTTATTTGTCTTGGTCCAGAAGAATTGGAACCTTTTTTGCAGCCTTGAGGCATGGAGCTTTTGTTTGCATCTGTAATCGTGTGATTAACAGCACATTGCAAATCTTTGAAATCCGAGACGCTCAAAGAAAGGGATTTTCTGATGACAGATGTGAGTGACTCATCTTTTTGTGCTCTTTTTCAACTTAACTTGCAGGTAACGACCCGCAATATGAACCTGAATATGTTACAACAACCGAAGACTATGACTACAACTCAACATTTGATTATTACATATATTGTACGTCTTCTGCATTTCTAGTTTTACACATTTTGTTTCTCCTTTATTATAATGCATCTGTTGAAAATGATGATTATCTGTTTTCAGACAATACAAGCAGTGTGAATTATAATGTGTATGAAATATTAAATAACTCTGATGAAGACTCTACACACACGGGTAATTATTATGAATATGATTTCATGTCAAAGCATCAGTATCAGTATCAGTTCCTCAGGCAGTTTTGATCCTGTTCTTCTCACTTCTAACTGGTTATATTCGTAGACAAAGAAAATCCTAACATTCGTCACAGCCTTAGTAAGGTATGTTTATGTTTTTATACATGAATTATATGCAATTGGTAAACATTAAATCATCATTAATGCACACAACATTTTGTTGTTGTACAGGCCACAGGGACCGTATCTGCACAATTTATTCCACTGCTGGTCTTATCCCTCCACCAGCTCTGTCATATGTTTTAAAATGGAATAAAGTTCAGTTCAGTTCAAGGTCAGTGAAAAGTCTGTTAAAGCTGAATGTCAGTCCTGTATAATCTATAGACTTTCCTGGGATAAAGGCAAAATCTAAAAGCGTTTTATTTGATGTCTGTTTGTTTAGTTGTGATGGAGCTATACTGTTTATATTTACATAAATGAGATATGAAATATGAAATATTGAGATGTACAGGGTGGGAGGGTTTTTTGTGTTCATAATTACTGGCATACAACATTCTCTAATAATCACAGACAAAATTATGAGGAGGGTGGAAGATGTGGATTTGAGAATTGTTCTCTTTGAACCTTTTCAGAACTGCAAAGAAGAGGAGTAATCTGGGCCATGCCATCAACTGTAACAAGCCCACATGATTAGGCACACTTATGCACTTAAAGGACATTTTTTAGGGACCTATATTTGCAGCAATAATTAATTTCAAGCTCTATGTTAAAAGATGTCATCTGTTTATTAACAAATAATGTACATTTATTCATAGGCTTGAATTGTGTTGTTTTTTTTTACTTAATGGCTCTTTTGACAGCAATATTTCTCCTATCGTATAACATGGATAGACACTGTATTGTCACAGCATCTTCAGTTTAATTGTACAATAACTATTTGTATAATAAAAACATTACTTGACTAGAGGTCTAAAGCTAAATGAGGATAAATGGTGATAAAATGTTGAATAATACAAATAATTCATTCATAGATACTAAAAACACTAAATTACTACAGGAATGTATAAATCAATAATGACATTTCAAAATGCACATTAAAGAGATACATAAATAACAAGTTATGAACATTTTAAAACTATACAAATTACTCTGCAACAGGCTGTCTGGATGATTGTAACCAACATTGCCACTGTGTGGTGAAAACTTCTCTTTTTCATAAACCATCAGTGCCTCACGTATTCCAACCCAGTCCAAGATTCACTTTCTCGCTTCCCAACAGGTATTTCCATCATCCACCATCCCACTGCTACTGTATATGACGATGTACAGCACTGTGCAGTGGTTTTAGTAAAGGTTTAGAGTAAAGAAAAGGTTTTTGAAATAGTTCAGAAAGGGCCAGGAGCAACAATTCAAAAGCAAAAATGGCAATAATTTCATTTGGTTTGTTGATATTTGAGATGTACTACAAAAACTTGAGGCTGGTCTCTCCCACAAGCAAATGTCTACAGATGGAGAACAATATTGTATTACTGCTCGGAGGACAATAGGATTACAGAGTCTCTTTCGCTACACAAATAATGACATTGCTTGATTAAGGACAGAAGGACATTCGGAAGTAAACTGTTTAAGTAAATCCATTTAAAGGACCCTAATGTGAATAGACCTAATAAATGAGTGAATGAAGGTGCAAGACTAGGCTGAACTTTCGTCCCCGTCCCCGTCCCCCACGAGGAGGTCCCGGTGAAGACGTCACCGGTGGGTTAAACCCATCTAAAACAGGAAAAAGATTAGTCCCGCGAATGGAACAACCAGGCCGGATTAATGTCGCCTGGGTCTCCCTTTCTGGGGTTTTACGTAACGGGCAGCGCCGGGGATGTGAAAGTCCTGTTTACTAGGTCATGAAGCAGCGCGACTTTCTCCATATCGCACGACATCCGCGAAATCGATCTGATTTAGCAGGCCAAACGTCCGCACCCCATCCACGGTTTCAAACGACCTGGCACTCTGTCCTCCAAACCAAGACTGGATGTCTGCACGAGCTCCCCTCCAGGTTACCTAATTAGTCGTCTAATCGGGGTGGAGATTAATTGTATAAAGGGAATTTGCCAGGCTTTGGGTGCCCCGGTTCAGCACCCTGGACAACGTCCCTCCACTGAGAACCATGGCCAGAACAGGCACGCTTCTACTGGCGCTGTGCGTCCTCCTCTGCTCCGTCTCGCCCGCCAGCCCGGCCCGGCCCGGCGAGCAGAAGCGAGAGCTGGTGAGTTCATTCATTTCATTTCATCTGACTTAAAATACTTCAATTAAGCAAAACAAATGCAACACTGTTCAAAGGTTTGTGGTCATTTAGAAAAGTCCTCGTTTTTAATGAAAAATGACAAATAAACGATAAATAATCATTGACAAGTCTGAAACTATTGAAAAGGTTTTCTAATAATCAATGAGACTTTGGAAATGGCAGGTTAACACAGCCTTCCATCTCAAAACTAATTGCTGCTGATAAAGTTCCTCTCTACATGTATGCAGATATTCCATCATTTCCAGTTACAGCATTTACACTTGACGCATGTGATGCCTTTTTAATGCTAAAAACTATTGTTTCCTGTTTAAAATTGATAATTAATGGATAATAAAATCATGTATAATTAATATATAAGTGTGCATTACCTAGATGCTGGAATATTTCAATAGTCTCTATACCTTTACCAGCTGGGTGTTCTTCAGAACGTTTTAGAAAAACTTCAAAACCGAAGAATGACTATTTGGGAGAGGAAGCACAGTCGTCTTCCTAATGTAAGTAAGCTGCGCTTGGCAGAGAGTAAATAATGTAAATTAGTATAAACTGAAAAGAAAAGCTAAAACGGCACAGTGCGCCACCTAGCGTCTGGTAGAGACATGAACAGTTCACCCAACTGAATGACGTAACACTGCCGTAGCCTAGTTCTGCAATGCAATCGTGCTATTTGTCTTTGATGGAATTTCCCAGATTAAATTGAGCACTAAACATTTCTGTCTTTCCGCAGTGCAACGTTGGGGATTTCTGCACAGTCAAAAAAGGGCCGCGCTTTGGCCAACTCTGTGACTGCCCACGAGGCTCAAAATGCAACCTGTTTTTCTTAAAATGCTTGTGACCCGAGTGCACAATTCATACTTTTTTTATTGACAAAAATATTTTCTGTAAAATGCATTTTATTTAAATAAACAGCTTTATTATTTATAAAGGAAATCTCACTTTTTCAGACTTTAATGCGAATTTTATTCTATTTCAAGTACAGCAGCTTTTGATGAGTGTTTGACATTCACATGTTAGTGGAATTGTGCTTAATGTAATATGGAAAGAGCTGTCGAAAATAATATACAATCATCCTATATTTTAAGTATATATTTTTTCAAACAAACACAGAGAGGGGCTTTACAGCAAATTGCTAGAATATGGGCAGTAGTGTACCTTGCGGCTAAATGCCCCGTAGGCCCATACAGTCCTCCATCCAGATACTATAATGACTCAATCTGCCTGCGGACCTTTTCAGACACAATGCGGTCCAGGGCTCTCTGGCGTGAAATGACCAGCAGAACAAACAGAACCGTCAGGCCCATCATGGTCCCCTCAAACCTCCAGAAGGCCATCTCTTCCATCCCTGTAGAAATGCAGCTGTGGTGGTAAACAGGCTCTGGTTAGGCAAAGCATCCAGAAACCATGAGAGACATTTTTTAATAGAACAGTTTCTGCTTTTACGCTTTATAAACTTTAAAAACAATATTTCGCTTTTAAATGAGTGACCAGTCACCTCTTGAAGTCAATCTTCTCTGACCTTACACATTGGACCTTCTGTATGAATCCAGTCGAATGGCATACTGACCACCATTTCTAAAGAGAAATGAAATGAATAAAAGATGACCCATGAAAGACTCTTATGGGGTGGTTTCATGTTGTATAATGGATGCAGGCTTATATTATATATAACCGTCACACTGGCAGGACATGGCGAAGAAGAAGGACGCGTACGCACCACGTCACGAGACGGGGGAAACACCACCAAACAACGACCCTGCGGCCAACAGACACGAACAGGGCAGATTTATATGATCAGACACAGGTGCACACAACCAGGAAACATAGTAACACAGGATCAGCGTGGAACTCCGGATCCCGACTAAAGAGCACTGACTAAACAGAGAAGTGAGGAAGCAAGAGAATAAGACGCATAGACGCGTGTAGACACACACCAGGGAAGAGACAGAAGGACGTGGCCAGAGAGACGACGCGCTTCTGCTCGTTCACCCAACATGCCTCTCACCATTTGAATCCGATCGCAAGGAGCACATTCGGCCAGCACCACGACCTCCTCCTTCTGCCAGCAGGGATCGCGGAGCGGCTCTGGCGAGAGATTTCGTTTAGTTTTTTTTTTTTTTTCGATCGGTCGAGGTCGACGGCGGCGAGCTGCTGTACCTGCGGTGTCGCGTTGTCGTTGGACGGCGGCGGCCGCAGCGCTGTGCGGAGGGTCGTACGATTAGTGTCACACACGCGTTATTCCGCACAAACGTCACACCGTCGCGCCGCGTACCTGGGAGTCGCCGCGGCCAGGAGGAGAGCGCACACCGCAACCAGTTCTGCTACCTGTCCGGGGAAAGCCATCGCCTTTCTCTTACCTGCCGTCGTCGCGTCTAAAGCAGGAGGGACGATTTCATTCGGTTTAATTACAGGCAACGTTCGCTTTGCGTGGGTTTTAAGGCGCACAGATGCATGCAAACGCGCAACAAGTCCTCCATTCGGTCATATCTGCCTGTCCGGAAACTGCAACCTAATACGGGGTCCGCCGCGTCCCGGGTTCTTTATCGCGCTTCAGCAGCCGGCCAAAGTTAGTCCGAGCGGCCGTGTAACACCCCGGAGCTTCCGTTTACACGGGCATTTAAACGCCTTACCGCCGGGAAATGGCGAAACTTTCCAGAAGGATCGTGTCTGCTGCCCCTGCTGGACCGACGATCGAGTGTTCGCGTTCAAACACGCACAAAAAAAGGCCCCGCCGTCCTTCATGATCGATTCGAGAAATGTGTCTTCCATCAGGTGGTCATGGACAGCTTCATCCCACAGGCAGCCATACAACTGAACTCTCGGGGACTTTCCACTCTGGACTGACACACTTACACACACACACACACACACACCACCTCTGTAATGTACAAACGTATCTTTAAATAGATAAATAATGCATGCAAATGTGTATTTTGCTGTTGTCAGTATAAAAAGATGCCCCATGAAAGACTCTTATGGGGTGGTTTCATGTTGTAGAATGAATGCAGGCTTATATTATATAGAACTGTCACACTGGCAGGACACAGGAAGGACGTGCACGCACAACGTCACAAGATGAGTTTAATACCTCTGTTATATTGTAATATTATATACTAAGTGAAAGTGAAGAGAGTCATTGTGATACACAGCAGCACAGCACACAGTGCACACAGTGAAATTTGTCATCTGCATTTAACCCGTCTCCCTTGGTGAGCAGTGGGCAGCTCATGACAGGCGCCCGGGGAGCAGTGTGTGTGCTTTGCTCAGAGGCACCTCAGTGGTACCTTGGCCTCGGGATTAGAACCGACAACCTTCTGATCACAGGGCCACTTCCTTAACCGCTGGGCCACCACTGCCCCGCACCACTCCATTTTGCACAGCCATATTTGCACTGTTTTACTTTGCACATTTATTCTTCATTCCACCAGTTTAGCATTATCTGTCTTATTGTTGTCTACATGTTTTTTTAGTTATATGTTACCCTTGCCCTGCCTGTGTCCCCTGTTTGCACTTTATGTTGCCCAGTTTGTCTGTGTCGCACACGAGCACTTTTTGAGTGTGTAACTTTGTCTAATCGTTCAAATGTTACATGTAGCACCAGGTTCTGGAGAAACGTTGTTTCATTTCACTATGTGGGTTCTAACATGTATATATCGCTGAAATGACAATAAGGCTCAACTTGAACTTCGAAGGCCAAGGGCCCTCAATCAACAGCTCTACATGAGCAGCCATTGTCCAACATGCAGCTTTCCACAGAACCAAAACACACATGATGGAGCCTCCATGGAAAACATCTTCAGTGGCATCTCCTTCTGCCTTTTTAAGTCTACGCTCTTAAACGTTTGGATTTTGTACCTCAACTTACAACCTGGTTATACTTCACCAGCACAAAGCGTGAATAATTTTCCCCAGTGTCAATATTTTTGTGTCCTCTGCATTTAACCCATCAACCATAGTGAGCAGCCATGGATGGCGCCAGATGAGCGGTGTGGTGGCACCTTGACTGTTCGGGATTTGAACCTGCTTCCTCACCCGCTAGGCCACCCCTGACCCTTATTAAAACACCTGCTGTGTACCTGTCTTCCTTCCACAATGTATTGCCTACAGATACACATCTGAAGCTTGCCAGATATTTAGATGGTGCATGCAGGACAGCTGCCTTGCTACAGTAAGCACAGTAGTAGATCTAACTGCTAAGCTAACTGCTAAGAAGCAGTCAAAATATTTTAAACGTGCATTTTATGCAAATAATTGCTGCAGTGATTAACAGAATACATTTGACATAGCAAAATAACAACAGACACAAGACACAGAATAAAATTACGAAACAGGAGATAGATTTGGTACTTTTTAAATTAATTTGGACTAATGACGTAATGTACAAATGTATCTTTAAATTGCACAAAGCACATAGATAAATAATGCATGCAAATGTGTATTTTGCTGTTGTCAGTAAAAAAAAAAAAAAAAAAAAAACTTTGTGTAAGATCCAGGCATCAATCAGACTGAGTTTTCTCTGGATAAATTTGTCCTGTTCTCTGTCTATTACTAAAATAACAATTTGGAGGTTTTTCCCCAATTTCTCCCCAGAAAACCACCAACAAGAGCAGGTCAATGATTTAGTAGAAACACAGCTAGTTGGGAGAAAACTGTGGCTCATAAAAGTAAAAAAAATAAAAATAAAATAAAGAAGCTACATTTCATCTGCATGGGCTGGTTTTGCCTGGTCACTGGCTGAACTTTTTTGCCCTGAAGCTGATATGATGCCCTGAGGCAGAGGGTCTATCATTCCATCACCCAGGGCTGTACTTTTACTGATGTTTCTCTCCTGAACATCCCCATTATCGTCCACTTCAGCAGCGTCTGGAGACTGCAAAAGCCCTGGAGAAGCTGTGTCTGGAGGCTCGGGTGGAGTCAATTCTGAGGAAAGTGGTGCAGCGTCAAGGAGAACTTCAGCGCCGTCAAGGTCCTCTGATGCTTGTAACGGTGAGGCATGATCGTTAAGAATGTTCCTGGAGATGACTGCAGAGTAAATAGTAATGCAATGATCAACCAAAAACTATATAAAACGTATTAAGATTAATACACACAAGCCTGTTCTAAAACAAACCTCCTGGAGACACATAGACTTCTTCCACTGCCGGAGAATTCCTGCTCAAAGGACCATAACTCGGGGAGATAATGAGCAGTAGTGAAAAGAAGAAAATCTAGGGGTAACAACACCACACACACACACAAATTTAATACACATTGTGCATACAGATATAATTATCATAAGATGGAAGTACCCCCCCCCCCCCAGGCTTCCAAAATCCCACCACCTATTCCCAAAAAACAGCACTTAACAAAGTCACCCAGTTAAAGGAATCCATGGGGAAAAAAATGGATAGTTGGAGAACAAAATGGAGATGTGCTCACCATGATGCAGGTGCTCGTCTGCGCTGCCTTCGAAGCGGTTTGTTTGATGAGAGACTGAAGCTTGCGCAACTGAGCCATTAGTGATCTGTATAAACAGTTTGGACGATTCTTGTAAAAGAAACACACTGTACTGTCTGAATGTTGCACCTACAGACAAGACCCTGCTGTTCGGCATTCCTGCTGAAAGGACACAAATTCAGCTGAAAGGGAGTGAGTCACTCACACATTGTGCTTCTCCAGCTGCTCCGCTGTCCTCTGCAGCTCCTTGTTCTGCACCGAACAGGCCTCCACCCTAACAAATACAACGGCACTGTTCACATGAAAGAGTATGACTTCTGGTCCTGTGTGTTGGTTTCATTTGTTGTACGTAACAAAACCTAAGTCTTTTCAGAAAGATGCGAATTTGAGAACTTCACCTGCTCTCCAACCCATCAATGTACTCCTTCTTCCTGCGCCGGCTGTCCTGCGCTGACAGTTTATTTCGGATTTTTCGACGGACCTTCTTAAGAACTCTCTCCTCCGCCTACAAAATTACAAGGTAACATGTAACTTTATAACCGATATCCAACCTTCCGTTCATATCAAAAATCTTAGAAAAAGTCGTAGCCCAGCAGCTGAGCGCATACCTAGACTGTAACAATGTCCATGAAGTATATCAATCAGGATTTAGACCTCATCATAGCACTGAGACAGCGCTGGTTAAAGACCTGCTGTTGGCCTCTGATCAGGGACGCATCTCGCTGTTTGTCCTGCTTGATCTGAGTGCAGCGTTTGACACTATCGATCACGCTATTCTCCTTGCCAGGTTAGAGAATGTTAATGGGATTAAGGGAACAGCCCTTGAATGGTTCAGATCATATTTGACCGACCAATATCAGTTTGTGGACATCAATGGTGTTTCGTCTTCACATAGTAAAGTCGAGTTTGGTGTTCCACAAGGTTCTGTCCTAGGTCCGTTACTTTTTTCTCTAAACATGTTACCTTTAGGCGACGTCATCCGCAAACACGGTATTAGCTTTCATTGCTACGCTGACGACACACAGCTGTATCTGTCAGCAATGCCAGATCAGAGGCAGCAGCTGAACAAAATAGAGAATTGTCTGAAGGACATTAGACAGTGGATGCTTACCAACTTTCTCCTGTTAAACCCTGACAAGACAGAAGTGCTTGTACTTGGGCCTCAAGCAGCCAGGCATAAACTGGCTGACTACACCATAACCCTGGATAGCCTTTCTATCTCACCGAGTATTGAAGTGAAGGACCTAGGTGTCATCATTGATGCAGGTCTCTCATTCAATTCGCATGTAGATAATGTCACTAGAATAGCATTCTTTCACCTTAGAAATATTGCAAAAATAAGAAATATCATTTCAATGCATGATGCAGAAAAGTTGGTCCATGCATTTATTACATCAAGGTTAGATTACTGCAATGCATTATTGTCTGGATGCTCTAGTAGGTGCATGAGTAAACTCCAGCTAGTACAGAATGCTGCAGCCAGAGTTCTAACCAGAACCAGGAAATTTGACCACATCACCCCAGTCTTACAATCACTGCACTGGTAACCCATCAAATTTAGGATTGACTACAAAATCCTACTTTTAACCTATAAAGCTCTAAATGGTCTCGCCCCACAGTACCTGAGTGAACTTTTGGTTCTTTACGAACCGCCACGCCCCCTTCGATCAATGGGTGCGGGGTCACTACTGGTACCAAAGGTGCAGAAGGTCACAGCTGGGAGCAGATCCTTCTCCTATAGAGCTCCGCAGTTGTGGAACAGCTTGCCTGTCAGTGTCCGGGATTCAGACACAATCTCAAAACTTCTGTTTTCTCTGGCTTTTTGCTAAAGTCCTAGACCCTCATTTCACTTCATCTTGACGCAGTGTCAATTATAAAGTCCAGTTTATCACAGAGTCCCCCTGTTAGACAAAGTTAAATTCACCCTAGTTAGGCTGTCCTAGTTAGGGTACCGGGCCACTGTAGCACCAATATACCACATATTGCAGTATCGGTCGTACAGTGCAACCGTCTGCCGCTGCTTCTGTTTGTTTTTCTCCGAGACACGGAATCAAGCACCCAGACTACTGGCAGACCCCAGTGAAGAGACCAGCAAATAAATCCTGGTTCCTGACAACTGCTTAACAAGGACATACCATGAAACAAACCAGAGGGTCACCACAGCCGCCACCACCACCGTTACAACTACAGCTATAGGGATCTTCAAATGGACCAGTAACATCATTATTGACACGTAATCTAGACCATGACACTGACTACATCCTGGACTTCTCCAACCCTACAACTGTAGGACTTATTATTATATCATCCCCAGCCCTGCACTGACACCATTTGCAGGCTCACTCTACCCTGGAAGAGTAGAGTGAGCCTCTACCCCTCTCTGTATCACTCCTTCCCAATGTTTCTTCCTTTTTTTTTCTCTCTCCTAGAGTTTTTTTTGTGTGGAGTTTTTCCTTGTGTGCAGAAGGGTCAAGTGTGGGGGGTGTCAACTGTAGGGCCTGTCAAAGCCCATTGAGACATACTGTATGTGATTTTGGGCTATATAAGAAATAAATGTTGTTGTTGTAGTATAACTTTTTTACACTTCCACAGTTCCATTCCAGGCTGCGTGAACCCCTTTATAACCAGACTCTGGGCCCAACACACCTTGGTAAGGGGAAGATTGTTCGGCAGGGAGATTCCTTCCTGGTTCAGAAGCTTCTGCTCCTCCTCAGTCAGGTGAAGCTCCGGGTAAGACTAAAAATGGCAGGAGGCACCATTACTCTAATTAGTTAAAGACATACGAAGACAAAGAAGAGTCAAACAAGAGAGTAACACTGTATAAAGCTCACCAGTGTGGTGTCTGAGTTGCTGTGCTCATGACAAACATGAGATGTGGAGTGAACATTCTCTGCATTTTCAGCAGAAGCAAGGGGGAAATCATTAACAATACAGGAGTCAGAAACCAGCATTTGGGAACTCCACTCGTCTAAAGAGACAAATAGCGAAAAAAAAAAAAAAAAAAAAAAAAGATATAAAAAGAAAAGTTCTTCATTTCATGAGCCATTAATATATGACATAATGGAAAGATAAATAAATAACTCAATCCTTCTAAGGATTAAGAAATGCAAATGGAAAAAAAATTCACTTTGTAAGCTTATTCAACATTAATATGAGTTCCCTCTGACCTGTCTGTGGTCCTGCAGTGGCTAGAAATGGTGGTGTGTGCAATGAGTGCTTTGGCCATTCTGCGACTGTCTCCCCTTATGTTGTCAAAAAGGGACAGGTTACCTCCCATTTCTCTGGGGAGTGTTGGTGATGTCATTTCCGTAAATGCACGATCAACTTCTATAGGTCGCTCTCCTCCTCGTCCCTCCTCACTCTTCCTCATTAGCATTTAAAGCTACAGACACCGAAATGGCGCGTCCTGGGGAAATCTCATTGTGGGACTGACTAAAAGTGGCAGTAATTCTGCACCACAACTGAATTTCGAAAAAGACTCTTCAGATAAATTATTAGGGGATGACTAGGACCCATATAAAAGAAAAACTATTTGTAACAGGGGACCTTTAAATTCATACTCAAGCCCTCTAAATTCTCTGAAAACAAGTTATTTTCCCCTTATTAAGTAATGTTCACAGACATAGTGTAGAGCTGAACTCACCAAGCTCTATGGATATAACGTCCACATTGTGCTCTTCAGGTTCTGACTTAATGTTCCCTACAGAACCAATGTCATAGACAACCTGATAGACAGTGGGACCAGAGAAGTCCTGAGCAGGCTCTGCCGTCCCAGGAGAGCTCTCGGAGTGGGGCTCCTCTGAAGCTTCAGTGTCGCTCTCTGAATAAGCTTCCTGGAAGTGTCCAGTGGAGTACATCTCATTGGGATTGATGGCATGGAGTACGTCCTCAGACTCGCTGTCACTGAGAACCTGAAGCAAAATTGTTCACTTTGACACTGTTCTACTTCTTCTCACAGCTTTTCCATGAAAGGTAAACTCACACTTTGGGGTTCGGTGGTCCATTCCAGGGCCTTTTCTGTGTCACAATATACACTGTGGTGGCCTTCAAGTACTACCCTCCCCTCCACCAAACCACCATCGTCCCGTAGCTCTAAAAACACCCCCCCGTTTTCAGCCTCCATTTCCTGCAACACAGAAGAGGAGCTGTTGTTGCAAATAATTACAAACTGCAAAAGAGATAAAAACCAAAGATCCTTTCGAAAACGTGCTTTGCAAGAGGCAGGTGTGGCATTTACACAAGGAGTGTTTGATCACAAAACACCGAACTGCCTGACAGGATACTGGCATCCTGGTGGATGTTAAATTAAGTCCTTACTTCTTTACAGCTACGTAACAGTGGAACGCATAAACACGCTTATTTTACTTCTGGAAGGAAAAAAAAAAATAAGACAATATCACGCAGACCACCGTAGTTCAACACTCAACCAATACCAACAGCCCACTACGTTTCTGTCGCGTTTTCTAAGGAGCAGATACGCCCAGCACAACGCAGCTGGTGTATTTTTTTTTTTAAATAGCAAGAAATACCTTAAACGTTCGCACAGAATTCCGCCCGGCGAAACTACGTGCGCCAAAGGTTAAAAAAAAAAAAAAAAAAAAAAAGTTCCTCGTCTCCTCGTATTTTCGGCGTGTGGGAGGAGTCAAGGAGTTTTGCCGGATAAACAGGAGTTACTTGGTGTCCAAAGCCGCAGGAACTTACTTTACTCTGCACCCTCAGACGACCTGGAGACGACGGCGCGGGCGAATTCCTCAGACATAAACATGGTTAATAATAATTAACGCGACCTTGTTGTTTTTTCCCCCCTTTTTTAAAGGCTTTAAACAGGCGAAGGAGAGCGCACTATCAACACCCGAGCCTACGTCGCACACGGAGGCTGCCACCTAGTCACCAAGGCGGACCGTGATTGGTCAGGCGCCTCTAAATCCAGCCAATCAGCGCGCGGGAGAGTAGCTGCGTCCCAAATATCCGGCATGTGCGGATATGCATTTACATTTACAGCATTTATCAATCAGTAGTTGCAGGGACAGTCTCCCTGGAGCAATTTAGGGTTAAGTGTCTTGCTCAGGGACACAATGGTAGTAAGTGGGATTCGAACTCGGGTCTTCTGGTTCATAGGCGAGTGTGTTACCCACTAGGCTACTACCAGCCCGCTCATGCGGACCGAGCGGTGGACGTTCCGCAAAGTTACATTTTTTTTTTTACATTTATGGCATTTTTATCAGACGCCCTTATCCAGAGCGACTTACAATCAGTATTTACAGGGACAGTCTCCCTGGAGCAACTTAGGGTTAAGTGTCTTGCTCAGGAACACAATGGTAGTAAGTGGGATTTGAACCCGGGTCTTCTGGTTCATAGGCGAGTGTGTTACCCACTAGGCTACTACCACCCCTAGTGACAGTTATCTGCATGTCTTGCGACAAAGGTCACGGTGACTGAAACCGTCTCCTGTTGGACACCATTGATCGCTGCTTTGTCCCGATAACGGCGAATGCCGAGTTGTGAAATAATGACGTTTTTTTTTTCTGGGGTGTTTCCAAAACGAGGGAAACACTATGGTTAATGTATTATAATCATATTTTATGCATATTATGCATACGTTTCTTGTTTGTCTCATGTTTTGTGTCGGAAAGAGAGTACAGCTTGAATTATTATTGTGGCCACTGTTTTATTGTAGTCGTGAAAACCCAACGAAGAGACGAGTGGGAAGATGCAAATATTACACATGTTCCAGTTCCATGAAACAAACCGCCTCTTAACTGTGTGCTCGGTCGCTCCGCTGTGATTTGCGGGGTCTCGACCCCTCCTACACCCGCTTCGGCGGGTCAGCTGACCGCGGTGGGTGGGGGGAGAGTCGGCGTTTGACTCACTCGTTCCCGTAACACAGGAAAACTGCGGCCGATTAAAGCCAAACTCGGGTCTTTCTTCGGGGTGCAGCTCGGCGATCGCAGTCAGGACCGATGGGTTTGGTTCTCTGAGCGGGTAAGAGAAGAGTCTGGAAACTTTTTTTAAAATTATTAGTATTTTTTTTTTAGTAGTATTTTTTTTAAAGCCACTTCTCGTTTCATAAAAAGCCACGTTCTTTAACATGTGCCCGTTGGCCCTAAATGCAGCGTGTACACTAGATTTGCTGTTTTCTTTATAGGGTACTTTCCTCGGGCTCTGGGGTTGTGTGTCCATGCATAAATGTCTTCTTGTGTCGCATACGCAAACACACCGCTCTTTCTGTTTATATATATAGTGTTCGAGGGGGGAAAAAAGTGTTTTAATTAGACTACAGGCCATAAATTACAGATAAATGATTCTTATCTTATTTTACTCAGGGTTTGGTGTCAGTCTTTGCTTCCTCATAAAACACTGGGATTGCCCTTGCGAGGTAATTCCAGTGTGTGTTTTAATTATAAGTTAACATTGACAGTAGTCTCTTTTTTTTGTTGTTGTTGTTGGGCCTGGTGATAATAGCTGCCTGTCCCCAGGGCCCGTGGAGAAGTTGGTCAGCATGGAGAAGGGAGGATGGCTTTGAGCAGTGCCCCTCCCCAACATCCTGGATTAGGCTGGGGGTCCAGGATGGCAGGTGCGACCGTCCCAGATCCTGGACTGGCACTGAAATCAGTGGCTTTGTTTGTGCTGCTCTCAGCAACACTTTTATTTGGCTCTGCCCCCTTGTGCATCATAAGAGGAACCAGATGGGGGAAAACAGATCCAGGTAGAGAAGAAAAACCAGCACAAGCAGATTTATGCTATAGTCGTAAATAATGTCAGAGTACTGTGTTGCCTGAAAGTGTTTTAACTACAGCACAATCTGAAATGTTCTACAGAATTTCATCACAAAGTTTTCTGCTATGTGAGCTGCTTTGCTGGAGGTGTGTTTTTAGCGACCTGTTTTTTGGACCTCATTCCCAATTACCTGGTTGGGATCAGTGCAGCGTTTCAAAGCTTAGGCATCCAGGTAATAACAGTCTAGGGTGAATCATTTATTGTCACTAAACTGTTTCCCTGAACGTTCCTGAAGTCACGAATTTCCTAACTTTCCCCTGTATTTATCTCCCTCAGCTTCAATTTCCTCTCCCAGAGTTCATAATGGCAATGGGCTTCTTCATGGTACTGGTGATGGAACAGATCGTTTTGGCCCTCAAAGATGAGTCTACAAAGTCATCAGGGGAGAGACAAGCTCTTTTGGTGGACTCCAGTGTCATGTCACATGAGAAAGTGACTTTGAGACATACGCCCCGAGGCTCTTCTGCAAACCACACATGGGCAGAATGTGGTGGCATAGGCCCCGTTCTGAAAGGGCTTCATCTTCATGTAGACTTAAACTCTCACTCGGCCATCCGTGCCTTTCTCTTGGTTTTCTCCCTGTCTCTCCACTCTGTGTTTGAGGGTTTGGCAGTGGGATTGCAGCAGGACACCCAGAACATCACAGACATCTGTCTGGCGTTACTGCTTCATAAGAGTGTCATAGCTTTTAGCCTGACTCTGAAACTTGCCCAGAGCCAGTTAAGACGTGTTCCCCTGGTCATGAGCCTCCTGTTGTTTTCAGTAATGTCCCCATTAGGCATAGCAGTGGGAGTGATCCTAACTGAGCTGAACTTGAGTCCGCAACATCAGCTGGCATGCGCCACTTTGGAAGGACTTGCCTCAGGGATATTTGTCTATATCACCTTCATGGAAATCTTACCCCATGAGCTGGGCTCTCCAAAGAATCGCATCCCCAAGGTGGCACTGTTGCTCACTGGTTTCGCCGTTGTCACTGGCGTGCTCTTCATCAAATTCTAACGGTCAGATTTCCACTCCAGGGAAAACTTTGTAAAGGATATGCACTCCTTGGAATAACAATGCTACTTCATCCCCTTTTGCAAGAGAATAAGAGGTATAAACTATATTGTTTCTGTGTTGGATGCATATACTGAGTTCAGATTTGGAAAGCATGTAATGAGAAACGTGTATAAAAATGAAAACTGTGAAAGTATTACAAATATGTAGTATTTGTAGAGTAAAGTCATGATTCTGGTTTAAAACCACATTTCGCGTTGCTGATTCTGGAAGTCCCCCGTGACCCACAGTTTTAATTCCTACCACTGCTTAATTGGCATTGAACAATTGTTAACTTCACCGTGCACAGAAGGCCTGAATGGAAGCATTCTTTCAGGATGGCCTCCAGCAACAGGATTGGGTACCAACTCGATTTTACATTTACCAAATGTATTAAATAACCAAAAAACGCTGGAAGATGAACAGATACACTGCACAAGAGGCACCCAGTGCTTTTGTAATCAGAGAATAGTAGTTACATTATACAACGTAAAGGGATATGTTGCATCAACAATTGTATGAATAAAACTGTGCATTTCAAAGGCCTGTGGATCACGTTGGACAATAAGGACATTTTATTTCTAGACGGCTTAGCGCGTGCGCGCACGAAGTAACTCCATTTCCCGTGGTGCACTTCGGCTGATGTGTACATGGCGCCCCGTCCCTCCACCCCTCCTGCCCTCTCCACAACTCAGATCGGCTCGGGCTGCGCCGCTCAAATCACGCACGACGCTCGTAGAAGATGTCCGCCGCGGGTGCGAGCGGCTGCGGACCCGGACCCGGACCCGCGTCGGGACCGAGCGCGGCCACCGGGCCCGGGCCGTCCAACCCACGGAAGTTCAGCGAGAAGATCGCCCTGCACACGCAGCGCCAGGCCGAGGAGACCGCCGCGTTTCAGGAGGTCATGATGGACATTACTTCAACTCGGGTGAGTTGAGGAGGGAAACGGCGCAAAGCTGGAGGAAGACGGGGCCTCTCGGGGCATCCGTCTCGCTGCCGCGTACGCGGCGCGGCGTGGCGTGGCGCACAAATCACCCCGCTCGCCACGACACCACCTGTGTGAAGTGTTTCGTAAGTTTTTTTTTTTTTTTTTTTTCCTAGCAATAATAATAATAAAATACAGGCGACCGTAGCCAAGCCGATAATCCACTTGAAGCCCGGAGCTAGCCGCTCTCGGGCTGCCGTCGACTCGCTTTTTTTTTTTTTTTTGACGGATGGAGGACGGTCGCTAGCTAGCAGCGCCACTAGCCCGAAATCAGACAGGAGCCCGACCGGCCGCGTTTCATTCACTTTACCGCCGACTCGGTTGGTCGGTAACTTTATAAGACGGCGCTAGCAGTCTGCCCGGCTAGCGAGCTACGGACACACGGCGGCGTTATCGGAGTGGCGTCGCTTTATGTTCTTTTTTATTTTTTATTTTTTTATATATTTTTAATTGCTCTCGGGTTCCGTCGTTCGTGTCGGTTTTAAGCGGCGACGAGCGATGCCTGTAGCGTGGCTCCGCGGCGGGGAAACGCTCTCGGCTCGGCTCTTTCGTCCCACGTTGGTCTGGTAAACCTGCTCTTATTTACTTCGAGCACTTTTACTGCTGGAATGGGTGGCTGTTTTTTTAAGTTTTTAAGTTTTTTGCAGGCTGAATGGAGACGAGCGGAGAATTAAATCTAGGATGCTGCCACTGCCAGGCGAATCCGCGACATTCGCCTGTCACCATTAGTTTTACGGACGGCTTTCTCCGGGAAAAACGCCCCTGCGGGCTGATTTATATTTTCTATTTTCTAAAAAAAAAAAAAAAAACACACACAAAAGTAATGCAAAAAAAACAAAAAAAAAAACGAACACAGTTCAAACTCAGATGCAGGAACGAAAACATTACTCCTTCAGAGTTTGGGCGTCACTAGTACAGCACCTTATCTATCAGGCCGCGCAGAGAGACAATGCAGTAGGTGTACCTGAAATGAGTTAATCGTGCATTGGCTATGAACAGATGAGTTGATCTGGTACACCGGGGCAGTGGTAGGCCTAGTGGTTACGGAAGCGTCCCCGTCATCGGAAGGTTGCCGGTTCGAATCCCGATCTGCCAAGGAAAAGCACCGTCCCCACACACTGCTCCCCGGGCGCCTGTAATGGCTGTCCACTGCCCGCTCAGGGTGATGGGTTAAACGCAGAGGACACATTTCACTGTGTGCTGTGCTGCTGTGTGTCACGTGTGACAACCACTGCACTTTACACTCACCAGTAAAGACACGCAAAAGCGTGATGCACATCCTGCTGCATGGCTTTTGCATGGTGTGGCAGTACTCAATAAATGCAGGCTTTAAATGCTTATATGTGCTGCCGAGAGCGTAGGTTTTTTTTTTTTTTTTTTTTTTGTATTTTTATCTCTGCCCTGGTGATCTAATAAATCATGTCATGAAAGGGTTCCTCTTTCCTAGAGGTCTTCCTTCAGTCATTATGCTACGTGAAGGTTGGATGTAATTTATTAGTTTGCACTTGAGCGCGAGTCCCCTTCCTCGGCCTCTTGTTATCGAAGTTGCAATTGTCTCGTGAAGGCATCATTTGTCCTTATTCCGTTTGATGAATAAATGTTGTCCTACTGTCACTTTGCCAGCAAAACAAAGCAGAATATTGTCCTCTGCGTACAGTCTAGGACCTTTGAAATCTTTGGAATGCGAAATGCCAGTGGTCGAGCGAATATTAAACAATGGCTTTCTTGTGACATTGCTGCAGGGCCATACAGTAAGACACCAGCTACAATGGCGCACGATTGAGAGCGGCTGTAGACGATCACTGCTGCAGGGATGCATGATTGAGCAATGTCGTTTGATAGGAGAAATGCCTCTGTGGGGCCAGGAAGACAGTTGTTCCTTCAATAAGACATTTATTGTTTGTACCTCAAGTCCAGTCATTGGCTTAATGCGTTTCTTTTTTTTGGAGGCGCCAGATAATCATAGATAACCATCGTGAGGAATCGTGTTCAGCAGCCTGATTTAAAGAGTAGTGACGATCTTATGGAAAACCTCCTGCAGTCAGAATGACTTGAGTGAAGCAAATTGTGACAATTGAAATGCACTGTTATGCATGTCTCAATGCTCAAAAATAATCTTCAAGATTTTGTTGTCAGTGCAACAGTATACACAGTATACCACATATTGAAATACTACTTCAAAAAATATATATGTGTATACACACTAAACTATGCATTTTCAATCTTTCAAAATCTAACCCCCACCTCTCCTACAAGCAAAAGTTTACAGGACAATTAGTTTTGCAGCTTAAACACAGTACCAAGCTTTAAAGTAGATTTGGGTTCCTCAATGCCAATTCATGACCAAATAATTTTTTCAGTACATTACATTTACATTTAAGCCATTTGGCAGACGCCCTTATCCAGAGCGACTTACAACGTGCTTTCAAGTTACCATCGATGAAGTGATAAGTTCTAGTTCATTAGGACCCTCAACTATGAATACATCTATTTATTCACTCTTGCAGTTTCTATACATAAATCAGACAACAAGAAAGTTGCAATTTAATCTAAATATTCTTTAAAGAGGAAGGTCTGAGCTGTTCTGACCTCGAGGGGAAGTTCATTCCACCACGAGGGGCCAAGACGGAGAAGAGTCTAGATGAGCGTCTTCCTTTTACCTTCAGAGATGGAGGGACCAGGCGAGCAGGACTGGAGGCTCGGAGTATACGAGGTGCAGTGCGAGGTGTAATAAGGGCTGTGAGGTAGGATGGTGCTACTCCATGTTTGGCTTTGTAGGCCAGCATCAGAACCTGATGCGTGCAGCTACTGGGAACCAGTGGAGGGAACGTAGCAGAGGGGTGGTGTGGGAGAACTTGGGAAGGTTGAAGATCAGTCGTGCTGCTGCATTTTGTATGAGTTGTAGAGGTCGGATGGTACATAGTGGTAGACCAGCTAGAAGGGAGTTACAGTAATCTAGTCGTGAGATTACTAAGGACTGAACCAGTAGCTGGGGGGCCTGTGTTGACAGATAAGGGCGGATTCGTCTGATATTGTAGAGAAGGAAAGATTGGTAGGGAAAGATTGCTGATGTGAATCGAGAAGGAGAGTTGGTTGTCTATTGTTACTCCAAGGTTGCGGGCTGTTGTAGAAGGAGAGAGCTGTGAGTTGTCCAGGTAAATAACAAGATCCTGATGTAGTGGAATGAATATTAGTTCAGTTTTGGTGGGATTGAGTTGGAGGTGATGGGCTGCCATCCAAGATGAGATGTCGGTTAGACATGCAGAGATTTTGGAAGCAGCATGTAGATCAGAGGGAGGAAAGAGGAGTTGTGTGTCGTCAGCATAGCAGTACAGGCCAAAAGTTTGGACACACCTTCTCATTCAATGTGTTTTGTTTTTTTATTGTCATGACCATTTACCTTGGTAGATTCTCACTGAAGGCATCAAGACTACATGTATACGCAGGATTTCTAATTTTGTTTGTAATTGAGGGTAAAAACACATATCTGTGCACCTAGAATTTCCCGTCCTTTATGACCTTTATGAAGTAAATCTGTACAAAGAAATGGCCTTTTCAATTTCTTGATGGTATGTTGTAATATCATTGTATATTGAATATCAGAATTATATCATACATGAATGTGTGTATACAATGTGAGTTTATACCTAATTTACTATTATAGCTGCCATCATGTGTAATATTAAAACTGTCTAAGCATTGAAAATATTAGGTTCTTGAGTCTGACATACACAACCATTCAAAAGCTGGGTAATTTCTAGATGTCCTTTTTTGGATCTAAATTAATAGTTTGCTGCATTAAAAACTCCTGTTACTCCTGTTGATGATTGAATATATTCATATATAGAGAGTAACGATATCAGCAACTATTTCTTGAGTTAAAATGGAGTGCTGTCACTTTAATTGTTTCATAATGTTAGAAAACCTTTTAAAATTGATTTTAATGGAGTCCAGTTGCACTGTTTAAAGAAGAAATAAAGACGAAACAAATGAAATGCTCTGATGAATTGGCAAGGGATCGAAATTGACTGATCTTCAGCCTGATCAGACAGATCAATGACATATTCTGATGTATTTCCGAGGTGAGCACGAATACAGATAAATTGAGACACATACGTACGTGTTTGCAAGGAAGGACTTCTTTAAGGATGAATCGCTATGAAACTCGTGAAACTCTGCTTTCAGATCGAGCATTAAAACCCGACAGCCACCGAAGGCGGCTGTTCTTGCAGCGGGGGTTCAAATTAAAATTAAAATTTTATTTGTCACATACATAGTCATACACGGTATGATATGCAGTGAAATGCTTTTTGCGACTGCTACAGACCACAGTATTGCAAATGTTGCAAGTATACAATGAACCAATATGCAAATATTGTAAACACGCTAAAAGTAGGGAGGGTTAAACCATCACTGTGCACTATCCTCACTATCCCACCATGTCATAACTGTACCTCATTATTTCCAACTGAAATGTAGGTCTATAGGTATCCCGTGCCATCAACAGGCAACGTTCATGGTCAACCCCTGGCAGGCCCACTGCACCTGACGTGTTTTTCCAGCATTTCGCCTTCCCATAAGAGATAATGTGAATGAATTAAATCGCAATAATCCACTTTTTTTTTTTTTTTTTTGGTTTCAGGGCACGCTTTGTAAACTTTGTTTCTAGTGGTCGCACGTCAATGCGTCGCAGTGCGCAGAGGTCAAAGTTCAACAAAATTCAGCTTCGACTGTGGCGTCTGCTTTGGGTTTCAGAGCACAGCGCCACCCTTGCCGCATTTTGTTTTGCAACCTGGCTTAGGTGTGCAAGAGAGATATTGAGGTAATGTTGCATAAATATCCCACAGCACCTGTTTTTTTAGCACTAACCAAATAAATCGATTGAAATATGATAAATTATGTAACTGTATTGATTGAAAAAAGAATCCTGTCGTGTGCAAGATAAACACCCATTCCCACCCAAGGCAAACATTTAACAGTGGACAGTGCCAACCAGGATGCCAGCTAGCACACTAGTGAAGTTAGTCAGGAAGTGTGTGAGTGATCCAGCTTCTTAGACTCGAACCTGCTTCCACGCTTCACAACAGCTGTACAGTGTTACAATCTCTCAGTGTCTCTTGCACACGTACAGTAGTCAACCTCTCGCTCGCTTTCTCGGCATCTCCAGCGTGCCAAACTATGATTGGATTATGGCCAAAATGATAATCGCAATAAAATTATTATTATTATTATTTTTTTTCAATATTGTAATCACTATTACTCATCATGATTACACATTTTATCGCACTTTCTATTTTAAACAAACAATAAGTGAACAAATTAAACCTCAAATAAAAATAACTCATAAATAATAAAATAAAATGTACCCAAGACAAAGGGCTAACAAAAATTAAATAGTAATTGCAGAGTACAATGATCATGCAAACAAATGAAGGAGAAAAGAAGCCTATGCAGAAAAGACGCATACTACAGAAATACCAGCCTGTCAACATTTTTTTGGGGTTAAGAGATGACAGAAGGCAGGCCACTATGAAAATACTTCATTTTTTATATTTAATATGAAAGATGAACACCCATTTACCTGCTTATTTGGAAAGAATAACTATAGACAGGGCAGGTCCATAAACAGAGGCATTTCGTATAGACTGTAGACAATGAACTAACTGCAATATATACAGGTGTCAGTACAGAAGACAGATGCTCTGGTCTGTAGTATGAATAACGTTATTTGTCGAACACAAAATTTCGCAACATACAAGATGGTAAAATGAAATTTTGAGCAAGCGCCCAATTGTTGACACTAGAGGACTGGGTTAAATCATGTCCAAAAGAGCTGTGCTCAAGACTCACTGGTGTGCAGTGGATAGAATGCTAGACTATCTGTACAATGGAAGAGATACTGTAGTAGAACTGCCTGAAAAGGTCTTTGCTTGATGCACTGATTGCAGCGTAGCCACATACTGTAACCTACAATAGGATGTGCGAAATGGAGCAATGGAAGACGGTGGTCTGTGTTGTTGAAGCATGGTGTCTGGGTGTCGTTCACCCGGGCATGAGAGGAAACTTGGGAGATGGGTTTCTGCATCTGTAGAACTGTAATCCGAACAGAGGGCAGCATTTGGTTACATCGGTGTTTTACTTGATTCTGTATGAATGAATGTCATGAGAAGACATTTCATATGGTGGCTGCTACGCACGCCTAGTCATTGACCCTTTTTTTTTACCCCCTTCCATTGGTAAAGTTAGTTGATGAAAAGGTCTTTTGTTTAAATGTCCTCAACAAAGGAGCTGAATCGTATTTTCTCCTAAGCAGTAAAGCAGTGCGGATGACTAGGGATGAGATTACATATGATAACTGCTGTACATGAGATGCATTACTCTCTTATATTATGCCAAACAAAGCACCATGTTTTGTGGTGCTAAGTAGGGTTGCAACAATTTTGGTGCAGTTTTGGAGAGATAATCCCGGTCTTTTACATGAATTGATTTCACAACTGCATTAACATATATATAAATCACACAAACATATTATCTAAAGTTTTTGAACTTCGTTAGCAACTTATTGCAGCTTTTCAGACAGTTAAGAAAATATTTTTTTTAAATCTCTGTACACATCTATAGGTATATGTGCTCATTTGTGGCTTTATTTGTTTTTAACTTAAATAGAATCTAAGAATTCTAACCAATAGAATCTAAGCGGGCGAGTGTTCTCTCTGCCACTTCGAAACACACACGAAGCTTGAATGGAGGAAAAGCTGCTCCTAACAATCTCTGCACGTCCAGAGATCTACAACCCGACATTATTGTCTTTTAAACCACGCATATCTTGTGCTCTGAGCCCTGTGGCGAGCACAGTGCTCCAAAATTGTCCAATAAGCATAAAAACGGTCTGCGTTCAGTCTGGGCTCACCTGACCCCGCGGACGTCTGAACCAGGCGTATTTCTGCCGTTTGTGGCTTCCAGTTGTAATGGGTTTGATTCATGTAGTGGAGAAAACATGCAGAGAAAGGTGTGCATTTTAAAGGAGTTCTAGCAGTAGATGCGCAGTGAGCACAGTCATTGTAGCAAATCAATGCATCCACACAGATGTACGAGACCTTAACTCTTGTATTTACATTTACGGCATTTATCAGACGCCCTTATCCAGAGCAACTTACTATCAATAGTTACAGGGACAGTCCCCCTGGAGCAATTTAGGATTAAGTGTCATGCTCAGGGACACAATCGTAAGCGGGATTTGAACCTGGGTCTTCTGGTTCATAGACGAGTGTGTATTTGAAAGCATCATGTGACATCAAATTTATTTGAATTTTTTGCAATGTCTTGCAACCTTAGTGAGTTTGCAAGTGAGTTGGAGTGAAAGAAATACGAGTGACTAGACAAATGCTAGTCACTTGAGTGTTTCTAGAGACATAATCATCAGGAGTGTCTTTGCTTGAAATAGTTATTTAGTGTGACTGGCCCAATCAGATCTGATTCCATGCCAAAGCCTAAAATCAGAAAGGTGTTGGGAGGGCAGATAAAGAAATGACGGTCACAACTTCTCTCTTCATGCAGATTCAGGCTCAGAAACTGCGTGTTGCCAGAACCCAGGGTCCATATTATGGAGGCTCGCTACCAAATGTCAACCAGATTGGAAGAAATACATCTGATTTCCAGGTAAGGCTTATCAACGTGTGGTTCAGGGTTGCATTAAAGATGCCATGCATCTTCATGTGAATCCAGATTCCTTTGCGATCTCACGGTGGTTCGTATTCAGCGTGTCTGAACTGAATGTTGGGTTGTGCGTAGGGCTGCACGATTTGGGGGAAAAAAGACATTATTGAGATCAATATTGCGATATGATGGACACTTGCTTGTATATCAATGAAACGTGGCATACAAATTACTAATAGTGAAATGTTTACTTTCAAAGTGAAACATACAAACTACTTATAACAACTTGAAATGCCCAGTGCTTTCAAAATACAATATTCTACAACATTAAATAATCACAAAAAACTATTTACATTACTGTCGAACGACAAACCCTGGTAAGACTAAACAACTGTTTTGATTATCTTTGGCCATTATAAAATCCTGTATTATAGTTCTTACATTTAACCAAAACGTTGTTTGGAGGCTGACTTGAACACAGGGATGCATAGCTTTGCTAGCTTAGCTAAGGTTAAGTTTTGTAAACTGAGGTGAATTTCTTTAGGAAACCTTCAAAGTTTGAGAAAAGTTAACTAAACAGCTAAGAACAGTCTAAATAGTTAATGCCTACGTTTAGCCAAAACATTGTTTGGAGGCTGACTTGAACACAGGAATGCATATTTTCGCTAGCTTAGCTAAGGTTAAGACTTTTTATAATGGGCAAATATATTCAAAACAATTGTCCAGCCTTACCTATGAAATGTAATCCCCCCTGGACCTGGTTTGGCGCGTACAGCGGTTTGTACAGCCCCAAGCAGCACAAGAGTGAGGCCTTTTTATGCACTTCTGTCCATAGACATGTATATGCTTCACTCCACAGCAGAACCTATCGCAATATGGCGGCAACGTTGACGTCTACCCATATGTCTCCGAATTGAAAGTCATGTGACCAAACACGTTACATTCGACTGAAGTGAGACTTCAGTCAGGTCGCAAACTTTGAGAGAATGAGTGATATGTTGCCGATTCAATCCATGTACTAATCATTTAAATCGCAGCTTTTTGCGTTCATGTAATCGCACAGACTGACATCGCAATTGCGATTAGATTAATTGTGCAGCACTAGTTGTGCGTTTCCTCACAATTGTTTTGTTTTCAGCCCAAATCCCACCTGAAAAAGTGAAATCCTCCAGTTGTTTTTCATACCTTTTTAATGATCCCCTCAAGTCGATCTCCTCGCAGGACAGCCTCCACTCAAACAACAGCTCATTAGGGCTCCTGGCCTCCCCTGTGTGCCTGTCTCTCACAGGGCCCCTTTCATTCCAACCTGGACTCCGCCCGCGCTACGCGCCACCATGGGCTGGTGGAGAGGGTCCAGAGAGAGCGGCGATTCATGTCCCCGAGTCGTCCCTACAGGAGACAAGTATCCTGCTCTTACACCTGTCGCAATTTTGTTTGAACAATTTTTCAATCAAAGTATTGCTTTGATAAAATATATGAATAAACGTAAACCTCAGTAATAGTTGGAGTTCTTAGTTGGAGCCTGCTAAAATATGAACTCAAGGCTTGACTTTAAGGTTGCGCAATATGAACTTATGGCCTTAACGTGCTGTTTTCAGGTCGACAGCTCCCACTGCAGTTCGACATATCTGTCCGCGCCCACTGACCCCAGCTGGCGAAGGTAAAGTCTGCTGAGACTGAGCCGTCCTTTGGGAGGACTGGTCTTCAATTTAGATGTGTTGTTTTGCTTTCTTGCAGCCTCTAAGGGATTTGCATATGTTAGTCTGTCTTGAGGATGTGGCACACTAACCTGGTGGACTAACACACAGCTTTCTCAAGCTTTCGTTTGTAGCCTTGAGAAGGTGCTTTGCAATCCATTCATGTCTTTTTTTTTTTTTTTTTAAATTAACGTGTAACACCCCGTTTTGTTCTTGCAACATCTGGGAAGAAGGATTTTTGTTAATCTTTGCATCGTTTTTATTTTTGGCTGAACACTTTTTCTTTCTTCTTTAACAAAAACACTTTCAGAGAGGGGGAAACTGACTTAAAAGTTTAGCCTTTTTTTCATATACAAGTGACATTCACCTTTTTGATATTTTCAGTGTTGAGGGTGTGATGAGGGCCCTGTCGAAAGCGGGCTTCTCAGCCCATTCATTGAGACCCTGCGTTTTTAGCGCTGGAGGCCGTCAATCAAGAAGAACCATGGACCTGTTTTTTTTTTTTGTGTGTGTGTGTGTGTGTGTGTGTGTGTCAGGGATGTTCAGCACTGGTCATTGATTAACAGCACTCTAAATTCAGCTGACTTGAGTGATTTGCTAGGCCACGTTGTGATGCCAGTCTGATTATTGACTCACCCACGCAAGAAAATCATAGCCCAGCGAGGTTAATTTACACGTTTAGGAGTAGGTCTTCTCACTGTTTGTGAACAATTATAACGGTTTCTGGGTTGAGAGAGACTCATGCCTTGGTTTATTTTTCACTTAGTCAGTGTCCCTCTCTTTGAGCCTCTTCACTGCTTCAGGTTCATTCTCAAACCTGCCTCACTTTTTTATGTGGTTTGGAATAATGGGCATTTTTCTGTCAATCATGAAGGAACTGGTCCAGCAATTTCCCCATGGACAAAAGCCAGTTGTTCCATCTCCCCACCACAGCACTCAACAGGTGAATTCAACCTTCTGCTTATTCTGCTTGAAGCTGAACCTGAGCAGCAGTTCTTTGTCATGAGGTGGACGGTGCTCCCCGTTTTCCCTTGTTAAACCTGTGCGCTCCTGAAAAGAACTTGAATGAATGAGCTCTAACTCTATGCATGTTGTCAGCCTGTATGTTTCTCAGAGAGGTTCACCTTGAGCTGCTTTGGATAAGGCTGATGCGGCAGGAGTCAGCTATTGATCCATTCCACTGCGTGCTTTAGTTCCACCTTTTTTTGAATGACATTGACCCTGGAAAACTAGAGCCTATAAGCCAAATGTGTTTAAGCAGACACCTCTTTCTCTTTGAAATTGAAGCATAGGTTAAGGTGAGAGTACCTTCATCAGGGATCCTAACAAGGCCTGGGTATAGCTCATTTTAAACATCTCCTACCTGTGAGTCTGATGTAGTCATCAGAAGTTTTAATTATTTAACCAAGGGTGATTAACTGACTTGGACTATAAGCGACTGTCTGATATAAAATTCAACCATTTACTGCTCCATTAACATGCTGAAAATGAAGGGCTGTACTTTTTTTTTTTTTTTTTTTTTTTTTTTTGATTGGCAGGAGGGTACCATTATAATCTCAGGCAACGTTATTTGTTCATCTCTAAGGTGGGACAGGGGGCTAACTTGACACAAGGGTGGGCTGCTGCTATCCTCTGATATTTGCTTTCTCTGCAAAACAATACACATGCACAAAATATTAATTGAGGTACATTTTATGAAAGTTTGAATTAAGACACACTGCATCTTATAAGAGCTTTTTAAATTGATCTTATCGAACATTTTTGGTACATTTACATGTCTAGTTTTTATGTGTCAGCAGGAAAATGTATTAAAAATTGTTGTTGCACATTTCTAATCAATAATTAATTGATTATTTGACTATTAAACTGTAATCTTTGCAGGATGGGAAGAACCTTGCCTTTTCCCCCAAGCCTCTTCAAAATTCACATTCCTTTTCCTTTCTTGACCCAGTTTGTCAGGCTCCAACCCACCCTTCTCCTAAATTTTCCACTTACCTTGTTTGGTTTCTTTCCCTTTACACTGTTCTTCCTTGCAGAACCAACTCTGACTCAGCCCTCCACATCAGTGTTATGAACCCTCCATCAGGGGATCCTTTCAGTTCAGGACATGCAGTCAACTCTCAGGGAAGGCGGAGTGGTGAGTCCGGTCCTTCCCTTCATCCATGACATTTTGTCATCACTGTGGTTGTGGTTTCCTTGTTGGTAATAAACTGGCCTATGACCTAGAAAGGGGTGTAACAGTACTGTGTGTAACCCCGTGCTCTCTGCACCGAGTGCCTGTGCTGCCAGCAGCTAGATGTTGTCCAGAGCAGCCATCCAGCCCTTAATCTGCCAATGTCAGTTCCTCTTTTAAATGGCGGCATCAGTGGACATCACAATCACTCAGAATCTTTGTATAGTGTAGAATGCACTAGCATGGGTATGGGTGTGGTAGTAGCCTATTCATTTCCATATGAACCAGAAGACCACAAAGTCACAGGTTCAAACCCTGCTTACTACCATTGTGTCTATTAGCAAGACACTAAACCCTGAGTGTCTACAGGGGGACTGTCCTTGTTATTACTGGTTGAAAGTCGCTCTAGATAAGGTCGTCTGATAAATGCCATAAATGTAAATATACTGGGTTATATGAGTCCTCAATACATTTAAATTATAATTATAAAAATATAACTGAATGTCAAGGTTTGGTTTATGATGACATGAACATACACATTATTATTTATTGTACTGCCACAGTACTTTAAATTCAAATTCAGGTATTCAATTCCACTAATTAATGTCATGTTCTCTTTTACTTACACACACACACAATTTATTTATTTATTTATTTATTTTTCTTCAGGGTTAGCTGAGGCTGAGGGACGAAGAAGTTAGTATCTCTTTATTTCTGTGTTATTTGGACTTTCTTTTTTTACATTGTGATAAATAGCACAAGGATGGAATAGTAGTGAGATCTGTATCAAGAATGTTTAATATTTACCATTTATTCATATATTTGTGTAGTGTTTCCTTATCCTGTACCTCCTATTGAGGAAAATGTGCTTGATGAAGGAAAACTGTTGAAACCCTGGGACACTAAAAAGGTATGCTGTGTTCTGGAGCACTGCTGATTTCTGAATAGAATCTGAATGAAATCAAGGTTACTCAAAAACCCTTCTCTGTCCTATAGCTATCCATGTTGTCGTCTCGACCAAAGTCCTGTGAAGTTCCTGGGATCACGTAAGTTAAACCACCAGATTTACCGGGAAAGACTGTCCCACGGATGTTGTCAGTGGCGTGCTTGCACCTCCAGCACAAATTGTCCAGGGGAGGAGACAATGTCAGGACTTTACAACATGGTTTTTGGTTGAGGTTGCAAAGAGAGTTCACCCTTGGCAGAGAACATTCTTTCTCAAAAGGACTTGACGTAATAGCTTGCGATAAATCTTGATTAATTCGTCCCTGCAGCCTCTCTGCGTAATGAGCTGTCAGTCACGCCATATCTTTAGACCTTTTTGCTAAGTCACAAAATCTACCGCTGCTTCATTTTATTAGTGTGACTAATGCAGCCCAAAGATTTTCCAGAGACAGGTGACACCCTCCTTGGTCTCCTATCCCCTTGTTTGTGGTCTGCAGGACTTCGCTCTCTGTACTCTAGTTAGTCAGGTTGGCCTCAGGTTGCTGAAATTGGCCTCTGTGGGTTGAATTCTGTCATGCTCACCCTTTGCTTCACCAACTTCCTAGGCTTTATGGGCTTCACAGATTGATGATTCATATATATATTTTTTTTAATGACTATCCCCACTCCTTGTCCTGCAGCATATTTCCTTCTCCGGATCAGCAGTCCAGCGCCCCTCATGTCCCTTCAGCTCTGAACACCGGTGGCTCTCTGCCGGATCTCTCCAGCCTCCACTTCCCTTCCCCTCTGCCAACACCTCTAGACCCAGATGAGCCAGGCTACCCCTCTCTCAGTGGGGGCAACAGTACACGCAACCTGGCCAGCACTCTCACTCAGCTGGGAATCAATACGAGCAATGCCTTCCATTCACCAGGTACTGTGTCTGACATTTTCCCAACAGTTCATTAGTCAAAATCATCTTTTATCTGTGTATGTTGTGTGACTCCCAACACCTGTTTTGAGAATCTTATTTAATTATTCAATATCTTACAAATGTCTTTTGGTTTATTTTGTCAAATGCATTAAATAGCATTCAATAACATTTTGAAGTTATAAAAAATATAGCATTAAATGAGGAAGAAGTTGGAAAGTAAGATGCCTTGCTTATCTGCTTGAGAGGATCAAACACAGGAAACACTGTCCCACCCCTCTCTGACACAATTGTGGGTGTTTGAGCTATCTTTTTTTCCATTTGTATGCCAAATGGGTATTATGAACATTTTACTTCAATTTGCACAATCATGTTTTTCACTTCATAGGTCAAAGAATCACATATTTATAATCTGGATCATTTAAAGGATCTTTTTTTTTTTTTTTTTTTTTTTAGGTCTCTTACCATCTTTTCAGGGTACAATGAGTAACCCCACTCTCCAGTCTTCGCTTAGCAACCCCAACATCCAGTCCTCTCTCAGCAGCAACTCATTCCCCAACTCCCTTAGCTCCACCTCTTTGCACTCGTCACTCAGTAACCCTTCACTACAGTCCTCTCTAAGCTCCTCCCCTTCGTTACAATCATCCACAAGCAGTCAGTCATTGCACTCCTCGCTCAGTAACTCTTCCCTAAGTAGCCAGTCCCTACAGTCAGTGGCAAGTAACCAATCCAGCTACAGCAGTGGGATAGGAGGCTCGGGCTCGTCGTCGTACTCTCCTCTCTTACCTGGCCAGGTTCAGGCACAGCTGGGCACGTCCCCACGGAGGAGAACACAGCTTTCCCCTCTCATTGTGACCATGGGCACAGACTCCCGCCGGCACCATTCCAAGCAGTTCTCCCCCACGATTTCACCCGCTCTGTCCTCAATAACACAGGTAAAAAATACTCTACATTATAATCTTGCCTTTTTCTTTGGCGTTCTTGAGATCAAATATAGAGGATCCCTGAATGTTTTTTTTTTTTTTTTTAAACCATGCAGGGTGTTCCCCTGGACACCAGCAAACTGCCAGTGGATCAGAGGCTCCCACTCTATCCCTTTAACCAAGCTCAGCAACACCAAGATGGATCTCCAGCCACACATCATCCCACTCAGAAGGGCATTGGCTCTCCCCAGACAGGTCAGCCACGCCCCCAACAGCCCGGCATCCATTCAGCAAGCCAGCAACAACACCAGCACCAGTCCATGTGCCATCAGCAGCAGCCACGGCAACAACAGCCACCATGTCCACATACTCAAGCTGCAATGACACTGCATCTTGAGAACATGCAAAACCAGCGCAAAACGCACAACGTTCAGATGCAGCATCCATCCAGGCCAGTAGCGGGAGTGGCCATAATGAACATGAGCAGTAACGAGACCCCTGTGGAAGGCCACAACTCCCAGTTCATGCATGAGCAGGGTTCTGTGACAGCCACCACTGACAACCAACAGCAGCAGCCTTCACAGAGCCTCCCCCAACTGCAACAGATCAGCCAGTCTCTGCCCACTGATCTCAGCTTTTACAATGTGAGTTCTCACATAAACCTCAGTTTCCTTGCATCTTTGTTGCCTGTGTAGAGAGGATAATAATTATTGTTCACAGGCTGTGTACCTTCACAGTGGGTAAAAATAGAATCATAATCAGTAACAGTGCAAGTAACCTGTAAGTAACACAATTTAATAGTCTGCAGTGACTCATTAGTTACTGCCAGCAGCCCCACCCTTGTCAGCTCATCATCAAAAGTCATATTTGTTCATGATTTTAGATGTGTGCATTTTGTATTATGGCATCTACACCTCTTCCATACATATATGTTACAGGCTTATTCCAAAATGGATTAAATGCATTTTTTTAAATGCAGAATTCTACACACAACACCCATAATGAGTTTATTGAGATTTTGACAAATTTATTAAATCAAATCACATCCACATAAGTATTCACAGCCTTTGGTCGTCAATACTTTGGCAGCAATTACAGCCTCAAGTCTTTTTGAATGTGATGCCACAAGCTTGGTACATCTATCCTCGGACAGTTTCGCCCATTCCTCTTTGCAGCACCTCTCAAGCTCTGTCAGGTTGGATAGGAAGTGTTGGTGCACAACCATTTTAAGATCTCTCCAGAGATATTCAAACAGATTCAAGTCGTGTCTCTGGCTGGGCCACTCGTTCAATATTTTGAACGAATATTGCGATTGCAATTTTGGCAACTGTTTTTGCTTTTTCAAACAAGCTACATACATTCTAAATGTATTCAGTGCACAAGAAGTGCATAACAAAACATGAAATAACGTAGTATTGTGTTTAATAAACAAAACTGTAGTAAGATTGTCTTTAAAACAGACAACTTAAAATAATTAACTAAGATTAACTAACCTCAACTCTAGTTAATAACATACTGTACACAGTAGTACTAACTGCTTGATAAACAAGACAACATGGAAAAAAATAAAGATAACCTCAATTCCAGTCATAACAATAAATCAAAACCAAAAAACTGATTTCTCTCTTAAAGGTTTTTTGCAAGAAATGAGTGCGAGATGGCAGCTGGTATCTTTTGTCAAGTGTTTGTATTAGTCTTCGGAAGCCGTCTTTACTGACTGTCTCTGCATATATGATAGGTGATTGCGTCTGTGATTTTCTTTGTGCCATTTTGATCCGTTCTCATAAGGCACGGCGCTTGCACATTCTTGAACAATGGATACTTGTTCAGTATGTTCAAGCTGTCTTTGTGTGCTTTTGTTTTTTTCGATGGTCTTTGTCGACATGCATTGATCATGCAATTTTTTATGATGTGGTTGTAAGTTTTGGAACAGATTTGTAGTATTGCTCTGTTTCGTTGGAATAATAATTTCGCAAGTCTTGCAAATTACCTTGCTCTGTGACACATCCTCTCTCCTGAATCCAAAATACTCCCAAACGACTGACGTTGAATTTCTCTTTGGCAGCGAATCATTTATTTTGACCTGCATCCATATTTTATGTTCTTTCCTCCCGCTCGCCTATTCGATTCTCCTGATCAGCTTCGTCATGCGCTCTGATCTTTCTCTTGCTCATCTTAGCTGTAATTGCCCCGTGCGCTGCGTCAGCTCTGATTGGTTAACATATTAAAATCATGCGCACAAGAACGTATTCTGAATAAAAATCTAAATAAATTAATGGATACAATCGCAGCCTTAAGCGGTTTAGAAATCACATGTGCTTAAATTGTTATTGTGATTAATTGCACCGCACTATTTTGCAGACGCCCTTATCCAGAGCAACTTACGTGCTTCCATGTTACATCAATGAAGTGATCAATTCTGGTTCACTAGGACCCCCAACTATGAATATAATCTTTTTATTCACTCTGTTGCAGTTTCTATACATAAATCAGACAACAAGAAAGTTGCAAGTTCATCTAAATATTCTCTAAAGAGGAAGGTCTTGAGCTGTCGTTTGAAGGTGCTCAGTGACTGAGCTGTTCTGACCTCGAGGGGAAGTTCATTCCACCACGAGGGGCCAAGACAGAGAAGAGTCTAGATGAGGGTCTTCCTTTTACCTTCAGAGATGGAGGGACCAGGCGAGCAGTACTGGAGGCTCGGAGTATACGAGGTGCAGTGCGAGGTGTAATAAGGGCTGTGAGGTAGGATGGTGCTACACCATGTTTGGCTTTGTAGGCCAGCATCAGTATTTTGAATGTGATGCGTGCAGCTACTGGGAGCCAGTGGAGGGAGCGTAGCAGAGGGGTGGTGTGGGAGAATTTGGGAAGGTTGAAGATCGGTCGTTGTAGAGCTTGGATGGTACATATAAGCACCGTTGACAGTTTTGCTGATCTGGCAGCATGTAGCTTCTCGGAAACAGCCAGAAGAATTAGCTGTTCTGCAGTCAGCAGTCTCAGCAGTCTCAGTAGAATGAGTTGTTCTGAGGCCAGACTGGTTAGGATCCAGGAGGTTGTTCTGTGACAGATGAAGTGATGGCTGATTGTAGACACAGCCCTCAAGGATTTTAGAAAGAAATGAGAGGAGAGAAACCGGTCTGTAATTGTTGACGTCTGTAGGATCAGCGGTGGGTTTTTTTAGAATTGGAAAAACCATGGCTGTTTTAAAGGCAAATGGTACATGGCCAAATGAGATTGAGCTGTTTGATATAAGAAATGAAAGGGATGATGTGGGAAAAGTGATTCACTGTGAATACTTTCCGGATGCACTGTACATAAACCTCTTCAATTCAAAACCTTGCTGCTCTTTCCCTTGTGTGAAACTGCAAATATATGCCAGTATAGTTTTGATGTGGCATGGTTATGATTCCAGCCTCTGTGTATTTAAAGACTTATGAATTGTGACATTTTATTTCAGTCTTATTTGTCATGCATTTGATGCACAATAAATGAAGTTATAGAGATTAAACATTGTGACACTTTTTTTTTTTTTTTTGTCAGGATGCACTGCTGTCACTCTTTGAAGAACCTTACTTGGGTTTACAAATCAATGCCAGACAAAACCAGAACCACTCTCACCAGGTTGGTCACAATCACTTCAACGGTGTGGCTGTAATTTGAACTGTTTAAACGTGGAATGTATGTGGTATGTTATGCTGCAACAAATGTAACAATCTGCTTAGATGTGTGCTGATTGGTGTTTTTGATATAGACTTGTTAATAGATTTGCTGTGGAAAAGTTACCAAGCTGTCTCTGTCCCCACCCCCCACAGTTCAGCATGGACAGTCGTGCAGAGGGCCTCTCTTTTAACCACAGTTTGAACTCTGTTGCTTCTACTGGCAAAGGCCAGGAAGGGTGTTGCCCTGGAAACCAGGGGATCCTTGACCTCCTGGACTCATCAGAGCAGCAGCTCCTCAATAACTCAAACCAGAACTATAGTGGTGGTGGACGCCACAATGTACCAAACATCATATTGACAGGTATGACAACAGCAAGCCTTTGTTGGATGTTATTCTAAGGACACTTTTTCAAGGACGCTTTCAAGCGCACTGTTGTCCTAGCAGGTAAGGAGGCGGACCCGTTATCTTAAGGTTGCCGGTTCGAATCCCTAACCGCCACGGTGCCACTGAGCAAAGTTCCGTCCCCACCCACTGCTGCCTGGGTGCCTGTCATGGCTGCCCACTGCTTAACAAGGGTGATGGGTTAAAAGCAGAGGACACATTTTGTTGTGTGCGCTTCACAATGACAATCACTTCACTTTTCACTTTATGGTCTCTTGTCTTTTCTTCCCTGTAGGAGACTCTCCCCCCGGGCTTTCAAAAGAGATAACCAGTGCCCTGTCAGGTGTCCCAGGGTTCGAGCTTGATCACTTCTCTACTGACGATGCTCTCAGGATGGACCCTCTTGGTTTAGAAGGATTTGGAATGCTGGCAGATGGAGACCTTTTGCTCTCTGACCCTGCTGTCGAGGATTCCTTCCGCTCTGACCGCCTAAAATGATGCTTGGTAGATGTTGGAGAACTTTTTGGAAATGAGACCAGGGATTAAATCGGGTAAATGGTTGGAATATGTATTAGTCGTGCTTTGGCTGTCCACTGAGGATTTTAATGTGGGTCTGATCAAAGACTCCTGTTCATCTGGTAGGAATACTCAATCATGTCAAGGGGAAGGGGAAATATTAACAGTGTACAAGAATGGGACCATCATGTCTTTGGTCCGGCTCTTTTTTTAATAGTTTTTTTTTTTTTTTTATGAGATGGCACTTACAAAATTTGCCCTTGAGATTCAAAAGAAAATATAGGCATTAGGTTGTATGAGTCTTATCTGCATGTTAACAAATTGCACTTGAGGTAACATAGCCAGCATCCTGCATGCAAAATCACATCTGACAGTCCACTCAACTGGAAGAGTGAATTTTAGAGGCTCTGCTTGCATTTGTGCCCATTTTTTTTTACTCACAGTACTTTGAAGTAGAACCAAATTTGCTTGCACACATCACTGTGTATGATCTTGCAGTACCATTAAGATTCTGATCAAAGGTGGTTTATGCATATTTTAAAGACTGTGCAGACGTGGACCAGTTTCTGATGGATTCTTAGTCATTTTGACAGGAACTTAAAGATCTCTATTTTGATTGCACTTGCATCAACATGTTAGTCAAGTCTCCGCTTGCTTAAATTTTGCATGCAGAGGCTTGGATGTTGATTTAGATGTCTTGCAAGTTATAACATGATCACTGTGCGCAAAGACCAAGCAACCACTGGTCATTTTTATTCTAACTGCACGTAGATTACAGTTTACCCAGCGAGGTAATTATGTGTAAATGCCATTAAGCAGTAGTGTGTATATGCTGGCCTGAGGCCATTTTTGCAGATCATTCCAGGCATTTCTGTGTTTGAATCAGAGCTTATTGAGTAATTCAGGTGTTCTCCTTTGTGCCTGATGTTCTTCGGGGCTCCTCTTTACCCTTTACCTGTGCTTTGCTTTGTTTAGCTTTATACAGAAACGTTCCTAAACAGGTACTGAAACATGGACCCCCCCTAGTGCTTCACCGGTTATATTGTATTGGTGTGTCCTGTTCTCAATTATATTTATGATATTATTTTGCAATCGACCAAATGTTTTGAATCACGTGTATGGTAGTAGTCATCATTCAAGCTTTTTGCCCCTGGTTTAAAAAGTTAAAGTTGAAGCCTGAAAGTGCTGGCAGGTAATGTCACTGTGATTTTGCACCCGTGATTCTTCTCTCCTGCCTGCATTTGCACATGGGTATTCCTGAACAAGGCCATTATCAAGAGACATTTTTATGTAACTAAATATTATGTACTATGAAGAAGTTTATTTTTAAGAGAACGTTGGTCTAGCTGTATATGTATGTAAATTATTACATAAATGTATATCTCTAAATCCAATAATTTATAAAGAGATTCTATATCATTGTATTGGGATGCACCAAAGCAACATCCTCTGTCAGAGACCACAGATTTGGATGTTTGAGCTTGCTATGTCAATTTGCCATCAAAAAAATATTGTTGGCATGTATTCTGTGATATATGATTTATGCCATATTTAAAACTGAAATGATCTTTTACTATATTACTGTTTGTTGGGGTTATGTTTTTTATGTTCACTTTATTGCATAGCTTGTGAAGCATATTTGTAGTGTTCCCTATTTTGAAGTGGAAAAGTAAACACTTGTGTCTTACAGGAATATCAGGAAGTTGGCGGATCAGGAAATTTTCCTGTGATATACACAGGGATTATGAAAATTGCCTCATCTCAACTGCCTGTTGGCACGGTGTATATTACAATGTGTGAAAACTGACCTTTGTCTAGAGTGGTAGCTTTTAGAGTGGGTGTGTTTATGCAAACAGACAGCCTATCGTGTGTATTTTCAGTAGTATTTCGCAAATATGACAGGAAATGGGGTTACTTGCTATCTGATTTGAAATATCAGCATTGTTTTTTTTGTTTTTTTTTCTAGGGGCCTAAAATCATAATGGTTCTTATCAGTATAGTTTTCCAACCAGGCCATATGTACAGTATATGCGTAACTGACAGAATCGTAATGCCTTTATGGATCATTTGATGTGCATGTTATCAGTGTAGAGATTTGTAATTCATTCAGGGAAATTTGGTTTGAATGAAGCCGGTCTGAAATAAAAGATGAGACTTGCAGTTTTCAGAACCCTGCAGTGATGGGGATGTGTTTTTAGGTTCACATTGTCAATAGATGCCTGGCATCCATTAAAAGTATTACTTTTCCACTCTGTTTTAATTTGGCTAATTATACATTTCCCTTGTTACTGTGGGACAGGTCCGATATTTCCTGACCAAGTCCTTTTTCATTTCCATTTTAAATTCTGATTGTCAAAGATGCATGATAGAAGAAGAAGCCTTTCAGTGCGTATAACTGATAGTTTTCAAGATCGGCGCTGGAAGCTGTCTTAACTATTAACTTAACTAAGGGCAGTCCTGAATTTTAAAGGAAGTAATATGCTTGTTCATATTATTTAAACCAGACCTCACAAGTCAAAGCCATGAATATCACAGTCATGATATGTGATTGGTGTTTTTTTTTTTGTTTTTTTTTCCAAAAGGTGTCTTCAGGTTAATGTAATGAAAAGTGAGCTGAATGTTACAGCGGTAATGGCATCATGCGAAATGGCATAGAAAGCTTACATTGATTGTAAAGGCCTGGCTGGAATGTTCCAAGACAATGGGGGCATTATAGCAGCAAAGATTTATGACATCAATAACTGAAAAATACTTAGAAACTGGTTACAGCAGATACCATTCATATGTGGATGTTAGGGACATTCACAATTGATTGGTCTATATTTTGTTGCATGTAGCTTGAGAAATGTACTTTTTTTTATTTTTTATTTTTTATTCTTAATCAGAATTGCAATTGTAGTCTCTGCCAGTAGAGGTAGCTGTTGAACAGCAACACAAGTGATCAAGTTCTTGGGATGAGTAGGATGGCCATATATATATATATATATATATATATATATATATAGTTTTGTTTTCTTTTATTATTATTTTTATTATTTTTGCCATTCTTTGCAGTTATGTTTTCTGTGCTCATTTTCTTTTTTGTTTAGTTTGTGGAAATGTGTTACACATTTTTGAAGTTGCTGTTCATGTCCAACAGTTTATTAACCAGGGAAATCATGTCTGTTGTAAATAATATTCTTAAACATTTATAGGTGCTTCTTATACCTAACAAGTTCTTCTTTTTTTTCTTTTTTTTAAAAAAGACTATCGTCAAAATATTTTACAAAAAATAAAGAAAGAAATTAAATTGCCAATAGTCTCATGCCAATTCTGTCCATGAAATTTTTAGGACTGGTCTTAAATTAGACCACCAGATAGATCGCTGCTGAAAGTCTGTAATTTATTTATTTTTTTTTTCTGCCATATGTCATCCGTTTTTTTTGCACTCTACAGTATTTTTTTTGTGGTGTGTATGTGCCCCCTTTTCTGATCATCAATAATTTTTAAGACACTCATCTCTGATTAAAGCCACACGTGCAATGCATAAATAATAAGATGATTATGATAATGATGATAGTAAAAACTAAGACTTGAAAGATGTTTCACATAAAAATGTTTGACACATCTGGACAAATTAAACTTGAGGTTTTCCCTGAGGAGTGTGTTTTGCTTGCACACATACTTGTATGGCTCTGGAAAGTTGACCATGTTTGAAATCTTTCTTTGTGTCAGAATAGTCCCTGAGAATTGAGTGAAGCGTATGACAAAATCAAGAGTGAGCGGCTTGCCTTTCATGGCACTATTAAAATGGAACAGATACAAATTGTATAATTCCTATATTTAAAAATATATATATATATATTTTGACATGTTTATGCAGGTCTGCTAAAATTATTTGGCGAAACTGCAACTAATAAAGCAGTGAACTGTTTATAAAAAAAAAAAAAAAAAAAAACTCCAGGTCTGTGTATTTACAGTTTGCCCCGCAGACGGCACAGCGCCCCCCTGCGGCCACGACGCGCACGTCGTCAGTTACATTGAACGGTGCCGAGCAGCTAGGCAGCTTATATCCGCACACGGCGCGAATCGACCTCTACCGGCACCGACGAGCTCGAACATGGACGCGCACGTCCTCCGTGCGACACGAGTCCCCGAAACATGAGGGTTTGTGCGGCGCTTCCAGGACTGCCGACGTAAGAAGAACAGGTACGCGCCCGGCCACACGGCGACAAAAACGAACGCAATTGCGCTAGCGCCCGCTAAGCAGTTAGCACGACGCCCCAGTTAGCGCGGCTGTCACGGCTCGGCCCCCCCCCGGCTCACGGCTTCCCTCGGACGCGGTGGAGGACCGGCAGCTGACAGGCGCCACGCTCCGGGGCTCCCCCGTTACTGGCCCAGCGTGTCCGCGGCGGGGGCGCACGCCGTCGCGGACCGGGCGAGGGGTCCCTCGGGAGCGGCGGTAGGTGGCACGCCGCTGCTGCGCGTCAATGCCCGCCTTGTTTCGGGCTGCTGCAGCCCGGCAAACGCCAACGCTGTCAATACTGTTACGTCGTGCTGGAGCCGCCCGTTCTAGGGACGCGTGTGGCGGGACGTTGCACAAGCGCATCGCGTCATGTTTCTTGCACAAGTCTGGACATTACATTACATTTTTACATTTACAGCATTTATCAGGCGCCCTTATCCAGAGCGACTTACAATAAGTAGTTACAGGGACAGTCCCCCCCTGGAGCAACTTAGGGTTAAGTGTCTTGCACAGGGACGCAATGGTAGTAAGTGGGATTCGAACCCGGGTCTTCTGGTTCATAGGCGAGTGTGTTACCCACTAGGCTACTACCACCCTACAAAAGTGGACAAAATGTGGACTTTTTTTGGGGGGGGGGGGATTCAAATGGTTAATCTAGTGACCGAGATGGGGAGACGTGGCGAGAAATCCCACTTTACTACCATTGTGTCCCCGAGCAAGACACTTAACCCTAAATTGCAAGGGTGGGGGGGACATGTCCCTGTAACTACTGATTGCAAGTCGCTCTGGATAAGGGTGTCTGATAAAAATGATGTGTTACCACAGTGTGAAGCTCCACATGACTGCTGCACCAGATCACTGAAACAGAGTCAATGACCTTTAACTAGAAGTAACCATGGGCAATCGGAAAAGGGCAAAGCCTTTGCTGTTGATATATTGGTTCGGATTTATTGCGTTTCGTTTGTGGGCACAGGCTCTTACTCATTTTGGGATTGAGGTGATGTCACTTCGGCGCTTGGTTAGTAATGGCGATGCCGTATTGAAGAAGCTGTTGGAAGTGCCAAGATGTCATTCTTGGCATTACTAAAGTAAACGCAGTGACATGCTTTCTCTTGTCAGAGGCTGGCAGATGAACGCCCCACATTTGGAGGGGGGGGGGCAGAGTGAAATTTTGCAAAATAAAGCTTGTTGCCATATTTTGCTGAGCCCAGAAAATGTCCATGACGGATGAAAATTACGGATAAGGAAGGGTTGTGGGTTCCAATTTCAAACCATCGACGAGGTACCATTGAGCGAGGTACCGTCCCCGTCCCCTAAGGGTGATGGTTTAATTCAGAGTGTGTGCACTACAATTTTATTATTATTATTTTTTATGTATATTTTTCATGAAACGTGATTTTTCTTTGTACTGGTTTTATGGTTTCTTATATGTGACGAGGGGGTTTGTGAGCTCGCTGTTGCAGCTCACGTGTGTTTTCCGGGCAGCTCTGCTGGGCTGCTGCATTCATAGCCTTCTGAAATATTTGAGGAAGTTCCTACTTAGCATTGAAAGTGCTTATACAGCTGTGAAATTGAACAGAAAACCCCTGCAATTTGTAGCCCGAGCTAAAAACGGGAAGTTGGGCTTAATAATAGATGGAACACTTGCATTTCATCCATATGGTGGTTTTCGGTTCTCTCCAAATGTGTGGCGATCACATCTAATGTTTTGGACTTCAGTGATTTTGTTGATTAATGGTAATGCACTTCACGTTAGTTTAATAAAGAATGAGAAGTTTGCTGTTCTTCATACGGTACGGTCAAAAGTGACAACTTCTCAAAATCAAACTTCCCGTGCACTACTCACCTTTCCTCTTGGTTCTAATTGTCTGGTCTTCCATCTGTGCTGCTGTTCTG